>NC_090384.1:75684797-75989380 GCF_036365525.1 Heterodontus francisci
TGGCCTACCACCTGAGAATGATTTGCGCACATCTACCCTCAAGTCCCTCTGTTTCTGCACCCTCTTTAGAATTGTATCCTTTAATTTATATTGCCTTTCCTGGTCATTTGTGACAAAATGAATCAATTCACACTTCTCTGCATTAAATTTCATCTGCCACTTATCCCCCCATTCCACCACCCTGTCTATGTCCTCCTGAAGTTTATCACTATCCTCCTCACAGTTAACAATACTTCCAAATTTTGTGTCATTCACCCTGTACACCCATCTGGTTGATTAATTCATATTAAGAGAAACAGGGGTCATAACACTGAACCCCAATATATACCTTCTTCCAGTCCGAGAAACAACCGTTCACCACTACTTTCTGTTTCCTGTCACTCAGTCAATTTCTTGTCTCTGCTGCTACTACCCCTTTTATTCCATGGGCACTAACTTTGCTAACAAGCCTGGAAGTGGCACTTTATCAAATGCCTTTTGGAAGTCCATAAATAGCACATGAGCTGCATGATCCTCATCAACCCTCTCTGCTACCTCACCAAAAAACTCAAGTAAGTTAGTTAGACAAGATTTGCCCTTAACAAATCCATGCTGGCTTTTCTTAATTAATCCGCATTTGTCCAAGTGGCTGTTAATTTTGTCCCAAATTATCATTTCCAAAAGTTTTCCCCCCACTGAGGTTAAACTGACTGGCCTGTAGTTGTGGGGCTTATCCTTACACACATTTTTGAACAAGGGTGTAATGTTGGCAATTCTCCAGTCCTCTGGCACCACCCTTGTAACTAAGGAGGAGTGGAAGATTATGGCTGTGCATCCACAATTTCCACCCTTGCTTTCCTCAGCATTCTTCGATGCATCTCATCCAGTCCTGGTGACTTATCAACATTATGTACAGTTAGCCTATCTAATGGCAACTTATCAATTTTTCACCCAGCCAGTGTCTCAAATACCTCCTCTTTCACTATGACCTGGGCAGCATCTTCTTCTTTGGTAAGGACAGATGCAAAGTAAACATTTACTACCTCAGCCATGCCCCTTGCCTCGATGTTTAAATCCCCTTTTAGGTCCCGAATTGACACCACTCCTCCTTTTACCACCCTTTTATTATTTATATGCCTGTAGAAGACTTTTGGATTCCCTTTTATGTTTGCTGCCAGTCTTTTCTCATACCTTCTCTTTGCTTTTTTAAATTTGTTTTTTAACTTCCCCTCTGAACCTTCTTTCTTCAGCCTGGTTCTCAATTGTATTATCCAACTGACATGTGTCATTATGCACTCTTTTGTAACTTCATCTTATTCTCTATCTCCTTCTTCATCCAGGGAGCTCTGGATTTGATTATCCTACCTTTCCCCCTCTCAGGAATGTACTTCGACTGTACCCGAACCATCTCCTCTTTCAAGGCAGCCCATTGTTCATTTACAGTTTTACCTGCCAATCTTTGATTCCAAATTACCTGTGCCAGATCTGTTCTCACCCCATTGAAGTTGGTCCTCCCCCAATTAGTTACTTTTTGCTCTGGATTACTCCTTGTCCTTTTCCATAGCCAACCTAAATCTTGTCAAAGGTGTTAAAGATGCTATATAAATACAAGTTGCTACTGTTTCAAAAAACTGCAATAATTTCATTGCATTGCACAAGGTACAGTCAGGCACAGGAATAATTGTGCTTCAGGCAGGATTTGCTTCTCATTATTTTCTTGACACCTGGCATGCACTCTGTTATGCAAAAATCTAATCAACCTAAAATGTGGAATGCCAGTCAGAACAGATCTGTACCTTGCTTTCACATCAAGTGCTGAAAAATTATTTGCTCATTCAGGTAAACTAGAAAATGGAAATCAAATGAAGGGAGGTAGTCTTGAGGTTTGGGTACTTGTCAGCTGGCATTGTCCTCTAAAATTCAGCTCACAGCCAACATCTTTAAAACACTCTGTGGCACAGTTTTGGCTCAGACTCCATATAGAAATGACTACAGCTCAGAATTAAAAATTAAAACACATCTTCTGTAATTTCACCCCATTTGTATTCTTCTCTCACCTCTATGGCAAGGCAAACCAAAAGCAAAATACTGCAGATGCTGGAAATCTGAAATAAAAACCAAAAACACTACATACATTTAGCAGGTCAGGCAGCATCTGTGGGCTGGTGAAAAGTCATCGACCTGAAATATTGGGAGTAATTTTAGTCCCAAAAAATAGGTGGATTTGTGTCAGACGGAATAATAAAATATAACTAAATCTCAAACCCGGAACTGGAGGAGGGCGGCTTATTTAAATATTTTAATGAGGCTGCTTGCCTCAAGTTTTATCTCTCCTCCAGGTTTAATGCTGATTACCAGCAGGGTGTCTTGTGTGTACTGTTTGATTGATCTAGGTTTGACTGAAACTAAAAGACACAGACTAGAATGTTCCACAGCAAAGAAAACAGACTGCTCTGATGAAGGCATTGCACTGAGTCCCTGTCTGTGCTGAGATAGTTTAAAGTGCTGTAAATAAACCAGTTGGTGTTTTAATACAAGTGTGATATCTGCATTGCTCTGAGATAAATCAGATATACATAATATATCAGCAACCCAGTGTAAACATAACCATGGGTCTTGGGAAACTCAACAGCTAAAGGGAAACATGGAACAGCACTGCTTCCACCCCAGCCCACCAACCAACCTGTTTCCCACTCTGTGTGATTGGAAACCGCCCAGACCCATGACGACGGACTCCTCCTGCTGGCAAATTAACTAACACCCTGCCACCACCGCCATGCAATCAACCCCCATGACCTTTCAAACCATGCTGTATCCATTCCTTGCAATCTTTAACCAGAGTAGCAGGAAGCCTACCCTGTTTCTGGGCTGCAGCCTCTTCTGGGACTTTCTCCACCTGACAGGGAGGCAAACCTGTCAAGGAGGCTGTCTTCCCAATGGGAGTGTCATTAAAACAGAACACGTGTGCTGTAGAATTGTTACTTCACAGGGTTCAGAGTGATTGGAACTCCTCACCTTCGTTTGGAAATTCTGCCACAGTAAATATGGGGACCATTTACTCTGTTTTTCTGTCTCCACAGATGCTGCCTGATCTGCTGAGTGTTCCCAGCATTTACTGTTTTCATACACTTTTCCATCATATTAGGACAGGAGAATAAGAGTTCATACTTTGCAAGTAATATTTTGTTGAAAAGAAATTCCATTGGCAGTTTCATTTCACTCTTCCATTCCACAAAATTTCAACTGAACAATATTTTTGGGCTTCATTTTGTGTGTGGGGTTGCTGGGGAGTAGTTGACGGCGCACTCTCAGCATTCACCATCATTACCCCTCTGAAACTGACCATAAATTTAGGATATCGGGCATGTACAGACTAACCCCTTAAAAGGTTACACTTTGTTCACTCAGGTGTAACTGGGTTTTTAAATGGCGATGTGATTAATAGAATTTGATAAACAACAGAACCGGCCCTGAAAGAATAATTTTATAATCGTGGAGTGCTGTTAAATGAGTAATTTGTAGATTTTTTTAAGCGAAAGTTTTAAAATAATTTTTACTTTTTTTTTCAGAATATTTTTCCATGTTGCCTACAATTTCCCCCTTTGCAAAATTTTATTTCCCTCTCAGCTCCACTTTAAATCATGTGATGGTTTCCCTGCCTTGAAAAGTCTGCTCCCACAAAAAGTGGTGCTTCCAGCTCCCTGAAGGTAGTGAGCCTGACTGCTGTAGCGCCCCAGTCAGAGAGCTGCAATACTAAACACAAAGAATATATGGAGCTACACTTGAACTCCAGAAGAGTTGCTTGCAATATAGCAGATCTACATTACCACTGCTAGTTTCTCCGTTCAGATCTCTGTTGAGTAGAACCTACTTTACTCAAGAGCTTTTCCCACTTCCTTCCCCTCTACACTGGAACTTTGATTAATTAAATAATCAAGATGATTGTTGACACCACAGGTGTTGCAGACTGTGCCCAAGTGTCACAGAAATCAAGTTGGAATTTATGAAACACCTATTTTCATCTCTTCCTTAATAAAGAATATCAAATCTGAGCTGAAGTTGGTTATCTGCACTGGAAACTTTACAAAAGTAGAGGATATTTTTCATAATTTTCAACTGCAGTGAATTTAGTCTGCATTGAAGATTTATCTATATTAACAATGTTACATCTGCAAGAACTTCCTGTCAACTTTTATAAATTCCTACGTCCACATTTGTACCTACTCATCAAAGGTAGCACTGGAACATCACATCTTTTTTTCATCTCCAAGCTTCTCAGGCTTAGAAAAAAAATCTCCCATGTCCTAACTAACTAATTCTCTTGTTTCCCAAATTTCCATCAGTTGTTCTACTTAAAAATTCAAGTGCTGTATAAAATTATTTGGACAAAAGATCAGACTTTAAAATGGGGCCTGACTTATATCTGCTTGCCCTGGTGCAGCTATACTCTTGCCCTCGAACCCTCCATCCTGCCTGTCTTGAATCTATGTACAATGCAATGGGTGATCAATGAACTATTTAAAGTATTTAACATTGAGAAATGGCAGAAGCGTTTAAACTCCTTTGTTCTATATATCATTTTGGGGTGTTTTGTTGTTCCTACTGAAATATCCCAGATTCATTTATCTTGAAGAAGTTGTTCTAGTTCGGAGAAAGTATCTAGATGTATGGAAATCTTGCAATTTGCACATCTGTCACACTTCTACATCAAACCAATAAATTATAACAAAGCAATCTTTAAAAGACAAACTATACAATAGAAAAATAGAGGGAACCATGTTTCGCTATTTTGTGACAAGATAAGCTATCACTTCCCAAGGTGAGCCAAGCAACTAGCTAAACTCTCATCAAAAAAAATTTGCAACTAGTTGACCATAGGGGTTTCTCAGGGGACAATGTACCTTGGAAACTATATCTTGTGGCCTTAAAAGATAGAGTGCTTTAAACACAGCTTTATCACAGCCATTCAGACTACCCATGAACAATGTCATGAAAAAAAAATTAAACAACAATTTGTCCACTATCTGCAGGACATTTCAGTCCTATTACAAAGATGGCAGACAATCATAAAAACCGTTATCAGACTTGATAAGTTTTCCTGAACAATTTTTTTTAAAGAAACACAAAGCAAAATGTGCACATCCAACCCAACCTCTCATTATTTGTGTATGTTAATACTTAAAAAGGTTGAAAAATCCTGGTAGTCAATTAGAGTGATCGAGTTAATGAAAAGGAAACATCCATTTGAAAGTATAGTTTCTTGTAAAATGCATTATCGCATCTATAAGCAGAAAAGCTTTTTATCTATATCAGCTAGTTTGATATTTGAGTAATATGGCAAATAATATTGAGTTAGCTTTTAGTTCAAATGTTACCAACATGAACGATAAACCTGATTACTGTATGTAGAATTGACATAACATCTAAATTAATGAATTTTGTGGGAAACAAGTCAACATTTTGGCTTTTGAAATGGCGAGCACCTGGAATATAAAACACAGAAGTTAACAGATCGCGTAACTAATCCTGTGATTTAGTCAGCCATGTAATTCTAATGCTAAGTTAACTAATGCTGATTTGCATGTTGTCTTTATTTTGAAAAAAAAAATGATTTTCAAAACAGTACATATTATTAGCATCTGTAGATTTGGGCAGTTAAAGATTAAAATAGTAAAACTAATTATCAAACCTAACCATCAAATGCAAACCCTTAAGGTGATGACAGGGTTCGTAGATTTGAACCTTTTAAACCAAACATCTTTGAGTAAACAATACAGCAAACCAAGATATCTTTAAACAAAGTGATTCCTGACAACGCTGGCCAGCGCCGACGTCATCAGGCTGTGCCGCGGTGCACACACGCGCAGACGGTCTCCTGCTCTCTGCGCATGCGCTGCGTTCCGGCTTGCCAGGACCCGTTTGCGCATGCGCTGGTGACGTCATCGCGTTACGTCGTCTTCCTCGGGCAACGCGCCAGGTTGGCCTCTGCGCATGCGCTTCATGCAACGCCACCGGATATTCACGCATGCATCAATCTTCCGATATTCACGCATGCGTCAAAGCTTCGGCGCGAGTTTTTGAAAGTGGAAGGAGGAGAGGTTTCATCGGGCATTTTCTCGCATTTTATCTCAATTATTTAGTCGTTTTGGAGATTTGCTTCATTTTTATTAGACAGAGGAGATTGTTCCAAGGTAAGTTGCTCTGAAAACATTTCTATTGTCTGGGGCACTGCATGTGCTGCAGTCCCTGTTGTAAATTGCTCTGAAAACATTTCCATTGTCTGGGGCACTGCATGTGCTGCAGTCCCTGTTGTAAGTTGCTGTGTGCAGGCAGTACATGTGCTGCAGTCCAGCGAACAACCTTCCATCTAAACGGTCACTTTCGTTTTTGTAACGTTTCAATGGAGTGCATTCTGTATTTCTGATCTCATCTCATGTATCCCGTGTGGTCCCTTAATAGCCTTCCTGAACTTCCTGAACATATGCCTGCCTGTTCAAAGCTCCACTTCCCCCACCTGCGGTACCCTCTCCTTGCTGTTCAGTTACACAGTCACCTGTTCCTGCACCCATCCGAGCAGTGCACATGGACACACAGCCACCTGTTCCTGCACCCATCAGAGCAGTGCACATGGACACACTGCCACCTGTTCCTGCACCCATCCGAGCAGTGCACATGGACACACAGCTACCTGTTCCTGCACCCATCCGAGCAGTGCACATGGACACACAGCCACCTGTTCCTGCACCCATCCGAGCAGTGCACATGGACACACAGCCACCTCATGCCGTGTCCAGTGGTAGCACAAATGTGAATGCTCTTGCTGCGTACACAATTGGTGAGGTGGGAGTGCAGCCACACCATTCTCCATCCTCAGTGTTGCTTTAAGGCAAAGGTAGGTGAGAGTGAAAGAAATGGAAGGTGATGCTGATAGTAGTAGGCAGGATTAAATGGGAGCGTATGGGAAGGCGCAGGAGTAGCATAACCACTAGCAGGGAACAGCTGGGCTAAATGGCCTGCTTTATGTTCATAGTCCAAAAGAAATGTGCTTCTTTTTCCAGCACCCTCACATCATTCATGTTTTCCCTGAGAGCAGCATTGAACCATCACGAGATAGGGGCAGTAACATCATCCTGACTCCTACAGCTGAGGTGGGTAATAAGTGCTTCATTGGCGACGTTATCAATTGGTGCCTTCACTGCAGAACTTAAAAAGGTGTGCACAACAGTAATTGCAGTGGATGGAGGGAGGCAAGCTCTGACTCTGATTTGCTTTATTTCTTTTCATGTAAAACATGCCGTCGAGAAAACAATCCTTGAGACTTAAGGTCAGCATTCAAGCAACGAAGGCAATTGGATCATGCTGCGGAGCTCGTCACGATGTGGAAAGGAACATTGCATTTATGGATGAATTGGGAATGCACATTGGGATGCGCTTGGGGAACATTCACCAAGAATAGACTGAGCTCAGACTCTTGTGACTTTGCCTTCTTCACATGGACAGTACAGTAGTGGAATAGAGAGCCAAACGTTCATTCACCACAAGGCTCTCCAGGAACAATCTCTTTAGCTGTGCATAGCAGAGACACGGCCTGTCTGTCTCACGGGAATGCTGGACACAACACTCATATATCCATGCACAGCAGTTCCTCGGATGCTTCATGAACTTAATAAAACTTCTCAATAATTAAAACCAGAATTGTTGAGGTTTTGTTTTGAATGCTATTTCCCCGGCTTTGCAACTGCACTTCAGATATTCAACTGTGGTGGAGGGGTGGAGGTAGGGGGGTAGAGGGAGGGGTGGGTGAAGAGGGGGATAGAGGGGTGGGTGAAGAGGAGGAGGGAGGGGTGGGTGAAGAGGGGGAGGTGAAGAGCGAGAGGGGGGAGGGGTGGGGAGAGCGGGGAGAGGGAGCATGCAAAATGCAGGGACCAGACAGTTGCAATGCCTGAAGTACTGTTGAGAAGTAGGGGAGAAAGCAACTGGATTGGGCATCCGCAGCTGGAGGGAATGGCTGAATGGAGAGGGCCGGAAGCGAGAGGCCGTAGAGAGCCACGGGGAGCGAGCGGCCGAAGACCTTGGTGTCGCCGGGTGCAGGGACTGGCCGGTAAGTCTTTTGCTGTTGTGTTTATGGCGCATGCACAGAAAAAGGCACTCCTCTTCCGCTCCGCTGCTCCCCCCCCCCACTCTCCCCCACCGCCGCCCTCCCCCCCCACTCTCTCCCCCACCCTCTCCCCTTCCTCCCTCTCCCCCTCCCCCTTCTCCCCCCTCCTCCCCCAGTTCTCCCCCCTCCCTCTTTCCCCCCTCCCTCCCTCCCTCTTTCCCCCCCTCCCTCCCTCCCTCTTTCCCCCTCCCTCCTTCCCCCTTCCCTCCCTCCCTCTTTCCCCCCTTCCCTCCCTCCCTCTGTCCCCCACCTCCCTCCCTGCCTCTCTCTCGCCCTCCCTCCCAGCCTCTCTCCCTCCCTCTCTCTCTCCCTCTTTCCCCCAGCTCTCCCTCTTTCCCCCAGCTCTCCCCCACCCCCCCGCCCCCCGCCACCACCACCACCACCACCGTTCCCCGCGCTGCTCTCCCCGGCCCGCTCTACTCTCTCACTCCGGCCATTGTATACTGCCACGTGTTTGTTGGATTGCCTCTGTGTGATTCTTTGACCAGCGCCATCTTTAGTCCTGGCAGCTGCTACAGTCGCAAGTTGTGACGTTTTAGTGGCACATGCTGTATTTGCGCATGTGCCAAAACAGCGCCACCTACCGATAGTGTTGTCAACAAATGCAGTCATCTTTAAAATGGTACGATGTTGTTATGAAATTCTGATTGCAAAAAGATCTTGGCTGGAATTTTACGTTGGGCGTAAGGCACCTCCCACCAGCCAAAATGTCGGTAGCGAGCCCGCCTCCACCGGGCCTGGGGATCCAGGCCGGGATTTTTTATTCCCCATGCCTTTAATTCGTCTTGGGCAGGACTTTCACCTCTTTGCGGTGGCCACTGCTGGGACTACACCCAGCCACCACAGCAAGAGGAAGGACTGCCCCGGAACTACGGTAAGTGTTCCTGGCGAGGCTCCAAAAAATCGTCTGGGCCCCGGTGAGGCAAGGGCAGATTGTTTTGGGGGGTGGGGAAATGCTGTGCATTGGGGAAGTTGGGGCTTCGGGGGCAGCCCACCCACTGGGTGTCCGATCAGCAGGGCACCCCCCCCAGCCTGCAAGAAGGCCGCCTGGTTTTACCAGATGGAGTTCTTGAAGCCTTTGCCGTCCAGCTGCCGAGGGTAAAATATCCATGACAGCGGGAGGAGGCCCTTAAGCGCCAGTTAATTGGCCACTTAAGGGTCTTGATTGGCCTGGGGAGGAGCGAGCCACTTCTTGCCACCGCCACCCCCGCATAAAATTGCAATGGAGATGGAAGGGAGTCAGGAATGGCTCCCCTCCCCCCGCCTCCCACTCAATTTTATGCCCCACTCCTGCTCGTTTGGGGGCCGTAAAATTCCGGCCCTTAAGTCAGTTCACTGAAGGACTATAGTTTTACGACTCATAAATTCATTATTAAGCTGTTTGTACTTAGTCATGACCATGTTCCTAACATGGTGTAGTCTGAAGAAATTAGAAGTGCTCACAGCGTTGTTTTTACAATTTTGTGACTGATATGGGATATTAACAATGACATAATGGATAATTTACCATCATACAATTACATTATTACTCAATGCATGATCATGCACCCTCAAACAATGGCATTAACCACATCGAGAGAGGAAATAGCTGGGGCCTTAACAGATATCTTTGCAACATCCTTAAACACGGGTGAGGTCCCGGAGGACTGGAGAATTGCTAATGTTGTCCCCTTGTTTAAGAAGGGTAGCAGGGATAATCCAGGTAATTATAGACCGGTGAGCCTGACGTCAGTGGTAGGGAAGCTGCTGGAGAAGATACTGAGGGATAGGATCTATTCCCATTTGGAAGAAAATGGGCTTATCAGTGATAGGCAACATGGTTTTGTGCAGGGAAGGTCATGTCTTACCAACTTAATCGAATTCTTTGAGGAAGTGACAAAGTTGATTGATGAGGGAAGGGCTGTAGATGTCATATACATGGACTTCAGTAAGGCGTTTGATAAGGTTCTCCATGGTAGGCTGATGGAGAAAGTGATGGCGCATGGGGTCCAAGGTGTACTAGCTAGATGGATAAAGAACTGGCTGGGCAACAGGAGACAGAGAGTAGCAGTGGAAGGGAGTTTCTCAAAATGGAGACGTGTGACCAGTGGTGTTCCACAGGGATCCGTGCTGGGACCACTGTTGTTTGTGATATACATAAATGATTTGGAGGAAAGTATAGGTGGTCTGATTAGCAAGTTTGCAGACGACACTAAGATTGGTGGAGTAGCAGATAGTGAAGGGGACTGTCAGAGAATATAGCAGAATATAGATAGACTGGAGAGTTGGGCAGAGAAATGGCAACTGGAGTTCAATCAGGGCAAATGCGAGGTGATGCATTTTGGAAGATCCAATTCAAGAGTGAACTATACAGTAAATGGAAAAGTCCTGGGGAAAATTGATGTGCAGAGAGATTTGGGTGTTCAGGTCCATTGTTCCCTGAAGGTGGCAGCGCAGGTCAATAGAGTGGTCAAGAAGGCATACGGCATGCTTTCCTTCATCGGACGGGGTATTGAGTACAAGAGTTGGCAGGTCATGTTACAGTTGTATAGGACTTTGGTTCGGCCACATTTGGAATACTGCGTGCAGTTCTGGTCGCCACATTACCAAAAGGATGTGGATGCTTTGAAGAGGGTGCAGAGGAGGTTCACCAGGATGTTGTCTGGTATGGAGGGCACTAGCTATGAAGAGAGGTTGAGTAGATTAGGATTATTTTCATTAGAAAGACGGAGGTTGAGGGGGGACCTGATTGAGGTGTACAAAATCGTGAGAGGTATAGACAGGGTGGATAGCAAGAAGCTTTTTCCCAGAGTGGGGGATTCAATTACTAGAGGACACGAGTTCAAAGTGAAAGGGGAAAAGTTTAGGGGGGATATGCGTGGAAAGTTCTTTACGCAGAGGGCGGTGGGTGCCTGGAACGCGTTGCCAGCGGAGGTGGTAGACGCGGGCACGATAGCGTCTTTTAAGATGTATCTAGACAGATACATGAATGGGCAGGAAGTAAAGAGATACAGACCCTTAGAAAATAGGCGACAGGTTTAGATAGATGATCTGGATCGGCGTAGGCTTGGAGGGCCGAAGGGCCTGTTCCTGTGCTGTAATTTTCTTTGTTCTTTGTTCTTTGTTCTTTGATCAGGCAACACTTGTGGCAGCAGAATTTCAAGCCGAATTGATACACTGCAAGAGAGCTATGGCTTTGATAATTGCATGACCAATTCCTCTCAAAGAATCCCAGCCAACATTAAAAGCAGCATTTTAAATTTTTATTTCGTTAATGGAATGTTTCTATGTCAGTTCTTGGTTAAGTTAAAAGCAGTAAATCAGGTAGGAAGAATAGGGCAATTTAGGGGGGAAGTTCCAGAGAACAATGGCTGAAAGAGGAACCCCTGATGGTAAAGCAGAGTTGTAATGCAATGCCAGAAGAGCAGGTGTGGAGGCATGTACGAGTAGAGGAAATGAACAAGGCCCAGGAGGAATCTCAAAATGAGGACAAAGTATATGAAAATCAATGAGGCTTTTGGACATAGTGGAATTTGACAACAAAAAATCTGTTAGGAATGTGAAACTTTGTGCAGATGAGGATGTAAATTCCAACATCGTGATTGAGTTATAATTAATGAAGCATTCCTCTCATTCATCGGACTTGTCCACAGGATGGAAGACTGTCACATACCCAAGGACCTTCTGTATGGTGAGGTAGCGGGGGCCAGATGACCAGTGGGACGTCCAAAGCTCCGTTTTACAGGATGCTTGCAAGTGTGATATGGAGGCCCTAAATGTCGACTATCACACATGGGAGTCACTAGCTGGCAAAAGAGGGAAATGGCGACACATCCTGTGGACTGATGTGCACTACCACAACAACCAGTTACTACATCAGCTTGGCAACAGGAACAAACATCAAAAACAACTCACAGCATTACTTGGCAGCTTCATGTGCAGCACTTGCGGCAGAAACTGCCTCTCAAGGATTGGCCTTCACAGCCATCAGCAAAGGTGCACTAAGAGAAGACACCCCATCTAAATGGACTGTTTGCTGCATGTCCATTATCATTTAGATGGAAGGATGCCAACCAACCAACCTCTAACTCACTCAAACCAACGTTCTCTAACTCCCAATTTCCTCTTCTATGTTCCTCCACTTGTCAGGATATCATTGTGATTGTAGACTATACTCTTTGACTTATTTGTCTCCACCAATCTATATATGATCTCCAATGTTAATTTTTTCACCTGGTACAGTTCCTATCTTCCATCTGAGTGGAGAAGCCAGCACCAAATTTAGTACTACTGGAACTTATAATGGGATATCTAATTTGGCTGTCCATTCAGTGGCCTCCTGAGATGCCGAGTGGAAAAAAATGTGGTGCCTCCTGCAACAGATCTTAGTGGGCAGGTTGATGTAATGCATTCCATGGTCTGGGGCTCAGGGTCACTTTGAATTGTCCCTCAACTTCCACTTGTGAAGCAGGATGCCACATCGCCCATAGCTTGTGTGGATTAGGTTGAACGCTGCCCACTGCCTTTGAGGGAAGTCGAAGCCCAGCATCTCTGCCTTTGAGCCAGTGAAGAGATGTTGGTCCTTTAGGCTGCATGCATCCCCATGATTCTGTCCGTTTGAATAGTGGATTCATACAAGCTGCATGAAAATTAGTTGTTGTTTCCTAGAATAGTTGGCGTGATTTTAAGCCCTTTCCTGGTGGATTTTTCAAGTCTTCATAAATGGGGAGGTTGGTGCTGCTCACAATTTTATTTTTCTATCATCGGCAGCAGGATGGCACCTTGTCAAAAGGCAGACAGGGCAATGTGGGACAGCACAGGGAGCCACTCAGTTTGAGTGGACATAAGCATCCTTGATCCCCATGGTGTCGTTTAGCTGCACCTCCATGATCTTTGTGTGGCAGCTGCAGGGTCATAAGGCAGAACAGTATTCTGTAGTAGAGTAGACAAGGGCCACTGTTGCAATGTGAAGTGTTCTGGAAATACACCCCCGTGATGTTCCAGCAAGATTCTGAACCAGGTTTACTCTGATTTTTACTTTTTGTCTGGTGTTAATGTGATGAGGCCGATAGGTGAGAGTCCTGTCCAAGGTGACACCCAGGCAGTTTGTTGGGGATCATGGGTATATCACCTTCCGCAGAAGGAAACATTGCGTTTTCCCAGGGGCATTGTTATTCACATGGAACACCAACACAACTGTCTTCTCTGAATTAAGGTGGAGACGCCAGGTCAAGAAGTAGCTTCCAGTAGGTCCAGTCACTTGTGAGCGCCCAACTTGCTTCCTCTAAATTGATGCCTGCATAATCAGTGCTATGTTATCGGCATAAACGGACTTGCGGGATTTGGTGCAGGGCATATATACACCATATGGATATTATAAAAGACCAGTCCCCCTGTGGCACACCACTGTTGAGCATCCATGTTTGACTAGCCTGGTCATCAAGATAGATGCAGTACTTCTGGTTGCCTGTTATGTGTGTTGATCAGTATTGCAGTATTGAATGATTGTTTAAAAGCTTCAGTTGCAGGCCTTCACATCGGACAATGTCAAATGCCACCTCCTCAGGCAGCTCATTCCAGATGTGAAATATTTACCCCTTTGATCCCCTTTAAACCTCCTCCCTCTCACCTTAAATCTATGCCCTCTAGCTTTAGTCACCCCTACCATGGGAAACAGACTCTGGCTATCTACCCTATCTATGCCTCTCATAATTTTATATACCTCTATCATGTCCCCTCTCAGCCTCCTTCGCTGCAGGGAAAACAGACCCAGCTTATCCAATCTCTTTATATAACTCAAGCCTTCCAAACCAGGCAACATCCTTGTGAATCTTTTCTGCACCCTCTCTAGCTTAAATCACATTTTTCCTGTAGTGCGGCGACCAGAACTGCACACAGTATTCCAAATGCGACCTAACCAATGTTATGTACAACTGACGTCCCAACTCTTGTATGGCAAGCATGCCATACGCCTTCTTCACCACCCTGTCTACCTGTGTTGTCACTTTCAGGGAACTATGAACTTGCACCCCAAGGTCTCTCTGCTCAACAACACTCCCCAGGGCCCTGCCATTCACTGTATATGTCCTACCCTGGTTTAACTTCCCAAAATGCATCACATCACACTTGTCTGCATTAAATTCCATTTGCCACTCCCTTGCCCACTTTCCCAGTTGATCTATATCCTGTTGTAACCTTAGACAACCTTCTTCACTGTCCACTATACCACCAATTTTGGTGTCATCTGCAAACTGACTAATCATGCCCCCTACATTCACATCCAAGTCATTAATATATATGACAAACAACAGAGGGCCCAGCACCGATCCCTGCAGCACACCACTGGTCATGGTTATGATTCTGTAGTGTCTCTTCCATCTTTTCCATAACCTTCCCAAGTTCATTTACTTCCTCACCCAACTTCTAATCACTCAATTTCTTTTCCTTATCTCTATTTTCATGTTTATTTCTAATACAAGGTCCTGGAAGTTGAGGTTACCTAGTGGGAGTACAAAGTCAGAACACAGACCCTGTAATGCCTTTATTCTAACAGGTATGAATGGAACAAAGAGGTAAAGCAGATGAGGGATGTTGGAAGTTAATAGAGTAGTGAAGTGAAGATGCTGTGCAGGATGAGGATGAGCATTGGTCACTGATTTAGTGTTGAGTTTTTTTTAGGAGGGAAATGATAAAGATGGTTTTGAAGGAAGAAGGCATGATGTTAGCAACAAGCTGATAATGTCAATGGGTATGGTGCTCAGTGAGGGTGGGGGGAGCTGAATGTTCAGGAGCTGAGATGGGAGAAGATCAAGGGGACACGTGGTGATGTTTATGTCTAAGATGAGAGTGTAATTATGGCTAAGAGAAACTGATTATTTGTCATTTATTTTCAGATAAGAAATTGAGTTGAAGATTCAAGATACAACTAACATGTGGAAATGATCTGGAAGAAGTTCATTTCACCCACTAGGGTTAACAGACTTTGTGAAATCTGCCTAGATCACCGAAGCTAGGATGTTAGAAATTGTGAAATTGTGTAACTGCTCCCTGATCCAAAAACTAACAGAGTAAATCTTCAAAATGTCAATCTAACATTTCAATATAAATTATATTCAGCTTTGACTAGCTGTGTTTCATTATTAACATTGTTCTAATACACTGCAACTATAATGACCTGAAAAATCCTTTTATCTCAAGGTCTGTCAGATATTGAGAGAAAAGAGAATATTTGATGTGAAGTATGGAAGATCGCAACTCATGGCGTATTTCAGTTGCTCCATTATTTGCCACATTTTTTTAATGGTGCACACATTTTTATTGCTTCATTATTATGGTACGACTTCCCAGCAAACTCAAGCCCAATGTGTAAAACTATGAGTGTAATATTATAAACAGAAGTAAAAAATTCTAGTACAAGTTTGGAAATGTACTATGCCAAGCTAATTTTGATTAATCAAAAGATCGAACACTTTCACTTTGTAAACTTGTGTTATATTAAGATAAAACCAATCTACATTATCCTCATCTTGTATTCTCACCAATCTACAGTGACGACAGCTTACAGTTATATCACCCCTTTAATGTAGTGGAATGTCCTAACACTCCTTCAAAGGAGTGTTGTAAAACAAAATTTGATATCAAGTCAGATAAGGAATTATTAGGACAGGTGACCGAAAGCTTGTTCAAAAGGTAGGTTTTATGGCATGTCTAAAGGAGGGCAGACAGGGAGGGAGGTGGAGAGGTTACTGGAGGGAATTTCAGAGTTTAGAGTCTAGGCAGCTGAAGGCACAGCTGCCAAGGGTGAAGCAATAAAAATCAGGGATACAAGAGGCCAGAATTGGAAGATTGAAGAGCTCTCAAAGGGTTGTAAGGCCAGAGGAGTTTACAGAAAAAGGAAAGGGTGGGGTGGGGCGAGGCCATGCAGGGATTTGAAAACATGGATGAGAATCTTTAAAATTGAGGCATTGCTGGACCGGGATCCAATGTAGGTCAGTGAGCATAGGGGTGATGGGTGAACGGGATTTGGTGTGAGTTAGAAAAGGGGCAGCGGAGTTTTGGATGAGTTCAAGATTATCTAGGGTGGAAGATGGGAGGCTAGCCAGGAGAGTATTGGAATAGTGAAGTTTAGAGGCAAACCAAGACATGGATGAGGGTTGCAGCAGATGAGCTGGAGCAGGGTGGGGTCAGGCAATGTTATAGAGGGAAGTAAGTGGTGGTGGTGGAGTGGATACATGGTCAGTAGCTCATCCCGAGGTCAAATACAACACTAATTTTGTGAACAGTCTGGTTCAGTCACTGTCAGTTGCCAGGGAGGGGAATGGAGTCAGTGGGTAAGGAACAAAGTTTGTGGCGGTGACTGAAGACAATGGCTTTGGTTTTCCCAATATTTACTATTTTCACATCAGAAATTACAGCTCTATTGACAGCACAATTTATTTATTTTTTAAACCTCTAAAACTGTATTTAATGAGTTATGAGGCGACAGATGTAAAGGTAACTTGATAAGGTGGATTCAAAATTAGCTTAGCTGTAGGAGACAGAGAGTGATGACAGATGGCTGTTTTAGTGACTGGAAGCCAGTGTCCAGTGGCGTACCACAGGGATCTGTGCTGGGTCCCCTATTGTTTGTCATTTATATAAACGACATAGATGACTATGTCAGGGGTAGGATTAGTAAGTTCGCAGATGACACAAAGATTGGCCGAGTGGTTAACAGTGAGGTGGAGTGTCTTAGGTTACAGGAAGATATAGACGGGATGGTCAAATGGGCAGAAAGGTGGCAGATGGAATTTAACTCTGAAAAGTGTGAGGTGATACACTTTGGAAGGAGTAATGTCACACAGAAGTATTCAATGAATGGCCTGACACTGGGAAGTTCCAAGGAACAAAGGGACCTTGGCGTGTTTGTCCATAGATCTCTGAAGGCAGAAGTGCAGGTTAATAGGGTGGTGATAAAGGCATATGGGACACTTGCCTTTATCAATCGAGGCATAGATTACAAAAGCAGGGAGGTCATGTTGGAGTTGTACAGAACTTTGGTAAGACCGCAGCTGGAGTACTGTATGCAATTCTGGTCGCCACATTATAGGAAGGATGTGATTGCACTGGAGGGGGTGCAGAGGCGATTCACCAGGATGTTGCCTGGGATGGAACATTTAAGCTATGAAGAGAGGTTGGATAGGCTTGGGTTGTTTTCACTGGAGCAGAGAAGACTGAGGGGTGACCTGATCGAGGTGTACAAGATTGTGAGGGGCATGGACAGGGTGGATAGGGATCAGCTGTTCCCCTTAGTTGAAGGGTCAGTTATGAGGGGTCACAAGTTTAAGGTGAGAGGTGGGAGGTTTAAGGGGGACTTGAGGAAGAACATTTTTACCCAGAGGGTGGTGACGGTCTGGAATGCCCTGCCTGGGAGGGTGGTAGATGCAGGTTGCCTCACATCCTTTAAAAAGTACCTGGATGAGCACTTGGCACGTCATAACATTCAAGGCTATGGGCCAAGTGCTGGCAAATGGAATTAGGTAGACAGGTCAGGTGATTTAATACATTGGTGCAGACTCGATGGGCCGAAGGGCCTCTTCTGCACTGTATTATTCTGTGATTCTCTGAGATGTGAGGTGCTGTGACTATTTCCAATGGAGCAGAGAAGACTAAGAGGTTTTTTAAATTATGAAGCATTTTGATGAGTTAGAATGTAAAAATATTTCCTCGGGGGAATCAGTGACAAGAGATCATTAACTTAAAATTGTCAATGAGAGAGAGTGGGGAGAGTTTAAAAGAAATGTATTTATGCAGATTTGTTGAAGAATGGAGTGCTTTGCCACAAGGAGTAATTGAGGCCAAGATCATTTACATGGATTTTCAAGTTTTACTCTATATACTTTCTGGCTCAGTATCATTGATCACTCCTGTGCAGACTTTGCATCCTCTGTGATTTAGTGTACATGATTTACTGCTGAATGTCTAGTTAAACAACAAGGAAATTCAAAGATGATAACACAGAAACCTTGCTGCACATACCAAGAAACATAATATCGCACAACTCACCACATTCATACTCCTGTTTTTACAGAAGAAAAGAAACAGCTTGCATTTATATAGACCCTTTCAAGACCTCAGAATGTCCGAAAGCACTTTACAGTCAATGAAGGATGTAATGGAGGAAACCCAGAAGCCAATTTACACACAGCAAGTTCCCACAAACAACCATGTGATAATGACCAGAAAATCTGTTTTTAGTGATGTTGATTGAGAGATAAATATTGGCTAGGACAATAGGGAGAACTCCTCTGCTCTTCTTCAAAATAGTGCCATGAAATCTTTTACATTCACTTGAGAGGGCAGATAGGGTCTGGGTTTAACATTTCAGACAAAAGACAGCACTGAGAGTGCAGCACTTCCTCAGCACAGTACTGCAGTAGAGTGTTAGTCTAGATGATGTACTTAAGCCTCTAGAGTGAGTCTTGAACCCATAACCTTTGACTCAGAGCTTAGAGTACTACCACTGAGCCACAAAAGGCAAACTGAATAGTACTTTATTGAGACGAAGTGTGTCTGGAAGCCAAAAACAGGTTTGTTTCACATAAAATGCATGAGTGAACAAAATACAGGGATGAATTTTCACTTTTACTGCCAGATAGAAAATGGGCAGTAGCTGATTAGCCATGTAATTTAATTTCCAATGGAAAGGAAAAACACTGATGTGTGTGTGGGGGGTGTGAATGGGTATGTATGCACGCTTGTGTGTGACAGTGGGAATGTGTGTGCATGCATATGTCTCTGTGCATGTGTGTGGAAGGGGCGAGAGGTGTGTGTATATGTGTGTGGAGTGTGGGGGTGGGATATGTGCACGCATGTGTATCTATCTGTAGGTATGTGTGCGTGTGTCTGTAGCAATGTGTGCATTTGTATGCGTGCATGGGAGAGTAATGTGTGTTGTACATGGGGTGCTTGTGGCAGGAGGGGGTATTGCGTTTGGGTACCTATCCTGTGATTCCTTACCAACAGAGTAGACAAGTGGGGAAGCCATTCTATAATCAGCTATTTGGAGAGGCATATGTTGACACTGCATGAAAGGTTCAAATTCTCTCCATTGCTGAATAATTTCCCTGCAACTAGGGACATTTTAACCAGAACAAACTGCCATTTACCTCACATGCTCTACCAAGTCTTCCAAGTACACTGGGGACTGCCTGGGTTCATAACAGAAGTGTCACACAGCACAGAGTTTGCACCTCATCTTTTTGCTTCACTATCAACCCTTTTCTCGTTGAAACTCTCCTGCCTTCTACCCTATCAGAGACCTACCCATCTGTTCTTTCTTCCCCTTCCCCCTTTCCATGCCTAGCTTAAAAACTATTACAACTCTAAGCAGTCCCAGATTTGACCAAGGGTCAGCGATCTGAAATGTTGAGCCAAATTTTCATTAGGCCGCAGAGGCAAAGCAGAAAGCAGACGAGCCCGCAATTTCCCACTACCAGCCAGCATGCTGGTCTGTTCCAATGATCCCGCCTCCAGGCAATTTTCATTGAGGCTGGACCTGAAGTGGGGTGTGAAGGCTGCCAGCAGCGGGTAGCCAATTAGGTCAATTAAATTGCCGTTTGGAGGCACTTGTCCAAGTCTGTAATTTTCTGGACAGCAGACGCCCACCTCACAGAGGCCAAGTCCAGCTGATGAATTGAGGTAATCTCCTGGCGGCAGAGCAGGTAGCTCATTGGTGCCTCATGGAATTTAACACCCCCCACCGGGGCCCTCCCCTGCACAGCCATGATTGGCACAGGGCCACAGCTGCAGCTGTAGCTGCAGGGCGTCCTGTGCCAGGGCTTCCCCTCCACAATGATGGTCTAGCAGCTGTGGCCGCTTTTTTATTTTTACTCTTTGAAAATTCTTCAGAGGGCACCTCCATCTTGAGGTGCCCTCTTGCTTCCGTACCAACATGGGAATGAAAATTCAGCCCGTTATCTCTGTTTTTCTCTCCAGAGATGATGCCAGCCCTGCTGAGTATTTCCAGCATTTCCTGTTTTTAATACAGAGGAGATCATTTTGCCCATCGTCCCAGTGCCGGTGTTTTTGTTCAGCTATCTAATTAATCCCACTCCCTGTTCTTTCCCCATACCCCTGTCAATTGTTTCCCTTCAAGTATTTATCCAATTCCCTTTTGAAAGTGACTATCGAGTCTACTTCCACCAACCTTTCAGGCAGTGCAATCTAGATGATAATGACATGTTGTTTAAAAAATAAAGTTTCCTCATGTCCCCTCTGGTTCTTTTGCCAATCACCTCTGTATACTCTCCCACCACTGCAAGAAGTTTCCACTTAATTCTCAGTCAAAACTGTTCATGATTTTGAAAACCTCTGTCAGATTGTGTCTTAACTCTACCTGCTCCAAAGAGAATAGCCCAAGCTTTTCCAGTCCTGAGGTTCCTTATCCTTGGTACCATTCCAGTAAATCTCTACTGCAGCCCCTCCAAGGCCTTAGCATCCTTCCTAAAGTATGGCAATCAGAATGGAACACAATATTCCAGCTAAGGCCTTATCAATGTTTTCTAAAGGTACAAACTAATATCCTGTTTTTGTATTCCATGCCTCTATTAATAAAGCCAAGGATCCCTATGCCTTTTTAACAGCTTTCTCAACTTGTCCTGCCACCTTGTGTACGTGCATCTGAGGGGGCAGATAGGGCCTAGTTTAACATTTCATATGAAAGATGGAACCTCTGAGATTTGTGTACACATATCCCCAGGAGGTATTACTGCTCCTGCATCCCATTTAAAACTGTACCATTTAGTTTAGCTAATTCTGTATCCACACTGTCACTGTCCCTTTAATTCCACAGGCTTTAATTTTGTAAACAAGTCTATTATGTGGTACTTTATCAAATACCTTTTGAAAGTTCTTATACACATCAACCACACTACCCTCACCAACCCTCTCCATTACTTCAGAAGACCTCAATCAAGTTAGCAAACATGATTTGCCATTAACAAATCAGCGCTGACTTTCATTTATTAGCCCATACTTTTCCAAATGACAGTGTATATTTGAAATCCCCCATTATCAGTATTCTATGGCTCTTGCAAGTTTTCTGTAATTTGCCTGTAAATTTGCTCTTTTATATCCTTCCCACTGTTCGGTGACCTATAGTATACACTCAGTAGCATAATAGCTCTTCTATTTTTTCTTAATTAGAACCAAATAGATTCTGTTTTTGACTGCACAACTACAACATCCCTCTCCAGTGCTATAATAGTTTATCTGATTAATACTGCTACCTGCCTCCTTTGTGACCTTCCATATCTTTCCTGAATATCTTGCAGCCAGGAAATTTAATTTCCCAATATTCCCTTTCTTTGAGCTAAGTCTCCGTTATTGCCACTATATCAAAGTTCCATGTGGCGATTTGAACTTGCAGCTCAGTAAACTTATTTACCATGCCTTGTGCATTTACACAGATGCACTCTAAACTCATCTTAGGCTACCCTGCATTTGCCCCCACCCTTCTGATCCCTCCTATTTCTGAACGATTCTTTATTCTAGTGCTATTTGTCTTTCCCATTCCTCTGTGCACTTGTTTCTCCTTTTTAATGTTTCATCATGGTGTCCATCCTGATGATAATATGATATTCCAACATGGAGCAAAGTCTTTATATCTGTGCATCCATCTCACATGCATGCATAAACTGTCTGCCAGTACTACAGGCAACAGGTTTGGGCAGAGGGTAAAGATTTTTGTTTTCAAGCTGTTACAATGTACTTTGTCACATGTGCATTACACCAAGGATCATTGCGTATTGGAGATTTACAACAAATGCCATTAAATTCTTTCACCCAACTAAAATAATGAAATCCAAATTAATTTATAAATGGACTCAGAAATGGAAGCTGTTGGGTGGGTAAACCCATTTCCTCTCTAGATGCAGATTTCTCATTTAATTTTTCTCCTTTTCACATGGTTTATTGCCCCCACCCCATCAACCACCACCACCCCATTAGGAAACTTGCAGACTGGCCAATTAAGTGGCAAATTGACTTTAACACAGATAAATGTGAGGTGACGCGCTTCAGTAGGAAAAATATAAACTACATCTACGCCTTAGAAAATGAGACTGAATTTGGGGGGAGAGCAAAGGGACCTAGGGATACAGATGAACAAATAATTAAAAGCTGCATGATAGGTCAGCAAAACAATTAAAAATGCTAATAAAGCATTGGAATTTATTTCCAGGGATAGAGAATTCAAAAGTAGTGAAGTTATGTTAAACTCGTATAGGACCCTGGTTAGGCTGCACTTGATGTATTGTGCTAGAGGTGAACTGATCGAGGTCTTTAAAATTATGAATGGGTTGTACAAGGTAGATGTGGAGAGAATATTTCCACTTGTGAGAGAATCCAAAACCAGGGGCCATAATTACAAGATAGTTACTAATAAATCACGAGGGAATTAAGGAGAAATTTCTTTACTCACAGCGTTTAGAATGTGGAACTTGCTATCAAGAGAAATAGACGAGTGTTATGGCCAAGTGAGAAAGGGGTCTAGGGGTTCCCTCTCAGCCTTTTCCTGGTTTGACCATAATAAGGTTTAACTTTTAAAACACTGTGTTTAGCTTCCCCTCAGTGAATCTTTGTTCACTGCTCTCCAGTTGTAATGACAAAGAAATCAACCAAACAGGTTTTCTTAGATTTAAACAAGAAAGGTGTAAGTTTATTAACCTTAAAACTCTAATTCACTTAAAACTACTGAAAATGCACGATGCAACCATGCTAGCATGCATACATGATTAACACACATGCAGAGACAGAAAAGGAGAAAGAATCAAGGGGAAAGGTTTGAAGCAATAGCTGGAGTTCATTTACTATCTTTTGAGTTCGATGTAACGTTTTTGGTTGCAGCTAAATCTTGCCGTTTCCTTGGGGCCCAGTGCGTGCTTTCAAACTTGTTTTGATCGTTTTCTGCCTTCTTGAAATCCAGTTGCAGTTTCTTCTTTTTGTGAGAGAGAGAGATAGATAGCGAGACAGGGAGATGCTGTCTTCCTTCAAGTTCAGTTGCAGTCTGACCAAAACTGCTCTGTGAACACAATTCAAACCAAACCTGGGCCAGCAGGCCAGTCATGTGACGAGCTATATTTTTAAACAAACTGCCCGGTGGTTTTGTGGATTCTTTCAATCTGAGTCGACATCCTCAGTCGGGGGCTGGAATGCTGCCTTTCACACAGTCAATGTCTTGTGATCAAAATCCATCTGGTTAATTGAACCAGGGAGCAGTTCCATAGTCTTCTCCAGGTAACTGTCTCCCAGAATGCAAGTGAGCAGTATGTTTTCAGCCACTACAGTGATCTCTTTAAGCAAGTCATCTTTTCAGTCCCGCAACGGTTTAAAATTAATGTTCCATATGACAAAATTAATATACCTCATTCTTGGCAGGTGTGGTTTTCATCACACGAGCTAATAGCCCAGATGCTTTCAAAAGGAATCTAGATGAGTATATGAGAGAAAAGGTAATTCTGTGCAGTGTGATGGAAAATTTGTGTGTAAACTGAGTTCTATGCAGCTTGTGTTTGATTTTTTGAGGCAGTCCCTGATCTGATATTGAAACTAAATGCTTCCTAATTCTGGGACGTGAAACCCAGGTTAGACAAAGAAACAATCCTGTGACTAAGAAAAAACAGTTTTTTTTATCAAGGACATGTGACTGGAGGTTAAGTTTCAGTTTGAGCAGAAGACTTTTGAGAGTTGAGAAGGGCGGCACAGTGGCGCAGTGGTTAGCACCGCAGCCTCACAGCTCCAGTGACCCGGGTTCAATTCTGGGTACTGCCTGTGTGGAGTTTGCAAGTTCTCCCTGTGTCTGCGTGGGTTCCTCCGGGTGCTCCGGTTTCCTCCCACATGCCAAAAGACTTGCAGGTTGATAGGTAAATTGGCCATTATAAATTGCCCCTAGTATAGGTCGGTGGTAGGGAAATATAGGGACAGGTGGGGATGTGGTAGGAATTTGGAATTAGTGTAGGATTAGTATAAATGGGTGGTTGATGGTCAGCACAGACTCAGTGGGCCGAAGAGCCTGTTTCAGTGCTGTATCTCTAACGAACTAACTAACTCTGAATGGAAAAATCAGCCAGTTTGTTTAAAGAGACAGGCTGAGAGCTGCAGGTTTTTGTGCTTCCGAAGGGCTGCTTGGAATTGAAGCAGACTACAAAACAGCTGGTTGAAGCAGTTGTTTTGACTGCAGGCAAAGGAGCCTAGACTGAGGGCTGACCATTTGCGAATGGCTTACGGCAGCTGTTTTCGGTGACTGGAATAGTTATCCGTTGTTCTCCAGCCATCAGGACAGTACTGGGCTCGGCCAAGGTTGGTTGAGAGGTGACAAAAAAAAACATTAAAGGGAAGACTGCATTGCTTGCTATTGACGGGAGCTCATTACTTCTGTATCTGCATCCTGGAGGACAGAACTTGAGAAACTACCAGAGGAAGACCCTGATTTTGTTGTACTGTGAGACTGTTTGATGCCACCTCACTGATAATACTGTTCAGATAATCTGTCAGGATTATGCATCTGCTAATGAATGTGTAAACCTTAAAAATATATATATACAGACCATGATTTAATTGTTAGTTCATGTTTAATTTATGTTGGTTTTGATTTAAGTGTTAAAGTAAAATTTATAAAAGTGAAATCTTGTCCATTTGATTTCCTAAATTGGGGTCAGCAGGTGGATTCGATTCTTTTGGTTTGTTGGTGGTCTCCACGGGGATCATAACAGCTGTATATTCTATGTAATTCTTTGAATGCAGAGTAAAATAACTTCATACTTGTGGTTTACAATTTTATGATTGCTTTGAGTGAATTAGGACTGCTAAGTAACGCATGTATTTCAAAGTTGCCTATAATTAGATTTGCGTATCATGGAACTAACTATGTCCATACCAACAAAGAGAAAAGCTCAATAGGGACATGGGTAGGTGAAACTACATCAAAAGTTAATCTGTTAGGTACATTTGTGAGACGCCTGAGTGCCTAAGAATCAGGTTGACTGTAAAAAGCTATTAAAATCCTATCATATTATATAAAATATTATTAAAATGATATATAATAAAATTACATTATATATTATATGCAATGCAGATGTGACAGGTAAGACTTCTTTAATTGCACTGTGTGTGACTTTATGACCTTGTCCATGACCTTGAGAGCACAGTAGAGAAAAACTAGGGAGAGACAGAATTGATATATTAAGATCACAAGCTGTGAGTAGTTTAGCAAAAGTTGGACATTAGCCACTAACAAGAACATGGGATAGAGCAGGGCTAACTGTATATCAGAACCAAGGTCAACTACAACCTCATTAAAATTCTGAGAAAAGAAAGAGAGTGATGGTATCTCTGCTAAGGGCTCGAATAATGGGTGCTTCACAGGGACCATTAACCATCAAGGACACCATATGTCTCCAGTGTGAAAACATGCCCCTCTCTGTTGCCTCAGCTCTGCCTAATTACTGTCCTCATACTCAAAACAAATGATGTAAGTGGGGGTCAGAAGATTGAAACCTGAGCAAGAAGGGACATTGTGTATGTTGCATTTCTTAATTAGATAATTGGTTTTGCGTGTAAACTACTGACTGGTTTAACAAGGCTCAATAGTTTTTGAATTGTAGCAAAGATATAAAAAAGGGGTCCCAAAGAACAATCGGGTAGAAAGCTTCAGGGTAATTCAGAAGAAACGCAGAAAACTGGCCAGAAGCGAAAGGCAGAGGGCATGAACATTTACAGTAGCAGCTTCTACCCAGGGCACAATAGAAGTAATGTAAGACTCAATTGTACCCTGAAAACTGATGCTCAAATACTGAGTATATTAAGTCTCACTTATGCCTAAATAAATTCATATTAGCTTTGAATCTAGGAATTAGCTAGGAATCAGCTTTGAACCTTTGAGCAGACAGTCCAAAAGGACTCCAAACAATTATTTGTTACCCATTACGCATTAGTGTCTTTGACTACTTTATTATTTTGAACCAAAGTAATCCTGCAGTCACCAATTTTTGAAAAATAATAAATACAGAAAAAACACCTTTCGGGCAGATATCTCAGTTTGGTTAGAATTGCTTTTGAAGATGGCTCACATCTGTCAGTGCCACTGGCCAAATCCTGTGTGTCCACAGATGTCTTTAGGCTAACAAAGAGGCTTCAAAAGCTGTAACTGTTCTCCAGACATTTTTTCCTGTTCATATTTAATTCAAAGTAGTTTTGCATTTTGCTTGTTGGTGCACACACGCACTTCCACAAATGAGTAACCTGTCTGTTTTTAACCTGGCGTATATTGTTTATAGTAGCCTTGCTGGGAACTAATAACATTTCTACATTCACCACTTGCTATGCGTATTGAAGCCCCACACAAAAATGTGACAAAAGCATATTAATTGTTTATTTTATTGGATGCACTAAAAGATCCATTTCCACAATTTCACTGCATTCCTCTTATTGCGAGTTTCAGGCTGGCAGAGATGGCAGTGATGAAAAAAAACAGAATTTCATTGCAATGTAACATCTTCTTCAGCCAAATATTCAAGCTGCACACGTTGGCCTGGATTTTGCAATTAGCACTCGTACTTGTCCACAGATATCCTATGAGTTTTTGAACTGGAACATGTCGTGATTAGAAATCCAAAATAGTGCAGCACTCTCGAGATGGCATCTGGGACCTGTGTGAACAGGGCAAGCAACTGTGTATGACTTTAAACAATCAGATTGAAGAAACCTTCTTGACATACACAAAGTCTAAACCAAGAAGTGTAAAGTAGAAGTTAATCTCAAATTATATACAGAAAGCAAAATCACAGAGAGGGAAAGAAATATTGGATTAAGAAAGAAAACGATTCAGGAAGAAAAAATAAAATATGTATTTAAATTGTAAAATCTCCAACAATAATTAAAATATGCAGGCATGAGTCTCCACTATAATAAAAGTTAATTTTCAGTGCCAGAGAGGTTGTTTGGCAGTGATTACGATTTATCACACTATTAAAAATTCACTTAGTTACATTGACAAGCCCTAGCTTTTAGTTGTGTTTTGTGGGTATCAATCATGAAAGTACCCCAACTTCACACCATTGTGTGCATTTGAATGTCAAGTCTCTTGGCAAAATACTGGTACAGCACCAACTCTGGATTTCTGATTTTTCATATGAAATGTAGATGCTGGAAATTATTACCTGATTTACTCCTCAATAATGCTGAGCGTTGATAGCCTCACCTTTATTTCATAAAACCTCGATGGTAACAGATCATTATTTTCCCTTGCGATTGCTTCTGCTTTTCAATTCAGAGATTCCAATTATGCTGCCTCATTAGAGAGCGCTTTAGAGGGAGCTACGCAGATCCACCACAATGATGCTTCAGCTAAAATGGGTAAATGAGGACAGACTGCATAGATTAGCTTGTATTCCCTTGAGTATTGAAGATTAAGGAGTGATATAATTGATGTGTTTAGGATGATTAGAGGATTTGATAGGGTAGATAGAGAGAAACTATTTCCTCTGGTGTGGGAATCCAGAACAAGGGAACATAACTTAAAATTAGAGTTAGGTTGTTCAGGGGTGATCTCAGGAACCACTTCTTCCTGCAGAGAGTCACAGAAATCTGGAATCCTGTCCCTCAAAAGGCTATGTCAATTGAACATTTCTTAACTGAGAATGATAATTTTTATTAGGCAAGAATATTAAGTGTTATGGAGACAAGGCAGGTTGATGGAGTTACGGTACAGATCACCCATGCTCTAATTGAATGGAGGAATAGGTGTAAGGGGCTGAATGGCAAACTCCTGTTCCTCTGTTCCTATCCTTTCATCTGCCTGGAATGGCCAGAAGATTGCAATGAGATGTACATTATACGGGCAAGAAGATTTGGTGCTTTAAAAATTGTGATTAAGCTCATTTAGTTTGTTTAGTTTGTTAATAGCCATCCATAGTGAGGCAAGTCTCTGCTTTAAATGGAGTAGGTTTAAGTCAAAACTTAAGTACAGATGTAGGAGGTCCATGCTAGATCAACTACACAGAAATAACCTACAGTTATCCATCACAATATCCAGCTATTTCTTGAGTGGTTCTGTTGATTCAGCCAATGTTGCCCTATTGGGAAGTTCATTCCATGCCAATCACTCTTTGTGTGAAGAATTCTTGAATTAAGCCTTTCATTAGTTATCCTGTCAGAGTTTAATTAATGGCAGTGTTTAGAGTTTTCCTCTTTCTATCCTAATTTACTATTTTATCCCACAAAGTCTGATCTTGGTTGCCTCCAATGAGAGTTTAAAAGCTCAAATTTGTAATTATTTGGATGCTTTGAAGTTGGATAGCTCTGCTGCCAAAGAGATTCAAAGGCTGCCATTTATATTGTTGTATTGCCATAAAAAGATATGCTGTTGACTTTTTTTGTCTTGCACTCATCAGGACAGATGCAAAAATGCCAAATTTCAAAGGGAGCAACAATTCATACTGCTTGAGAAAAGGATCCTGCCACACTAGTGATGGAAGGTGCTTGTTTTAAAAAAAATTATAACAAGTACTTTTAAAGTATGTTTATTCACAGTAAGAATAACCTAATGGTCTAATGGTTGTATTACATGGAAATCTAATACCGCATATGGTTTCACAACAGCAACTTGCATTTATATAACCCCTTTAACGTAACAAAACATCCCATGTTGTTTCAACTGAGTTCAATCAGACAAAAATTGACACCAAGCCAAAGAAAGAAACATCAAGACAAGAGACCAAAAGCTTGGTCAAAGGGGTAGATTTTAAAGAACGTCTTAAAAGGAGGATAGAGAAATAAAGAAATAAAAACAAGAAATGCTGGAAATACTCAGCAGGTCTGGCAGCATCTGTGGAGAGAGAAGCAGAGTTAATGTTTCAGGTCAGTGACCCTTCATCAGAACTGGCAGAGGCTAGAAATGTAATAGGTTTTAAGCAAGTAAAGCAGGGGTGGGGCAAGAGATAACAAAAGAGGTGTTGATAGGACAAGGTCACAGAGAATAACTGACCAGAAGGTCATGGAGCAAAGGCAAATGGTATGTAAATGGTGTGATGAAAGACAAAGTGTTAGTACAGAGAGGGTGTTAATTGACAGAAAACTGAACAGCCTGTCCCCAAGCACAAACATGAAAAAAAACAGTGGGTAGGCAGAGTAGAAACAAACTAAACAAGCTAAAATAAAATAAACACATAAAAAATAAAAAAATAAAAAGTAAATAAAAATAAAAATAAAAAGAAGGACCTGTCATGCTCTGAAATTATTGAACTCAATGTTCAGTTCGGCAGGCTGTAGCGTGTCTAATCGGTAAATGAGGTGCTGTTCCTCGAGCTTGCCTTGATGTTCACTGGAACACTGCAGCAATCTCAGGACAGAGATGTGGGAATGAGAATAGGAGGGAGTGTTGAAATGACCAGCAAACGGAAGCTTGGGATCAAGCTTTCGGACTGAGTGGAGATGTCTGCGTTTGGTCTCCCCACTGTAGGAGACCACATTGCGAGCAGCGAATACAGTATACTGTATACTGGGGCCAAGGTCCCAAACACTCCTTTCAGGTGAAGCAGCGATTTACTTGTACTTCTTTCAATTTAGTATACAGTATATATACTGTATTAGAATGTAGTTAAGATCACACATATTACTCATTAGCTTCAAACTAAAAAAAAAATTTGTTATCATTGACAGGAACAAACACACAAACCTTGAAAAATCACATTTTAGTTATTAAACTTAATTTCAGAATTCATCTGCTAAACGTAAATAATGATGAATCAAACCGTGACTCTGATGTTTATAGATTTCAAATGGGCAATCAACAGTTCTGATTTTAAGGTGAACAAGAAGTTTAGAGGTTGCCTACGTAAATAGAAAATGCTACATAATGATGGGTTTTGAGATTCGTGGGTGAAACTTAATAATGTACTACAGTACTCAAAATACCAATTAAAGGTGACTCAGTTATAGTGCTTTAATTTAAAATGAACTATTCCCGGACTTCAGGTAGGTCATCTGATTGGAATCTAAGTCCATTCTTGCTGACTAGTAGGCCATAGGACATCTATCTTCAGTCAGTGCAAATTTCTGGGAGTGCTGGCATTTCATTCACTTTATGAAGTATTTATGCACGATGATCTCTTGCCCTGGAATTGGATCAGATCTTAAGTTTTCAGTTTAGGCACTTTGCCAACTTGATTTTACTCAGCAGGGAGGCTGATGAGAGCAATTCATCTTTGAAAGCTCTACTTTTCTTCATTTTTCACTTTGTTCTTGGATGTAACAATGGCATCGGTTTGGCCATAAGACAGTACTTCCTAATGAGAAGAGGCACTGGCCAAGCACCTCAATGTGTTTTCTCGAGTGAAAAATCCTTTGAAATTTTCAAGGGCAACTAAATTAATTTGTCGATTTTAGCTTAAAGCGTTGCAAATTTTATTCAAACTTTGGTGACATGATTTTCTACTGCAGAGTCATCTTGCACAACAAATGATTTGATGAGTTATCTCTGCATGCATTTCACATCTATAGGGTCATAACCAACAGGCAAAAATTGACAGAAGTAATTCTTGTGACTGTATTATCATCAAGTAAAGGAATAAATGTTCAAGGAATTAATCATTTTCTCCACCTTGTACTTTGCACTCGGATTAAAAACAATCAAGCAGATCCTACACTACTTGCGCTGCTCTAATCTCCTCTCACGATAAGCCTTCGTTAAATAATTATTAGTATACTAGGGTGCATTTCTACATTCAGCACTCTTAATGAAAAGCATCATAAAAGTTTGTCCAACTCCTTCAAAACATATGGGCAATGAAGTAATAATATCCCATGTAACGAAAAGCAAGAAATCAGTACAGGACAAAACTAGAAATTATATTTTCTACACAAGTTGATTTTTCACTAAAATTATGGACAGGAAAACTTCAGGCACAGGTGTTTGTTTTTGACAGGCATTTTCAATTTGCTTCTTTTTTAAGGCTCGTTTGAGAAATGGAATCTGAGACATAGGACTGAAACCTTTGTTTTGTTTCCATTGGAAGCCTTGCTCTCAAACCATAATTTTCTCTTTGAATATATCTGAATGAGTGAAGTTATTGTTGTTCCTTAGTTTCTGTGGCCTGGAATCTCTTGGAAAGATTTGGCATAACTGTGGGGCAAATGCAGAATTGTAGCTTTTTTTTTTCTGAGGACATTTAAAATCTCTAAAAAAAAATTTGAACGTGCCTGATGTGTGCCAGTTTTAGGCCAAAATATCTCTATGCATAGATTTCACAGATCGCTTGCACTGCTCCTCCATTACATCTGCCAAAACCACACTCAAGTCATAGTACCCCCGCCCGCATGCAAAAGACCAGGGAATGTGCGTTTTCTGAATTTACTGTAGTTAGGGACAGATATATGTTTAGAGCAAAACCTGAGATGCAGCAGCACCTGAAGTCACTATTTCCGATGTTTCTAATACTCTCGGCACTCTACGAACTGCTTTGCCTGTGCTGGGTCGAGGGAGCAGTACCACAGGACATGCCCGATGCCAATATCATCACCCTCTATAAAAACAAAGGTGACCGCGATGACTGCAACAAATACCATGGAATCTCCCTGCTCGAGTCGCTTTAAACAGGCTCCAGAAGCTGGCCGAGTGTGTCTACCCTGAGGCACAGTGTGGCTTTCGAGCAGAGAGATCGACCATTGACATGCTGTTCTCCCTTCGTCAGCTACAGGAGAAATGCCGCGAACAACAGATGCCCCTCTACGTTGCTTTCATTGATCTCACCAAAGCCTTTGACCTCGTCAGCAGACGTGGTCTCTTCAGACCACTAGAAAAGATCGGATGTCCACCAAAGCTACTAAGTATCATCACCTCATTCCATGACAATATGAAAGGCACAATTCAGCATAGCGGCGCCTCATCAGACCCCATTCCTATCCTGAGTGACGTGAAACAGGGCTGTGTTCTCGCACCTACACTGTTTGGGATTTTCTATTCCCTGCTGCTCTCACACGCGTTCAAGTCTTCAGAAGAAGGAATTCTCCTCCACACAAGATCAGGTGGCAGGTTGTTCAACCTTGCCCGCCTAAGAGCGAAGACCAAAGTACGGAAAGTCCTCATCAGGGAACTCCTCTTTGCTGACGATGCTGCTTTAACATCTCACACTGAAGAGTGTCTCCAGAGTCTCATCGACAGGTTTGCGGCTGCCTGCAACGAATTTGGCCTAACCATCAATTTCAAGAAAACGAACATCATGGGACAGGATGTCAGAAATGCTCCATCCATCAATATCGGCGACCACGCTCTGGAAGTGGTTCAAGAGTTCACCTACCTAGGCTCAACTATCACCAGTAACTTGTCTCTCGATGCAGAAATCAACAAGCACATGGGAAAGGCTTCCACTGCTATGACCAGACTGGCCAAGAGAGTGTGGGAAAATGGCGCACTGACACGGAACACAAAAGTCCGAGTGTATCAAGCCTGTGTCCTCAGTACCTTGCTCTATGGCAGCGAGGCCTGGACAACGTATATCAGCCAAGAGCGACGTCTCAATTCATTCCATCTTCGCTGCCTCCGGAGAATCCTTGGCATCAGGTGGCAGGACCGCATCTCCAACACAGAAGTCCTCGAGGCGGCCAACATCCCCAGCATATACACACTACTGAGTCAGCGGCGCTTAAGATGGCTTGGCCATGTGAGCCACATGGAAGATGGCAGGATCCCCAAGGACACATTGTACAGCGAGCTCGCCACTGGTAGCAGACCCACCGGACGTCCATGTCTCCGCTTTAAAGATGTCTGCAAACGTGACATGAAGTCCTGTGACATTGATCACAAGTCGTGGGAGTCAGTTGCCAGCGATCGCCAGAGCTGGCGGGCAGCCATAAAGGCGGGGCTAAAGTGTGGCGAGTCGAAGAGACTTAGCAGTCGGCAGGAAAAAAGACAGAAGCGCAAGGGGAGAGCCAACTGTGTAACAGCCCCGACAACGAATTTTTTCTGCAGCACCTGTGGAAGAGTCTGTCACTCTAGTATTGGCCTTTATAGCCACTGACCACCTCCATTGTCTCCCGAGACAAGGAGGCCAAAGAAGAAGAAGAAGAAGAATAGTGATTTTTGGTAGTTTTTCTTTCTATTCCGACACTCTATCTTTATTTGTTTTTCAATAGCATCAGAATATGTTACATTAAAGAGAAAAGCTTCCACACTTGCATTGTCTTAAACATGCTATGCTTAATGTGCATAAATGACGGTTTAATGGCTCCAAACTTTAATTTTAATAACAAGACAAACAGGGACTTGAAGATAGATGGCAGATGTTCCACGCTTTCCTTGGGTACTGATTGTTTATGCTGATTTCTGCTGATCTCATGCCAGTTTTTAATGTTCGGGCATATGCTGATAAGATTCTCAGGAATTTTTGGTGTAAATTGCTATTAGCAGGATCAGTATTGAAAAAGGCATAAATTTTGGTGCAAGTCAAATCAAAGAAATTCCAGCCCACTCTCTGCCTCTCTATTTGTTTGTTCCACATAAGCTAACCTTTTTACCTCTTTAATTTTTTTTATCATTGTGCTCATTTCAGGTGATAGATGGTTACGACCAGGTGAGCAATGTCTAGGGGTCTTTTGCTGTCTTTATCTGGTCTTATTGTAACAGAGTTTAATTTTTAAACACACTGCATTTTGAGCTCCCCTTTGTGTGAATCCCTGTTCACAGTTTCCAATTATATGGCGAAGAACTACACACAAACAGGCTTTCTTTGGTTTAAAGTAGAAAGAGGAAATTTATTAAAATCTTAAAACTTAAACTCTAATACGGTTCACGCCTATGGATATACGACATGCTCACACTAGCATGCACACGCGATATAAACATGCAGATAGGAATAGAAAAAGAACAGAAGGATAAGTAGAACAGTTTGAGGCAATCTCTTGTTACTGTTTTCTCGAGCTTGCTGTCGTCTTTAATTGAAGATATGGTCTTGCGGTTCGTTGGGGCCCAGTATTAGTCTTAAACCTTGTGCACGTAGGAAATCTTTCTCTCTTTTAGTTTCACGTGTTTTCACAAGATTCAGTTCTGTGGGAAGAGATGAAGGCAGGCAGATAGGCAGGGGAGGAAATCTTTTCAGTCCAAATGCACACGGTGTTTTCTGTGCTAATCCTTTGTTGGGAGTTCAAAAACTCTGCAACAGCCAGTCAGTCATGTGGCTAAAACTGGTCTGACCTCTTTCTGTGGCAAAATAATGTATGCCTCAGTCTTGGCAGGTGGTGTCTGCCTGACAGATGGAAACACTGGGCATTGGAAGGTCATCCATTTGAAACATTAGCTCTGTATCCACAGATATTGCTTTGAACTGCTGAGCCTTTTCTAGCATTTCTCATTTTATGGAACATTTTCCCATTTCAGGCACAGAGGGATAAATTTCATGACTTGATGCTCATGACAGACTGGAAAATCTTCCAAATGTATGAATCAGGCATGTTGACCTCCAGGCCCAAATTTCCATTATGCGCGTGTTGTATGAAGTCCTGTGATAGAAGTGCTAAATCTTAAAATGTACTCTCTAGTTTTGATATTATTCACTCCTGATATTCCCTGTCCCCCAATTTCAAAGGAATAGCCTCTATTTCACACCTCGCTAGCCACTGATGTGGCTTTATTAAAATAGGATTGTCAATTTGATCAAAAATTATACAAGACCAGAAAAATATTGATATTTCTCTGTAATCATGATCTTCGCACAAAACCACACAGTTTTTATGTTTGTTGGGTTGGGGGAATTCGGTGGGTTGGGGGAATTCGGGGGGAAAGGAATTCTCCTGTCCTGTGTAAATTACTGGCCTGTTTGCACTAACAGGTGGGGATGTGGCTGAAAACCTCACACTACTGCAGGACTTAAAGTTAAAGGGTCAGGCAGTGCAAAGAAATGAAGGCAAACTGCAGTGGCACCAAGGGCTCTTACGTAATGAGCAAACAGTTCTTCTGCAGAAGAGGGATGGCATGTTTGGTGTGCGGAGCAGTAAATTATCAAGATTGGTTGCTGCAGCACATTGGAGGGTGATGGCCTGCGATAGCTATCACCTCCACATCCCCCCCAACAGCTGTCTAATGTTGGAAGTTTAACAAAAGAAAAAACTTGCACTTATATATAATGCCTTTCACAAAGTGCTTTGCAGCCAATGGCGTATTATTTGAACGGTACTGTTGTAATATAGGAAAACATGGCAGCCAATTTGCGCACAGCAAAGTTCCACATACAGCAATTAGGTAATGACCATATGATCATTAGGGGGATGGAACATTTAAGCTATGAAGAGAGGTTGGATAGGCTTAGGTTGTTTTCGCTGGAGCAGAGAAGACTGAGGGGTGACCTGATTGAGGTGTACAGGATTATGAGGGGCATGGACAGGGTGGATAGGGAGCAGCTTTTCCCCTTAGTTGAAGGGTCAGTTACGAGGGGACACAAGTTTAAGGTGAGGGGCAAGAAGTTTAAGGGGGACTTGAGGAAGTACTTTTTTACCCAGGGGGTGGTGACTGTCTGGAATGCACTGCCTGGGAGGGTGGTAGAGGTGGGTTGCCTCACATCCTATAAAAAGTACCTGGATGAGCACTTGGCACATCATAACATTCAAGGCTTTGGGCCAAGTGCTGGCAAATGGGATTAGGTAGACGGTCAGGTGTCTTTAATGCATTGGTGCAGACTCGATGGGCCGAAGGGCCTCTTCTGCACTGTATTATTCTGTGATTCTGTGATACGTTTTATTGATGTGATTTGAGGGATATATTTTGGCTAGGACAGTGGAGGGAGCTCCCCACGCTCTTCTTCAAAATAGTGCTGTGGTATCTTTTAAATCCACCTGAGAGGGCAGATGGAGCTCAGTTTAATGTCTTGTCCAACAGGTGGCTCCTCCAGTAGTGCATTATTCCCTCAGTGCTGCACTGAAATGTCAGCCTGGAAAATGTGCTCTGGATTCTGGAGAAGGGCTTGAACCCACAACCTTCTGCCTCCAAGGCAAGAGTGTAATACTGAGCCGTGGCTGATATTTTTCACAAGATGCAGAAAAGTAAAAGAAAGTAGCCACATTCACCCCAGCTTGCAAGAATATACTGTTCACTGTTATTTCTCATTACTGACTCTTCAATGGAGAGTGTCAAAAGACATCAACCCTCAGCTGACGACCTTGTGAACTTGGACCTGCTTGTAATGATGGATACCAACAGAGCATCACACCTATGTGAAGGCAGTATAGCCAGTATCCCATTTAGTGCAGTATATTATCTTGCTACCAGGAGGGGTCCACAGCTGTCATGAACAGCACCAACAGGATTAGATTCACCACTTTGCTAATGATAAGTGAGGTCTGGGGTCATGGGGCCAGTCAGGCAGGCCCCAGTGTAGTGTGGGTGGGGGTGGGGTTGGTGAGAGCGGGAGCATGGAGGTTACCGCAGGGGTGGCCATTGCTGCTGGGGGTCCCTCCATAGGCCAGAGTGCCTGATAAAGAGCCCCACACCCCACCCACCCCACCCATGACCCCACAGGGAGGCCGCCAGGGTTCGCCAGGCAGTCTCTCCATACACGGGATGGCCTACCCGGCACTGGTACAATGCTAGTAGCTGTGGGAAGCGGCCCTTAATTGGCATCTTAAGTCGCTCAATTGGCTTCTGGATGGCAGGGCTGTCCTCCACTTTCCCTGCCACTGATAAAGTACCATGGTGGCAAACTGATCTTAAACATCGCCTGAAAAGAACTGTTGTAGAAAGATCCCAGTGACAGCCATCTACATGTATTTGGGATGACAAACCAAAACAAAAACTGGCATCTTTCCACATCTTCACTTTTTTTCTTCAAGAAATAGCAAGTATTTGGACAAAGTATTCTTTTCTGTCGTTTTTTTTGGAACAACTCTAAAAAGAAAATCTCTCTTTTTTCCGGTTAACGTGTGTGTGTGTGTGTGTGTGTGTGTTAAAAGGGAACTTTGATATTTCACTCTGTTAATACTTTGTTTCATTACTGGTTACATCTTGTTTTATAATAAACTGATAAATTTGTTGTTTATTAAAGAAACCTGGTTGGTGTATTTTTATTCCGGGATAAAGAGTAGAGTCGCTGATTGACTGTATCAGTAACTGGGTAAACATTTAAATATATGTTGTGATCTGTGAAGAAGTGGCACTAGAAAAGTCAGTGCACTCCTCGCATCTCAGTCGTAACACCATCCAGGACAAAGCAGCCTGCTTGATTGGCACCCCCATCCACCTGCTTAACCAGTCAGTCCCTCCACAACTGGTGCACAATACCATCTACAAGATGCACTGCAGAAACTCACCAAGACTTCTTTGACAGCACCTTCCAAACCTGTGACCTCTGCCACCTAGAAGGACAAGGGCAGCTGATGCATGGGAACACCACCACCTGCAAGTTCCCCTCCAAGTCACACACCATCCTAACTTGGAACTATATCGCCATTCTTTCATAGTACTAGCTCAAAATCCTGGAACTCCTTCTCTAACAGCACTGTGGATATATCTACACCACATGGACTGCAGCAATTGAAGGCAGCGACTCACCACCACCTTCTCAAGGGCAATTAGGGATGAGCAATAAATGCTGGCCTTGCCGTCAGTGTCCACATCCATGAATGAATACATTTTTAAAAAATGCTGCAGTGATCCATTTCACAAGCTAAGCACAAAAATGTGCAAAGGCCAGTTTAATTTCTTTGATGATCATCACTCAAGTCTGTTTTCTGCTTATTTTCTTTCATAAATGCGAAAAAAAAAGATCACAGGATCCTGAATGAAATTACTTTTGGTGAACTTGATTCACTTCTTTGTGGTTACAGGGCTGCAAACAATCTTGAATGTGAATTTTAATTTGATAATGTCTGTCTCTGACTGGTCTAGGACAAAGACCGTGGCATATGGATTTCGAAGAGGAAATTTGTCTGAGGTATGGAGGTGCCTTGTGAGATACAACTAATCTTTGTAACAGTACAATTGGCAATGTTCTTTTAGGTTCATTGTATCCTATCAAGTATTTTTGTTTGTTTATGTTTAATTGGATTTGCATGTCTGAATGATGCAATCAAATAACCATGTATTCCTCAATATTCCCAACAGAAAGGCTTGCATTCTGTAACTCATTTGTCCAGTATTGCAGTTGGCCTGAGCCATATATCGGTGTCACAACATGAGAAATATCTGAAGACATTACTAAATGTGAATTGATTGGTAAGGATAGAAAAAGTGTCCACTCTCTACTTGTTCTTTCATCCTAAAATGAAATGAATCTGCAGTATCAATCTAGAACCTAATGGATTTAAATTGTTAGCACAAAAAAATGCTGTTCCTTAAAATTTTATTCACATTTCACTTACACTGAAATTAATATGAAGTGATTCCCTTAGGAAGTGACTTTAGGTTTCAGTCAACTGGTTGTAGAATGCACACTGAAATCTAAATTATTACAACAGTCATTAAGTATCCTTTCTAAATAGGTTTTAGGTTTTTGGCAAGTTCATTTAGAAAAGTCATTCAAGGAATCAAGCATTCTGTAAGGTAAGCATTTCAAAAGTCCAAGTCAAGGGGCAGGATTTCAATTCCAGAGTCGGAACCCAGACGTTATAATGACTTCTGGGGTCCAACCCTGCACTGCTGTGGCAACACGTATGCGTTTCAAGTTTAATTTGCAAATTATTGAATTGGTCTAGAGTCTCAGACACTCCCCAAATAACGGTGGCGGATGTGGGAAGGAGGAGAGATTCATACAGCATTGGGCCTGATTTAAAGGGTGGGTAGCAGCCAGTGTTGAGGTTGCAATTGGTCCAATAAAGGGAAGGAGCAGCTGTGCACAGGACAGTGTGTATGGAGGTACCCATGCCAGGGCAACCAACCCCCACATGTTTCTCTGATGATCACTGGAAGTCTTTCTGGAGGCAGTGACTGAGCACCGAAACATCCTGTTCTCTGCCAGTGGCAACAGAAAACCTGCAAGACTGACCAAGAAGGTGTGGCTGGAGGTGGCTCACAAGGTCAGTAGCAGAGGAATGGTGAGGAGGAACTGGGTGCAGTGTTGAAAGCATTTCACCAACCTTCTCAGCTCTGGAAAATTGAGTCCAAAGAAAGACCCAGATGGTATGCCTCCTGGTCCGCAGTCACCAGAGTGCAAATCAGAAGGGCATCCTGAGGTGCATTCCCCTGACCTTGGGAGAGATGTGCTCAGCAGCCTTGACGTCCCATAAGCACTGGCCGGAACCCTAGTGCTTGTTGGACAGGAGGTTAGTGTGCAAACTGCAGCAGCGTATGTGAATGGAAAGCTGCCAGTGGTAAGGGAGAGAGGCATTGTACTAATTGTATTTTTCATCACCTTGCAGGCCAAAGAGGAGTTGAACGGCAGGGAGGACAAGACAGCACACCTGGACGATGGGCTGCCCCAGTTCGTGGTGCTGATGCACTTTGAGAAGCTAGCTCAGGATGTGGCCAGAATGTCAAGCCACAGGGATGTTGGGGATGGAGAAATGGGAATCCGCCGTAGACAGGGTGTAAACATCTCAACATTTGCAAGTTCAGGGAATGCATGGCAACAAGCTGTCAATGCATAAGCAGCCATCTCATGATTTTAAGCAGCAGAGGCATCTGATGTCTGCCCTGATCTCTTTTCACCTTCTTCCCTTGTGTCTCCCACAAGGCCAGATACAGAGTGGCAAGAGTCCACGCTACAATAACAAGTTTCCGAGGAGTCAGAGGAGCAATACACTTCAAATCCTGCAGCATCACATCCCACGAATGCACCCTCCACCAGTGCAGACACTAGCAACTCGGTGGGTCCTCACGCGGTATTTGAAATGGTGGTACAGGGTGAAGGATCTGGGGGAGGCAGAGTGGGCTGTGGGCAGTCCCCCTCGTAGGATGGAGGACAGCCACAGCCCTGTTCAGCAGGATAGAGATGCAGAGCCTTGGGAGTCATGAAACAAGAAGCTCTACCTGCAGAATCAGCGTGAGATGTTGGAGTTACCTGAGGCACTGTTGAGTCATGGGATGAGAGTGGAGGAGTCCATTCAACTCATGTGCTCGACAATGATTCAGTGCTTTGGGCGCATGAGCTCCTCCATAGAGCGAGTGGCCAAACTCTTGGACAGCCATGTGCAGCATCACTCAGAGTGGATGCAGGAATGGTGCACAGACATGTGCAGGATGAATGCCAGATTCAGTAGTAGTGACCAGTCAGTGCCGTAAATAGTGCAAAGAGACATGAAGTGGCTGCTGCTGTGCCCCAGCTGGTGGTCCCCTCCAAGTGATGAAGGGTGCCACAAAAGGGCAGAGGAGGCAACAGTTCGCGATGAGAGGGCCACCCCTAATGGCCCCATCATTATCATCTGCTCCCATAGGGTGGCACAGTGGCGCAGTGGTTAGCACCGCAGCCTCACAGCTCCAGCGACCCGGGTTCAATTCTGGGTGCTGCCTGTGTGGAGTTTGCAAGTTCTCCCTGTGTCTGCGTGAGTTTTCTCCGGGTGCTCCGGTTTCCTCCCACAAGCCAAAAGACTTGCAGGTTGGTAGGTAAATTGGCCATTATAAATTGCCCCTAGTATAGGTAGGTGGTAGGTTTCAGTGCTGTATCTCTAAAAAAAAAAGCATCTGTGGAGTCATGCCCTGTGACTGAGGCTGCCCCACAGCATTGCCAGTGCAGCAGCCTTTGGAAGTGCCCTCCTGCACCTCTACACTGAGGCCGACCGCCACGGGCATCTCAGTCCCAGACAGGCACTAGCAAGCAGTCTGCCTCCACATCCTCTGCCACAGAGGAAGCACCTCGTAGGAGTGGCCATCAGCAGAGGCCACCGCATTGGTAATGTCACTTTGTAGGTCACTTGAGTGTTTCTGATGTAAATAATAGTGAAAAGCACTGGGAAAGTTATTGGAGTAACAGAATCAGCATGCAATTTTGGTTCCTCTAGTTCAGGGATTTTGCAACATTACTGATTAACAGTGTCAATTCAGTGTGAAAATCCTGCTATAATAAGGATACAAAACACTAACCTTCCAAACTCTACTTAGATGTTTTCAAACACTACAAATTAGCATGATTTTAGCTAGATAGACCATTATATGTTATGTGCTGTTATCAACATTAGTGCAATTTCTTTCAAAATAAGACAACCAAAGTAGGAATGGACAGTGCTCATCTGTGCTCTGATTAGTCCATCAGACATTTATTTTTCTTTACAGAATAACATCCTCAGATGAATAAAATGCTTGATACATGCCTACCTGGTCATTAAATCCAAAGGCCGAACAACTATCTGCACTGTTTGACATGACCATTGTGCTGATTCGAACATTTGATCGTGTGTTAAAATAGGTACAATATACACAGGAAGAAAACTTTGCAAATACATTTCTGTATTACTGGAAAGCAACAGCATTTCATGTCCATCCAAAATGAGGCAGCTGACATTTAATAGAAATATTGTGAAACCCTTTCAACATGCTACATGAATAATGAAACACTATGCAGCAACAGGGCATGTTGTCAAAACCCTCAAGATCACTTTTGAAAAGTTTTCAAAAACAAAGCATTTAAAACTCACTTATTTTAGATATTCTGAATAGATACGAGGTATTTGGTACTTAAAATTTAACACCTCAGGGTAGATGCTGAGAGGATGTTTCCCCTTGCGGGAGAATCTAGAACTAGATTTCAAAATAAGGGGTCTCCCATTTAAGATGGCAATGAGGAAGAACTTCTGCTCTCAGAGGGTTGTTTATCTTTGGAATTCTCTACCTGAGAGAGCAGTGGAGGCTGGGTCATTGAATATATTCAAGGCTGAGTTAGACAGATATTTGATCTACAAGGGAGTCAAGGGTTATAGGTTAGGCAGGAAGCTGGAGTTGAGGCCACAATCAGGCCAGCCATGTCTTATTGAATGGTGGAGTCAGCCCTAGAGGTCAAATGGCCTACTCCTGCTTCTATTTCTTATGTTCTTAGATAATTATGTTCAATGGTCAGTAATTTTAGCACAAGGTATCTAATGGAATCACCAATTTTCATGCTTAAACTCTGAAAATATGTCGTTGCCCTACTTAAAAAAAACTAGGAGGCCAAAAACCCTTGATCCTATTCGATTGTCATTAGAAAGAAGGAGCTGGATGACTTCAACACCAGAAGCATTCATGTCTCACCCAATCAGAATTCCCAAGGTCAGTTTATTTAAATAAACTGAAGGGACAACCACACCAACTGTGGCACAACTCAGGTGCTTGGAAGGGAGAATAGCAGTGTTCACCAGCTGTAGGTCTGGCAGATGAGGACATAGCACAACATAAATGGGCCTATTTCCTAGCAGGCCAGTTTTCCGACAGTGTTCAGTTTCTTTGCCTGCTTAGAGTATTAAGTTCAGCCACCTGAGGCAAAACCAGTTGGAATTATGGCAGGTGATATTGTCCTAATCCTTCCTTTGAGATCATTTTGAAAAGGAAGTGAACAGAAGTGCACATTCAGATGTGGGAGAATTATACCAGGGCTTAAAAGGTTAAAATTATGAGGTCAGATTACCTAAACTTCATTTGTATTCATTTGACTTTAGAATGATAAAGGTGATCTGATACAGAAAAGCTATTTCTTCTGGTGAAGGAGTCACAACCTTAAAATTAGAACTAGGATATTCAGGAGTGAAATCAGGAAGCACTTCTTCACATAAGGGCTAGTATAAATATGGAACTCTCTCCCCAAAAATGGCATAGGCATTAGGCCAAATAAAAGCTCCAAGATTTAGATAGATTTTTATTAGGTAAGGGTTTCAAGGGATATGGATCTAAAGTGATAAATTAAATTGAGGTACTGATCAATCATGATTGACAGTAACAACTGTGACAACACTTCAAAAGTACTTTGTCATGTAGGCACCCCCCTGCCAAGAATGAGGCATATTAATTTTGCCACATGGACATTAAATTTCAAATTGTTGCTGGGAAGAAGAGAAGGACTGTTATAAGGACTGCCAGACTTTAGTTGGAAAAAAACACATTTACATACTAACAGACATTGAAGGCAATGAAGCGCATTCCATTCCCTGCTAAGATGATACAATCCACAGAGCCAAGACGTGGTCAGACCAGTTAGTCACATGACTAACCTGCTTGGCAACCTGGGGTTTTCTGAATTGTACAGTTTGAACTGAGAGCCTGCAGAAAGCAGAATGCTCCTGGACTGAAGAAGACCTCCTGTTTGTTGGCCCACTCCATCTCTTTCTCACAGAACTCCAAATCCAGTGAAGACACATGAACCCCGAGAGAGAAAAGTCACCTACAGCGAACAATTTTTAAGAAGAATACTGGGCCCCAACGAAAAGCAAGAGCTATCTACAATCAAGGACACTACAGTGAGCTCGAAGAACCATTACACAAAAAACCTCCTCAGATATTGCCTTAAACTTTTCCACTTTATTTCTTCTGTTTTCTTTCTGTCTCTATTTGCATGTATGTATCGCGTATGCATGCTAGTGTGGACTTGTCATGTATCTGTAGGCGTCAAATGAATTAAAGTTTAAGTTTAATAAATTTCAATCTTTCTTCTTTAAACCTAAGAAAACCTGTTTGTGCTTTTTTTTTTATAATTGGAAAGTGGTGAACAAGGATTCACCAAGGGGGAGCTAAAAACACGTCATGTTTAAAAATTTAAACCCTGTTACCGTAAGACCAGGTGAAGGCTGAAAGGGAACCCTAGACCTCTTTTTCACCTGGTCGTAACAACTTCATCGACTGTAAAACGCTTTGGGACAACCTGAGGTCATGAAAGATGCTATATAAATGCAAGTCTGTCTTTTCTTTACAGGCTCAATGGGCTGAATGGTCTACTCCTGTTCTGGGTTCCCATGTAAAGCACAAATATTATTAAGGCAGATAATATACAAATGTGCAAAAGCAAATAAAAATATCTGGAAATTGAAATAAGGTGAAATCAAAGAGGAACTTCCATTTATATAGCAGTTTTGCCATCCTCAGAATGTCAACAATTGCTGCAAAGCCAATTAATCATTTTTGAAGTATAAGCACAACTGTTTTGTAGGCACAGATCAAGGTCCCACAAACAGCATTGAGATGAATCCCCAGATTGATCTAATTTGGTGTTGTTAGTTGAGGGCAAAATGTTGGCTAGGAGATTGCGATCTCCCTACTCTTCATAATATATGGCTAGAGGATATTAAAACTATAAACTATAAACAAATAGGAGTATTGGCAGGCAGAGAGATCTGGGCGCACAGGTCCACAGGTCACTGAAAGTGGCAAAGCAGGTGGATAAGGTAGTCAAGAAGGCATACGGCATGCTTGCCTTCATCGGTCGGGGCATAGAGTATAAAAATTGGCAAGTCATGCTGCAGCTGTACAGAACTTTAGTTAGGCCACACTTAGAATATTGCGTGCAATTCTGGTCGCCACACTACCAGAAGGACGTGGAGGCTTTGGAGAGGGTATAGAAGAAGTTTACCAGGATGTTGCCTGGTCTGGAGGGTATTAGCTATGAGGAGAGGTTGGATAAACTCGGATTGTTTTCACTGGAACGACGGAGGTGGAGGGGCAACATGATAGAGGTTTACAAAGTTATGAGCGGCATGGACAGAGTGGATAGTCAGAAGCTTTTTCCCAGGGTGGAGGAGTCAGTTACTAGGGGACATAGGTTTAAGGTGAGAGGGGCAAAGTTTAGAGGGGATGTGCGAGGCAAGTTCTTTACATAGAGGGTGGTGAGTGCCTGGACCTTGCTGCCGGGGGAGGTGGTGAAAGCAGGTACAATAGCGATGTTTAAGAGGCATCTTGACAAATACATGAATAGGATGGGAATAGAGGGATACGGTCCCCGGAAGTGCAGGAGGTTTTAGTTTAGGCAGGCATCAAGATCGGCGCAGGCTTGGAGGGCCGAATGGCCTGTTCCTGTGCTGTACTGTTCTTTGTTCTTTGTATATTATTTATTTCATCAATTTAACATCTCATCTGAAAGAACCTCCAACAATGCAACTCTTCCTCCATGTAATAGAACATGTGTATAATGTTCAAATAAAATTAGTCAGCTATCTCAAATAAGAAATCCTAATAAAGGACAGGATTACTTAGTACATCATCATATTCCTGACCAAACCGTGTGGACTTCTCAGCCTGAGAAAATGTTACAGCTTGCATGCATTCAATCAGCCTTGTGCACAACTGTATGTACAGTTTCCTATCTCTGGACCAGTATAGAAGAACATAGTATTATCAGTACAAGAACAAATTATACAAGTGATTTATCCATCACTGCAGATGTGCCTTGGAAGCAGTCCAGGTCAATAGTAACAATCAAGCCATGACTATGAATAAGACAGTATATCCTCATGACTAAAAGAAGTGTGCTGTGAAGGGGATCATGAAAATGGAAAACACAAGGAAAATATAAAATCACAAAAATACAAAGCTAGATGAGAAAATTACTTGCCTTGGTCATTCGTAAACAGTGTTGGAGTTTATATAAAAGCTAATTTAAGAAACTTTTTAATACTATCAGAAGGATATTGACTTCTCAGCTGTGTTCCAAATCTATGAAATTTGACTGTTTTTCTAAATCTCCATAAGAGAGTAGATAGACAGCATGAGGGGAGAACAAATGCAAAACTTAAAGCAAAATGAATTAACAAAGTAATGTCACATTGGTCTCCATTTCCCTGAATTCCAAAGATCAAGTCATCATCTGAAAGACCGAGAAAAAAAAGCCCAGCTACTTTGTGCAACACATTATATGCTTTGGAAAAGCTAAAAACATGAATTTCAGAATGTCAATAATATATCCAGTACAGTTTATGTTTGTAATATGGGCCTTCTGAAACAGTTGAAGGTATTCTAAGTATGAACAGTCAGAGCACAAGTCAGTCCCGCCTCTCATTAACCTCTGTAAATATTGTTCACTAACCTACTAAACTCAGCGGAGTGCAGCTCATAAATTCAAATTTTGTCCTTCCTTCTCTTAATTTAATTTTCTCTGTGATAATAAATGATCGAACTGTTCATAAATTTAGCACTACAGTACTGGTAACAGTATGCCTGAACTTGAAAGCACATATTGATAGCAGTTGCAATATTACATGGTGTGAAGCTGAAAGCTTGATGTCAATTGTTCCGTTTGACTTCAGCCTCACTGTGCCTCTGTATGCTCCACCTCACCTTGATAAAATAAAATAGGTGGGGGTCCAATTGTTTCAGAGCATCAAGACGCAAGCCGAGGTTAAATTCCACTTATTTCTTCCTAATGCATGTTATTACTCACAAACAAAGTAGGCAATTCACTGCAGAGTAAATAGGAGCAATATGTCATTTAAAAATCCCTTTCACTGACATTGTTGCCACTCTTTAAGTGAGTTTATACTTTGATGAAATAACTTTGTCCAGAATATACGTCCAGAGTTTAGTCATAATTTTAAGAAAGAGGATCTTACAATAAATTGTAAGAAATCAGCCAACCTTCTTCTATGTGCTCCCACTCTGCATCACAGCTATGTTGAAATGTGGTGGAAGCCTCATTTTCTGACGTGTCAAGTTAATTATATTAAAGAAAATTAAAAAGCTCCCTCTGATGAGGCATTCAATTTGCAGCAGTGATAGATACAGGGGATTAAATCAGCATGCAGGAAGGGAGGAACAGACAATTTTAAATAACCTGGCTAAGATTTCCAAGAGTCGATTATACTGTCACTGAAAAGTTACTTTAGGGTCTGCTTTAATACATCAACACGATTGCTTTCATTGATTGTCTGCAATCTTTAAGATGCAATACACTGTTAGATGTTCATTTCAACAATGAAACTGGTAGTGTTTATTTTACTGAAAGATCTTACTTTATATGCCGCAGTGCATTTAACATCAAATCATTTAAAAAGTACTTCTGAACAGTATATGGGCTTACTGCAACATGTTATATTTGAGAACAAATCATCTCTATTGCAATTATCCTGTGACAGTAGGTAGTTTCACTACACATTTTAATTTCAAAAGCCACTCAGTATCCTTCTTATTGTAATAAGGAAATCAATTCTAAGCAATTTTCAACCAGTATTCTGGCAATGTTATTTTCTGATTTCCACACTCTTATACATTCAAATGCTAGACACCTCTCACTCCTTAACCTTTCCTTCTGGTTGCAACAAGCAAATTCTAGCACTAAATCGCACACTACTTAACCTTCAGAAGCTATGCATTACACTATTTGACACTAGATCAATCATTACAGAGTCCATTTATGCTGAACCTCTTTTTTTCACTCAACCCTAGTGACTTGTTAAAATGGTAGAAAACAAAGTTAGAACTCATGTCTAGGGCTGAAAAAAAACAATTCAGGCTGTGCACAGACCAGGGGATATGTCTGGATTAAATCGATATTATGGTGTTGCTTGAAAAATGCTAATGCAGAATATATTCCAGCAACAATACATCGAACAGCTTTTGAAATGCATCACAAGAATGAACCAGCCTTGTTGCTGATCTATGGTACAGTTGGCACCCATTGGTTTACACAGGAATCAGAAGATAACTTTTAAAATGTAAAGCTTTAAAAAATAATGCAGTTCAATGCAGATGTAAATGAGGACAATGGTAAAGAAACGTTCTTAGTGACACATGGCCTCAGGTTCTGGTGAAACCATAAATGGCAGAGCTTCCTCTTATGCCCAACCTTCAAGGTGTGGGCTCTCTCACACAGCCTGTGACTGCTACATGTTGAAGGTCCAAAAGCAATTGTCTGCTCCTTCGGGTAGTTCTGACCGTCTTGTAGATATACTAATCATTCTTAATTTAGATGAATGAAGGCAATGAATCTCTTACCCATACAACCATAGAAAATTCTCTCGAATGCTAAGTGTATTGTGGTTGGTGTCTCTTGCATTTTTATATATATATATGGTGATGTCATCAGTTTCATCAGTGGCCTAGTCTCTTAAGGGTAAAGTTACTTAAAGATGAAGTCACCACATCAGACAGTTGAATGTGTGGCTCAAAGATTGGTGTGGGAGAGGTGGGTTTCAATTCATGGGGCACTGGCACCAGTACTGGGGAAAAGTCGTACAACTAAGGGTGCAGAGAGGCCTTTAAACTAAATAGTGCGGGAGAAGAGTTCACGTGAGGGCAGATTTGGAAAGTTAAAGAGAAAGGACAAGGCAATAGTGTAGGGTAGCAATACGTCTGATTGTAGAGATAAATTGGCCATTTTCAAGTTAGCAGGCTGTAACTAGTGAAGTGCCGCAAGGATCAGTGCTGGAGCCTCACCTATTTATAATCTATATGAATGACTTAGATGATGAGACTGAATGTAATGCATCTAAGTTTGCTGATGATACAAAGCCAGGTGGAAATACAAGCTGTGAGGAGGTCATAAAGAGGGGGCAAAGAGATAGAGACAGGATATAGCTGGGCAACAAGGTGGCAGATAGAATATAATGGGGAGGTAGTATGAGGTTATTCAGTTCCGTCGTAAGAACAGAAAAGCAGAGTATTTTTTAAAAGGCCTTAAATTTGTTAACGTCGATTTTGAGGGACTTGGCTGTACTCGTACAAGGAACACAAAAAGTTAGCATGCAGGTACAGCAAGCAATCAGGGGCGGCACAGTGGCGCAGTGGTTAGCACCGCAGCCTCACAGCTCCAGCGACCCGGGTTCAATTCTGGGTACTGCCTGTGTGGAGTTTGCAAGTTCTCCCTGTGTCTGCGTGGGTTTCCTCCAGGTGCTCCGGTTTCCTTCCACATGCCAAAGACTTGCTGGTTGATAGGTAAATTGGCCGTTATAAATTACCCCTAGTATATGTAGGTGGTAGGGAAATATAGGGACAGGTGGGGATGTGGTAGGAATATGGAATTAGTGTAGGATTAGTATAAATGGGTGGTTGATGGTCGGCACAGACTCAGTGGGCTGAAGGGCCTGTTTCAATGCTGTATCTCTAAACTAAACAAACTGCATGTTGGCCTTTATTGCAAGGGGATTAGAGTACAAGAATAAATAAGAATACTGGACTGGATTTAGTCATGCCGGCAGGGCTCCCAGTGGTGGGCTGAAAGGGCAGTGGGAACCCCGCATCGGCCTTTCAGAGATCACCCCGGGTGCGATTCTACAGCACACAGGCACCTAAGTGCCAAACGCTGGAATCCCCATCCCATTGAAGACGATACTACCGGTACTACAAGAGGCCTAGGACTAGGCCCAGTATTGGAGATTCAGACTAAAGGTAAGTGAGGCGGGGTCACTGTGAACAGTCAGACTCAGTGATTGGGGGAGGAATGATGGGATGATGGGCGATGAGTGCAGCAGGGGGGTGTTATAAGAGCTGGGTTGTTTGCCACTGGAGGCCCACCTTGGGCCACAGATTGCTCAGAGGAGGCCCTCCCACTCTCCACCCAAGTCCACAGGGAGGCCGCCTCACTTCACTCAGTGACCTCCCCGTGTAGAGGAGGCTCCCCCATCATCACTGGCTTTATTCCAGTGATGGTGGGAAGAGGGCCTTATGTGGCTACTAATAGGCCACTTAAGGGCTTCAATTGGCCTCTGGGCAGGACAGCCTTTCCTGTTGCTGACTTAATCGCGTTGCAACAGAAAGGTGATGGGCACGCCACACCCCTGCCTTCCGCCAAAATTCTATGGGTCCCCTGCCTCCTAGCCTGTCTCTGGGGTGGAGGGGGGGGGGGGGGTCCACGAAATTCAGCCCAATGTGTGCAATTCTGGGCTCCATATTCAAGGAAGGATTAATGTGCATTGAGGCAGACCAGCAAAGGTTCACTCGATTGGTTCCTGGGATGGCAGGGTTGTCCTATGTGCGGAGGTTGAGTGAATTGGATCTATATTCTCTGGTGTTTAGAAGAACTAAAGACTAAAGATGATGAAATTGTCACAACTATGGCTGTATTTATCCCATAAAGCTCTTGTAATATTGATAAAAATATTCTCATTACTGATGTGGATTCTGTATGCCAAGTAGAAAACTTGATTTTGTTGTTAGAAGCAATTTATTTACATGATATGCCATAACAGCAGGATTTTACTAGTATCATGACATGAAACTCACTCTGAATTAGTGTTTTCTGAAAGGAATTTTTTTTATTTGGCTTAAACAGTGTACTTTATCCATTATAATTATAACACCCATCTGACTACTTTTATGGATTATGTTCCATCTTTTCGTGTTTCTCCCGAATGCCTGTACTGTGTTTAGGTTTATTTTTCTTTAACTACATATGGTCATACAGTAGCTGTGATGCTCCAATTCAAACTCCACAAGGAGGTTCACGAAAATTTAGAGTATAGGTTAATCAATCAAAAAAAATCTTTACTAGCTTACTTTAGGCGGTAGCACAATTGTCTCTAAATCAACAGTTTGAACCTCATGCCGGGCTTTGATCATCTAACCCAGCACTATTGAACGAATATGATAGCATTAGAGGTAAGGTCTTTCAGATAAGATGTTGAAGCCATCTATTAAAAGATCTGGTGACATTATTTGTTGCGCTGGTCAATATTCTTTCACTCAACCAATACCAAAAAGAACATACTAATTGATAATTTGTTTCACTGCTCATTGATGGTGTAGAATAATTTCCAAATTTACTTATGCAGCAATGTAGATGCTCGTAATTTTACTAGAATTATAATGATAAACTTTCAGGGTAATAGTTCAGGTCCTCCATATGGTGGTACTATTTCATGTCAACCATTTCTAGTGGTACTAATAAAAGCTGACAAGTAAAATTCCTGTTCCTTGCTACCTCCTGGACATTAGCAGGAGGCGTCTAAGACCAGGCCTCAGGAGGTAGATATTTTCCAGCCCCCCCCAGAGTTGCAATTTTTCATGACACTTAAAGATGCTATTCTTTTTTTGACTACACAAATTATTTACTTCATGCTGATGCATCCATTTACTGAATTTCTGCTCAAGTATTCATTGTGTGTCCATGTAATTTTCCCACCAACCAGTGGACACGAGCTAGACATATGATAAATGGGAATTTTTGTAGAAAAAAGGTTCGCTCAGAAATTTCCAGCTGGCAAACTAGCATTGGTAATAATGACGCATAAATGGGGAGGCAATAAAACTCATATAAAAGGTGGTTAATGTGAGTTATTATTAATATAAATATATTTCTATAACATTTGTCAATAAAACAGAATTTCTTTTCAGGTGATATAAATGCATACAAATGTGATAAATCGAGTAAATTCCTGTCATGTAAATAAACGAACAATTGTACCTTTGTTTCTTCTTTGTTGTTCCATAATAGAGAAAGGTAATTTAGTCTGTGTAATATGTATTTATTTCCATGACTGGGGTGACTGTCCAACTTCAGAACAGTTAGTCACAAATAAAATACAGTCAACCTCCTAGCTAGAAATCAGGAGAAACCAAGAACAATTAAATGTCTGAGGACAAGTTAGTATTTGGATTATTTCAGTCAGTATCAATGATAAGGCAAATCATAACAATGATCATCTAGCTGTGATAATTCGATTTAATGACTTTAAACAAGAATTACTACAACCGAATAATTAGTGGGTACTACTTTTCCAATGTGCCTTTGTGGCAGAATTATGCCACTACAACCAAGAAAGAATATCATCAATCAGTGCAGGAAGCTTATTATTTTCCACAGTCCAGTGTCAGTGTAAAAAGCAACTGCACTAATGGAGGGGAAATATATGGGAATACTGTTAATGACATTTAAATTTGGCTAATGTATTTAATTTAATTTTTAACAAGATTATATTAGACCAAGAAACCTGTGGTAATATTACTTAATTGATTTGGAAAGGGGTAAGCCACTTAGGACAGAGATGAGGAAAAATTTCTTTACTCGGATGGTTGTGAATCTTTGAAATTCTCTACTCCAGAGGACTGTGGAAGGTCAGTCATTGAGTATGTTTAAAGCAGAGATTGACAGATTTCTAAATACAAATGACATAAGGGGATATGAGGATAATGTGGGAAAAAGGCATTGAAGTGGAAGATCAGCCACGATCATACTGAATGGCGGGGCAGGCTCGATGGACTGAATGGCCTACTCCTGCTCCTATGCTCCTACGCCCAGGATCCCTGCCGTCAGGGTTAAATGAGGATCAGAACTCTGCACTATGTGGGGAACAGTCACCAGCTGTGATTTTCCCTGAATTGACCATTCAATGGCAGGAAGGCGGGCTCACCATCCAATTAAGGACGGTGGGTGAGCGTTCGAAGCTGGGGGGCCAAACGGGCTCCTTCTGGCCCTCCAGCACAGAAGAAGCAGCAGGCTGCCTTTTCAGGTAAGTGAGAGACAGGGTTTCCCAGGATGGTATTGTCCTCTCTCCAACCTTTTTTACTTTAAATAAAAAATTGTCACAGCAGCCTGCCACAAGGGCAGCGTGCAGCTGCAACTGAACCCAAGCCTGCCAGGAGTACTAGCCCCACCAAGTCTGTCACTGGGAGGCTGCCTGTTCCCCCATGCCTCCGGGGACCTAGAGGCCAACTGAAATTTCCAGTCAGCTTCCAACAACAGGCATTAATGGGCCATTAACAAAGTCAGCTGGCTACCTGTCGCTTGCAGATGGGTAGCCCTGCCGTCTCCCCATCCCATCTCCTGCAATATGGTCCATGGGCGGGATGGAGCCAGGGAACCGGCATGCCAGCAAGCGGCACAAAGTTACATACCCACCCACCTCCGTGCTTGCCCCCAGCGCGCATAAAAATTCAGCTTTGAGCGTTGCATTGTTTTTTGTATGTATTCTGGTTTTACAATAGTTGTGAGGATGGCTTTATTGCAAATAAATATCAGCTCAGCTCTTGTATGTGAGTTATAAGGTAGTGGGTTCAAGTCCCCACTCCACTACATAATTGTCTGACACTCTAATGCAGTACTGGGAGAATGCAGCTTTATGAAGGTGACGTCTATTGGATGAGATGTTAAACCAACCTGATTTTCTACTGTGGATGTCAATGATTCCATAGCACTATTCAAAGAATAGCAGGGAGCTTTCCTTATGACCTGGCAACATTCCTCCCCCAACGAACATCACCAAAAAAAAAAATCAACTGGTCACTCATCTCATTTGTTGTTTGTGGGATCTTGCTGTCTGCAAACTGGCTCAAGTATTTGCTTACAAAAGAATAGTGATTGCACTTCAAAAGTAATTTATGGTATATGAAGTGATTTGAAATATGATGAGACTATGAGGAGGAACTGTACACATAAAAAAGCCCTTATGTTAAAACCTGAAGCATAAACTTCAGTTTCAGCCCCAAATATCACAAATATATTCCTATCAGTGCATCATGGCAGTTGCCTAAACACTTGGATAAATTTCCTGATTCACAGTCTGCGAAACTCTTGCTGTTTCAGTTCCATTTAACCAGGAAGCAATATAGTCCTCAGCACCATATAGTACCGAGATAAATAAAACAGTTTAAAAGAGAGAGAATGAAAGAGAGAGAGAGCACGCGACAGAGAGAGAACACGAGAGAGAGAAAAAAGAGGATGAGAGAGAGAAACAAGCAAGAGAACAAAAGAGAGAAAGATAGGAACATAGGAGCAGGAGTAGGCCATTCAGCCCATCGAGCCTGCTCTGCCATTCAATATGATCATGGCTGATCATCCACTTCAATGCCTTTTCCCCACACTATCCCCATTTCCTTTTATGTCATTGGTATTTAGAAATCTGTCAATCTCTACTTTAAACAGACTCAATGACTGAGCTTCCACAGTCCTCTGGGGTAGAGAATTCCAAAGATTCACAACCATCTGTGTAAAGAAATGTTTCCTCATCTATTTCCTAAGTGGCTTCTCCCCTATTTTGAAATTGTGTCCCCTGGTTCAAGACTCCCCAACCAGGGGAAACATCTTACCTGCATCTACCCTGTCTATCCCTTTAAGAATTATGTAGGTTTCAATGAGATCACCTTGCATTCTTCGAAACTCTAGAGAATACAAGCCCTGTTTCCCCAATCTCTCTTCATAGGACAGTCCTGCCATTCTGAGAGAAAGAGAGAAACTAGTTATCAGATTATATGATGAATTCCATAATGTTAGAATGAGATCATTGAAGGATTTTTTCTTCTACAGTGTACCTCAACATATTTTTAAACATATTTTAGCTGAGTAATGTGTTGTTAATCCAGTCTACTTAGAAATCATATATTCTTGCAATTGTCCGAGTAACCTTTCATAAGTGTCCTAATGCAATGTACCATTCTCTGAACAGCAGGGTGGGCAGGTGACCTGGCCTCTGGCCAATGCTGCTGTTTTAGCAGCTGTTGGGGCTGGCACAAACACAGCAGAAACTGACTTGCCCTTCAAGCTTTCCTCTTGCGGGAACACACCTCACCTCCAGTCAGCAGTTGACATCAGTCTAGCCTAGTCCCATTGTGTGGGATTGTCACAAACAAAACTCTTCATTTCCTACTCCATAACACAGTTCATTCAGACACCAAACACTGGGACACCTGATTTATTCAACATAGTGCAGCTGAAAAGTTTTTAAAAGAGTTCTGAAGTTATAATGAAATACTGATAAAAATTCATGACTGCAATTAAATTCTGACAACTACAACAAATAGGTTACTGAATGCAAGAACTACTTAAGTTTCCAAGCATATTGCAATGCTTTTCTTTGGAGAACATATCGATTTACATCTCCAAGACCAAGGAACAGAATTGGGAAATAAATGTAATATAACCCTTCGCTTTCAAAGCAATTTATCATGTATTCCTGTTCTTTTGAACTCATTAGAAAATTGTCAGGATGAGCTCAAGTAATTTGTCCAACCAAAACTAATTGTCAATTCTTTTGTTGCAGTCTCATTTTGACTGTTTTTGCCTCTAATATCCTTTTCAACAGATTGTCCTAAACATTCGCTCTGAATAAAGAATTTGTCATAATATCTGTCATAAGAGGAAGATTCCTGTATTTTATTTCACACAATTTAAATAACTTCAGTTTCTTTTTAAATTTAAATTATCTTATAACTCAAAACTCTTGAACTAAATTCACGCTGTGTTTACATCACTTAGTTTAACTTATTGAATAATCAAAATAAGTGCAAAAAAACTATGACTTATCAGGAATAGACTGACTACTACAACTACAATATTTCTTAGTGCTCCTCACTTGCAGGGAAAGATCTCAAGGAAACTTATAGGGTTATTGACAAAGAATAGACACTGAGGAGAAAACGCAAAGTGAAAATAACAGGCTATGCCTGTGGGATAAAACCAAAAAGTGCTGGAAATACTCAGCAGGTCTGGCAGCATCTGGGGAGAGAGAAGCAAAGTTAATGTTTCGGGTCAGTGACCTTTCATCAGAATTGGCAAAGGTTAGAAATGTAATAGGTTTTCAGCAAATAAAGTGGGGGTTGGGCAAAAGAGAACAAATGGGAAGGTATTGATAGGACAGAGGGTCACAGAGAATAACTGACCAGGAGGTCATGGGGCAAAGGCAAAGACAAAGAGTGTGTTAATTGTGTGGTGAAATACAAAGCGTTAGTGCAGAGAGGGTGTTAAATGACAGAATAATGGAAGCCCTCGCCAAAAGCAAAAACATGAAAAAAAAAGTGGGCAGGCACACGGTAAAAAAAAGTGTAATGATGAAACATACTAAAATAAAATGAAATTTAAAAAAATACAATGTAAAACTAAAAAAAAAGTGAAACTAAAAAAAAAAGGGGGGGGGGGGGCAGCCATGCTCTGAAATTATTGAACTCAATGTTCATTCCGGTAGGCTGTAGCATGCCTAATCGATAAATGAGGTACTGTTCCTCAAGCTTACGTTGATGTTCACTGGAACACTGCAGCAATCCCAGGACTGAAATGTGAGCATGAGAGCAGGGAGGTGTGTTGAAATGGCAAGTGACAGGAAGCTCGGGTTCATGTTTTCAGACTGAGCGGAGGTATTCCGCAAAGCAGTCATCCAATCTGCATTTGGTCTCCCCAATGTAGAGGAGAGTGCATTGTGAGCAGCGAATACAGTATACTAAATTAAAGAAGTGCTTCACCTGAAAGGAGTTTTTGGGGCCTTGGATAGTGAGAAGAGAGGAGGTCAAAGGGCAGGTATTACACTTCCTGCGATTGCGTGGGAAGGGGACGAGGTGTCGGGGATAATGGAGGAGTGGACCAGTGTGTCATTGAAGGAACGATCCCTTCGGACTGCTGGCAGGAGAGGGGAAGATGCGTTTGGTAGTGGCATCACGCTGGACGTGGCACAAATGGCGGAAGATGATCCTTTGGATGTGGAGGCTGGTGGGGTGGAAAGTGAGGACAAGAGGAACCCTGTCGCGGTTCTGGGAAGGGGGGGGAAGGGGTGAGAGAAGAGATGCAGGAAATGGGCTGGACACGGTTGATGGCCCTGTCAACCATAGAGAGGGGATACCTCGGTTAAGGAAAAAGGAAAACATATCAGATGCGCTGTTGTGAAGGTTGCATCATCAGAGCAGATGTGTCAGAGACGGAGAAACTGGGAGAATGGAATGGAGTCCTTACAGGATGTAGGGTGTGAAGAAGTGTAGTCGAGGTAGCTATGAGAGTCGGTGGGCTTACAATGGATATTAGTAGACAGCCTATCCCCAGAGATGGAGACAGAGAGGTCGAGGAAGGGAAGGGAAGTGTCGAAGATGGACAATGTAAAGGTGAGAGAAGGGTGGAAATTGGAAGCAAAGTTGATAAAGTACACCTGTGGGGTTAGGTGGGTGGTTGTTGAATGCACTATTGTAGAAAAGAAGGCTTTCGAAGGCAGGGTGATAGGTGACAAGGAAGTGGTTCTAGTGGTGAAAGTTCAAGGGCATAACGGTTGAAGAAATGACCATCGATATTGAACAGGAAGGAGCAGACAACAATGTGTGTACAACTGAAGAAAATCACTGAGGTAGGGTGAGAAAAGATCAAGAGAGGATTAGATGGCAAGCATCAGGATCTTAAAATCAATTCAAGGGGACACAAGGAGCCAGTCAAGTTTGGGGAGGACAGGGGCATATGGGTGTAGGCCGTGATTTGGGTGAGGATGAGGGCTGCAACATTTTGGATGAGTTATAGTTTGTAGATGATAAAGGTGGGAAGCCAGGAAGGAGAACATTGGATAGATGGAGTTTTGAGGTGATAAAGACAAGGGTTTTGGTATAAGCAGCGGTAGAGGTGGATAATGGTATAGAGGTGAAAGAAAGCAGTCTCAGTGATGGTTCAGATGTGGAGAAGGAAGCTGAATGGGACTTCTGGATTTAGCCTGAGGAAGTGAATGGATTTAAGACTACTGTTGTGCAGGTATTTCCTGAAGCCAAGGAATATTTCTTCAGTTGTGCTGATATTTAGATGGAAGAAGCTTCAGCTCATTCAAATCTAAATATTGGGTAGGCAGTCTTAACAGTGGCAACAGCACTAGGGTCAATGAAGACAATGGAGAGGTGGTGGTGAGTACAATTGGTATACACCTGGAAACCTATCCCATGCTTTTGGATAATGTTGTCTCAGGTAGCATATATATATAAAAAATAAGAGCACAGGATGATGAGATGAGCTAGGGATAAAATGGAAGTTGCAGTTCCTCCAAAATTTCAAAAATGAAGGTTTGGGACGTGAGTTATCTATAGGATTGGTGTGGAAATTAGTCAAGATTCAAGGCTTTGTTCTAGGTGTTGGTTAAATTGTACATGCTCAGGGCATTAACAACTACTTGGGATTCAAACAATGTATGAGCATCTATGAAATTTCTGACTTCAGAATCCTTTGGATCGGTTAAGTACTGAGCAAATCTCACATAGACTGGTACTCATGCAGATCTGAACTCTGGATAACTGAGATTTACATCATTTATATACAGCAATGCATCTGGAAGATCTACCAAAGCATTTGACTGTTTTATTCAAGTTACATCATTCAGCATCGTCTAAAAATACATCTGAAAAAGATATATTTGAATCCCTTGAAGACTGATTCCAATTTCATTGTTTCAATTGTTGTGTTCATTAAGCATCTTTCAATATAATTTGTTTTTTGTATGTCAATGAACCTGTAAATAAATCGGTCCAGTAGATATAGCCCTACACAATAGTCTTGTCAGTATGGTCATTCTGCCTTTCAAGAGAGAGAGGAGAATTAGGTAAGCCTTTCACAAGATCTCCAAAGAATTATACATTCTCATTTGAGGTTGACTGTTAAACCTGGCTCATCTAAACACGGAAATTATGAGGACGCAGATTTTAAAATAAAAAGGAGACCAGCTGCTTATCCAAACCATCCTATTACTAACAGTACAAGTGTTGTGAAAAAAAACACATTAAAGTTTGTTTTAAAATGGTCTCTCACTAACTCTTCTTCTGTCTATACCATTTAATAATCTGCATAATTTAATGAGGTCTCCTTTAACCTTCTCCTTTCTAAACTGTGTGTTTTCATTATATATTAATCCAACATAATTTGAAGTGACCAATATTATATTGAGCAAAAGTGAAATTAAATCCATCAGTATGCTAATTTCACCATATCAAGCTTCCACCTCGAAATTTAGGAAATGTTATTATTCTTATTGGGAATTCACAGGAATAAGTTAATGAACAAATGATTACTTATCCACATCAATTTCTTCAAACAAAATAATTTTGCTATACTTAATGGATAATGGAAATAGTTACAAAATGCAACACACAAGACTTATTAGAAAAGGTGAAACAAATACACACACATGGGTCGGAATTTTGACAGAACAGCTGAGGTCCCGCTGTCACACTGCCAGGGTCGAAAGTGGCAAGCAACTCTGCATAGCGGGCAGCAGGACCCAATGAGCCATCTGCCCGGTGGGGGCCAACTAACTGGCTGCCGCTGGGCCACCATCCCTATTATTTCATCCACAAGAGCTGCCGACCCAATCAGAGGGCCGGCAGCTCAGCAGTGCCACCACTAATGGCCATAACCATAACCAGGCCTACAATTCTCTCCTAAAACTACTTTTCTCTTCCACCTTGCTGCCTGCCTCCATTAGGCCTCCTAAAAAATCTTCAATTTGTCCGGATCTTTAATGCTTCCTCCCCCACTTCACTTCCCCCATTTTCTTCACTGCCTTATAAAGCACTCAAGGATTCTTTTTTATGAGATGTACTCTATATAAATGCAAATTGTTATTGCTATTGAAATAATAAGCTCCTTGATGCACACTGGGTTAATAACTGTACCTCTACCAATATTAGTTCAGTTAGATGTTGACCTTGAAAATTCTTCATTGTGATTTCCCTGTTGACAAATCATTTAAAGGATGCTGCCTTCAAAAGAGGAATCTTCCTTTTTTTGTAAACAAATAACATGACAAATTATGTTGAAATGCACAAATTTTCTACGTGCAAGTGTCGACATTGTAACCAAAATGATGGGTGGCTCTTCTTCCTTTACCAATTAAAACAAAGATTTGGCAAAAATTTTCTCAAGAATAGGAAAGAAACTGTGATCTGAGCATAAGCGCAGATCAGAGCTAGGACAAAGTATTGTGACGCTGACTGAGAGTCATGTGCATGCATCTAGTATGGCTATGCACTGGTTACAGAGCCTCACAATTTCTACCTTAATACCGTTAAATAAAGGCATTCAAAATAAATGAAAGATAAATAAAGAAAAACACTGAAGCAAAATGTTTTGTTGATAATTTCCTGGCAAAGGTTTGATTTATTTTGAAGGATTAAAGACTGATTATAGAAACATAGAAACTAGGAGCAGGAGTAGGCTATTCGGCCCTTCGAGCCTTACACTCCATCTTTAAATGGTTTTGATTTAAACCTACTCACCATAAACCATTCTCCTTGTGAAAATTACCAGAGCTCCATTCCACACGAAAATAATCAATGAGAGATTATGGAAGTCAACAAGACGGCCCTTCTCAAATCAATTACTTGGCCCTCGACAAAATGGGCAGAACCAAGGAAAGGTGCTAATAGATATTAGGCCATAGAATAGGCGAACTCACTAAATATGATTTTTGTTTTCTTCAACACACATTGACATTCAAAGTTTTTGTGTATACACCACCCCACAACCGCACCTCCCCAACACACACACAGACACACTCTTTACATGTCCTTCCATCCATGAATAAATTATTTGTAAAAAGGAAAATCAGTTAAATACCTTTGTTGTTTTCAGCACTTGAAATTTTAAATAGCCACTGGCAACATCACTTTGCACACCTGCTCCTGGGTAGCATCACTTTCTAAAATCTAAACACAAAAGTTAAAGAATAAAGATTAAAATAAAGCAACCGGGAATCCAAGAATGCAATTTTTTTTTCAAAGTCTCCTAAAAAGAAGCAGATAAATATTCACACTCGATATAAATGATGTGCTAACATGTCTCTGCCGATTTCTGCTATTGAGCTGACACTTCTGCCAGCAATACTAGCATACACAATTAAAACAGTCACCATATGACATCTGCTGGGAAATGCTGCTAAGTGCCGACGAGACCTCGAACTGTCGCAGAAATAATGTTGCATGCTTTTTATCAGTGGATCAGACAATGGCAGTTACACCAATACCAAAAGGTCAACAATTGTAATGAACACATTCACCTAATGAGAGCACAGCAATTAAATACAGTGAATTATGTCTTGTTAGCAGGGAGGAAGGAAAGTTAGCAGTTAGCAATAACAACATACATTTATATAGAAAATCCAATGTAGAAAAATGTCCCAAAGCGCTTCACAGAAGCATCATTACACATAAATCACTGAGCTTTAGAAGGAAATATTATGACTGAAGAAGGACTTGGTCAAAGAAGTAGGTTTTAAGGAGGGTTTTAAAGGACCAAAGTTGTTTAAAGAGCCATCTTCCAGAGCTTAGGAACTAGGCAGCTGAAGGCTTGGCAGCCAATGCAGGGGCAAGAGGCCAAAGTTGGGGTAACACAGAAGTTGGTGTGGATTAGACTACAGGCAGCAGAGTTTTGGACAGTCTGAAATTTATGCAGGGTTGAGGATGGGAGACTAGCCAAGACAAATAAAAAAGCAGGACCTCAAAGGCTGTAGGATTACTCCTGGTGCCGCGTGCTACTAAGTATACGAATAGGAGGACAGAGCAGATGAATTCGTGGCTAAGGAGGTGGTGCAGGAGGGAGGACTTTAGGTTCCTGGATCACTGGGTCTGTTTCTGGTGAAGGTGGGACCTGTACAAGTTGGACGGGTTGCACCTGAACTGGAACGGGACTAACATCCTTGCTGGGAGGTTTGCTAGTGCTGTTGGGGGGGGTGTTTAAACTATTTTGGGAGGGAATAGGATACAGAGTGGAGTACAGTAGGGGGTGAGGCACAGCCAAATATAGAAGAGAAACTGAGTCAGTCTGGAAGGCAGAGCAAATATACACCTGTTCAGGCACAAGCGAAGAATGCAAGGCCGAATTGCATCTATTTTAACGCAAGGAGTCTCACTAGTAAGGCAGATGAATTGAGGGCATTGTTTAACACATGGGAATATAATATTATTGCTATCACAGAGACATGGTTGAGGGAAGGGCAAGACTGGCAGCTCAATATTCCAGGGTATAGAATCTTCAGGCGTGACAGGGAGGGTGTAAAAGAGGAGGTGGCATTGCACTGTTGATCAAGGAGTCAATTACTGCAGTAAGGAGGGATGATATCTTAGAAGGTTCCTCAAATGAGGCCATGTGGGTAGAACTTAAAAACAAAAAGGGGGCAAAAACTTGGCTGGGAGTGTACTACAGGCCTCCAAACAGTCAGGGATAGATAGAGGAGTAGATATGTAGGCAAATCTCAGATAGGTGTAAAAATAATAGAGTAATAACAGTAGGAGATTTCAACTTCCCCAGTATCAACTGGGATAGTCTTGAGTGCAAAAGGCTTAAAGGAGGTGGAGTTCTTAAAGTGCATAGAGTAGAGCCTTTTGAGCCAGCACGTAGAAAGTCCGACAAGAGAAGGGGCGGTACTGAACCTAATCCTGGGGAATGAAGTCTGACAAGTGGTAGAAGTGCCAGTGAGGGCGCATTTCGGGAATAGTGATCATATCTCTGTAAGATTTAAGGTAGTTATGGAAAAGGGCAACGAGGGACCAGAAATAAAAGTACTGAATTGGGGGAAGGCCAATTTCAATTTGATAAAACAGGATCTGGCCAAAGTGGACTGGGAGCAGCTACTTGTAGGAAAGTCTACATCAGACCAGTGGGAGTCATTCAAAAAGGAAATAGTGAGAGTTCAGGGCCAACACGTTCCTGTAAAGGTGAAGGGTAGGACCAACAAGTTCAGGGAACCCTGGATGTCAAAGGATATAGAGGATGGGACAAGGGAAAAAAAAGGAGGCTGATGGCAGATTCAAAGCACTGAAAACAGTGGAGGCACTAGAGGAGTATAGAAAGTGGGAAGGGGGGGGGGGGTACTTAAAAAGGTAATTGGGAGAGCGAAGAGGGGACATGAAAAAACATTGGCGGGCAAGATAAAGGAAAATCCCAAGGCATTTTATAAGTATATTAAGGGCAACAGGATAAGCAGGGAAAGAGTAGGGCCCATTAAGGACCAAAGTGGCAATGTGTGTGTGGAGCCGGAGGACATAGGTGAGGTTTTAAATGATTACTTCTCATCTGTGTTCACTATGGAGAAGGATGATGTAAGTGTAGAGATCAGGGAGGGGGATTGTGATATACTTGAACAAATTAGCATTGAAAGGGAAGAAGTATTAGCTGTTTCAGTGGGCTTAAAAGTGGATAAATCCCCAGGCCCAGATGAGATGTATCCCAGGCTATTATGTGAGGCAAGGGAGGAGATAGCAGGGCCTCTGACACAAATTTTCAAACCCTCTCTGGCTACAGGAGAGGTACCAGAGGACTGACTGGAGGACAGCAAATATGGTACCATTATTCAAGAAGGGTAGTAGGGATAAACCAGATAATTACAGGCCAGTGAGTCTCACATCAGTGGTTGGGAAATGGTTGAAAAAAACTCTGAGCGACAGGATTAATCTCCACTTGAAGAGGCAGGGGTTAAGCAGGGAAAGTCAGCATGGCTTTGTCAGGAGGAGATCATGTCTAACTAACTTGATTGAATTTTTCGAGGAGGTGACTAGATGTGTAGATGAGGGTAAGGCAGTTGATGTAGTCTACATGGACTTCAGTAAGGCTTTTGATAAGGTCCTGCATGGGAGATTGTTTAAGAAGGTAAGAGCCCATGGGATCCAGGGCAATTTGGCAAATTGGATCCAAAATAGGCTTAAAGGCAGGAGGCAGGAGGTGATAGTCGAAGTTTATTTTTGCGAGTGAAAGCCTGTGACCAGTGGTAAACCACAGGAATTGGTGCTGGGACCCTTGTTGTTTGTAGTGTACATTAATGATTTAGACATGAGTATAGGAGGTATGATCAGTAAATTTGCAGATGACAAGAAAATTAGTGGTGTCGTAAGTAGTGAGGAGGAAAGCCTTCGATTACAGGACGATATAGATGGGCTGGTAAGATGGATGGAGCAATGGCAAATGGAATTTAATCCTGAGAAGTGTGAGGTGATGCATTTTGGGAGGACGAACAAGGCAAGGGAATATACATGGATAGTAGGACCCTAGGAAGTACAGAGGTCAGAGGGATCTTGGTGTACTTGTCCATAGATCACTGAAGGCAGCAACATAGGTAGATAAGGTGGTTAGGAAGGCATATGGGATACTTGCCTTTATTAGCTGAGGCATAGAATATAAGAGCAGGGAGGTTATGATGGAGCTGTATAAAACGCTAGTTAGGCCACACCTGGAGTATTATGTACAGTTCTGGGCACCACACTATAGGAAGGATGTGATTGCATTGGAAAGGGTACAGAGGAGATTCACCTGGACTGGAGCATTTCAGCTATGAAGAGAGATTGGATAGGCTAGGGTTGTTTTCCTTAAAGTAGAGAAGACTGAGGGGGGATCTGATTGAGGTATACAAAATTATGAGGGGCATTGATAGAATAGATAGGAAGCAACCTTTTTCCCTTCGCGGAGGGATCAATAGCTAGGGGGCCTTAGATTTAAGGTAAGGGGCAGGAGGTTTAGAGGGGGTTTGAGGAAAAATTTGTTCACGCAAAGGGTGGTTGGAATCTGGAACACACTGCCTGAAGGAGTAGTAGAGGCAGGAACCCTCACAACATTGAAGAAGTATTTAGATAAGCACTTGAAACGCCATAGCATACAAGGCTGCGGACCAAGTGCTGGTAAATGGGATTAGAATAGATAGCTGCTTGATGGCCGGCACAGACACGATGGGCTGAAGAGCCTGTTTCTGTGCTGTATAACTCTATGACTCTATGAGTGCTGGAATAGTCAAGTTTGGAAGCGACAAAGGCTCAAATGAGGATTTCAGTGGCAGATCTGTGAGGCAGAGGTAGAGATGGATGCTAATCCTGACGTGGAAATAGGCATGAGGATACGGGGTCAGAAGCTCAGCCTGGAGTCAAATAGAATGCTGAAATTGTAAATAGTCTGGTTGTGGAGCTCAAAGACAATATTTTTCAAATCAACTAAATGTAATAGTTCTGAATAAGGTAAGGTCGAAGCAAGGATATCTGTAGCAATGTTTTTCAAACAATAGCTCATTAATAATGGAGGTCTGTAAATTGGCTATGTTAGTCCCTTTTTCTTCAAAAGGTTCACCAAAGAAAGACTTGCATTTATATAGCACCTTTCATGCCTAAAATGTTTTACAGCCAATGAAGTACTTTTTGAAGTGTAGTTACTATTATAACGTCAGAAACATGGCAGCCAATTTGCACACAACAAGCTGCCACAAACAGCAAATTGACCAGATAATCTATTTTAGTGATGTTGATTGAGGGATACGTATCGTTCAGGATACCAGGGAGAAGTCTGCTTTGAAATAGTGCCATGAGATCTTTTACATCCACGTGAGAAGGCAGACGGGGCATCAGTTTAACATCCATCCAAAAGATATAATTTCCGACAGTGCAGTACTCCTACAATACTGTAGTGAAATATCAACATTGATTTTTGCACTCAAGTTCTGGAGTAGGACTTGAAACCACAACTTCTGCCTCAGAGGCAAGAGTGCTACTAACTGAGCCATGCCTGGCACGGCATTATTTCAGGATTTCAGGCCTATTAGCTTAATGTACAAGGCCCACTCTACTCACAGAATTGACAAGGCAACAGATTAGAGAATTGGGCATGATAACTTGTTAGAGAATTGGGCATGTTGACTTCCCTGCCCAATTCTCGGATCCACGTGCACATCAAAAGAAATTCCATACCAGGAACAAAATATCAGCATTTTGGAGCTGTGAAGCAGAAAACAACACTGACTTGCACAATAAAGAAAACATTCCCCATTTATTTAACAATAATTTAAAATTTATTAAAAAAAACCCAGGCCTAACAAGTGTCTTGGAATTGCTTGAAGATTGTCATGCTAGGCGCCCACCTGCCAAGAACGGGGCACATTGTTTTTGTCATGAATATTGATTTTAAACTGTTACTGGAGTTAAGAGACGACTTGTTGAACAAATCAGCCGTGGCTGGAAAGGACATTTGCATCTTAACAGACAGTGTTTGGAAGGTCAAAGCAGCCATTTCCTGATATTCAACCCACAATGGACTTTTGATCACAAGACGTTGAAGGTGGGGGAGCTCGCATTCCAGGTTGACTGCTAAGATGGCCGAATACACAAACAGACATGGTCAAACCAGCTAGTCACATGACTAACCGGCTGGGCAAAGTGAGTTTTTTGAATTGGTAGAAACAATTTGGGAAGAGTGTCTGTTTGCTCCTGGACTGAGAAGATCTCTCCTGTCTGCTCCCATCTCTTTCTCACAAGCCTCTGAATCTACTGAAGACACATGAACCCCAAGAGAGGAAAGTCTCCGAAAGCAAACAAGGTTTAAGAAGAATACTGGGCCCCAACAAAAAGCAAGATCTACCTACAATCGAAGACTCTACATTGATCTCGAAGAACCGTAACAAAAACTCTTCAGATATTGCCTCAAACCTTTCCACTTTATTTTTCTTCTGCTCTTTTCTGTCTCTATTTGCATGTGTGTATCACGTATGCATGCTAGCATGGGGCACAGCATGTATCCGTAGGCGTTAACTGAATTGCAGTTTAAGTTTAAGTTTAATAAATTTCAATCTTTCTTCTTTAAACCTGAGAAAGCCTGTTTTTGCTGGTTTCTTTGCCTTAGAATTAGAAAGCGGTGAACAAGGATTCACCAAGGGGGAGCTAAAAAACAGTGTGTTTAAAATTAAACCCTGTTATCGTAAGACCAGGTGACGGCTGAAAGGGAAGAGTAGACCTCTTTCACACCTGGTTGTAACAAGATATAAAAAGAAAGACTTGCATTTTTATAGTATGTTTTACAGCCTCAGGACATCCCAAACTGTTTTACTACCAACGAAGTACTTTTGAAGTGTAGTCACTGTTGTAATATAGGAAATGCAGCAACCAATTTGTACACAGCAAACTCCCACAAAGAGCAATGTAATAATGACCAGATCATCTGTTTTCGTAATGTTGAATGAGGGCTTAATATTGGCCAGGACACCAGGGATAACTCACTTCTTTAAAATAGTGTTGTGAGAACTTTTAGGTCCACCTGGAAGATCAGGTAGGGCTTTAGTTTAACATCTCATTTGAAAGGCAGCACCTCCAACAGTACAGCACTTGCTCAGTACTGCACTGGAGTATCAGCCTTGATTTTTGTGCTCAAGTCCAACAGAATAGGTAACTATCTATAATAATAATAGTTTTTGTCTGTCTGCACTTTTCTGATTGGCCTGTGGATTAATTTGGTGGACAGAGCCTGGCACACAGAGAGGCACGTGGGACGAGCAAATGACTGGAATGTAAGAGACACATATTGTATTAATTCGGGGTTCACAGACAGCAGCTAAATTCAGACATTGCAAAACACTATTATAATTACTGTTTGTCTCAAATAATTTTTTATTGTCTCTTTTACTGCCTGGCCAAGCATTCTGCAGCTAAGAGGCCAAGCAGACCTCAAACCTGGTTCCCCAACCACTATCAATGTCCCTGTAGCTGGAAAGGCCAGAGCCCACCTGATTTTCCTCCCCCGCCACTCCCACCACCACCCTGCAGATGGGAGCCATTTCAAATTCTTCCATTGAATGTAGGGCAAGCGATCAGAAAGTGTGAGGAGCAGGGCTCGATGCTATGTCTGCCCACATGCTCTTTGACAACCCCCTCAAAAAAGAGCTTTACTTTCTGCGAGATTTACTTTGCGGTTGCTGCTCTGATGTGGTGTTCACTGCAGCGCGTGAAGCACATGCAGCTGCCAACTGTTGCTGGTGGTGGCAGTGGCAGCAGCGGGGTGGGGGGCGTGTGATTAGTGGAGAAAAAGAACAGCGGAAGGTAAGGGGAGTCCAACAAGAAACTTAGCCTGGTAGAAGGGATTGGAAATGGCATAGGATGTATGGTTGGTGTTGGTGACAGCAAGGTGGAGGAAGAAAACAGCAGAATGTAAGGGGATCCCAACAACAAAGTTACCCTGGTTGCAGGGATTGGTGGGGAACTGGCATGGGAGGGAACGAAGGGGAAAGCATGGTGGACAGCATGGTGGGGTGAAATGGCATGTGGGTGGGGTAGATTATATGAGAGGGATGAAAAGATTGGCATGGGTATGGCATGGAAAGGATGGCATGTGAAGAATAGAACTGCATGGATTGAGGATTTAAAGAAGTGCTGTGGGAAGGTAAGAGGAGCTCAACAGCAAAGTTACCCTTGCTAGAGGGATTGGTGAAGGGGGAGAAATGGCATGGGGGGAACAGCAGGGGAGGGGAACAACATGGGATGGGGAAATGCATGGGAGGTATGGAATAGGGGACAGGGATGGGATAGCATGGGAGGGATGGGATGGGGATGGGGATGGCACAGAAAGATGGGATGGGATGGGATGGGGATTGGATGAGGATAATATGAGAGAGATGAATGGGGATTGGTATGGCATGAGAAGGATGGCATGGGAAGGGAGTGGCATGGAAAGGGGATGTCATGGCAGGGAAAGGATGGGAGGTGCAGATGAGATGATGGAATTTGTTAAACATACTAATTTGACCGTAAATGTTTTGCAGGTCTTTGCTAGTTCTTTAATAATTTCCATTGCTCTCAGTGGGGAGATTTTGTGAACCAAGAGCATGTGTGGTAAATTTTGGGCATTCACCATGCAAAATTTTCAGACCATTATTTTTACAGGTCAGAATATCGGACACACCCTAAATTATTAATGTGTGTTCGTAGTTGGAGGGGTTCCAGTGCAGAAGCAGGATATATGGACGTGTCCTTATTCACTCACGAATATGGGTCTTGCTGGCAAGACCAGCATTTCTTGCTCTGAAAAGGTGGTGGTGGGCCTACTTCTTGAGGCACTGGCAGCAGCTTAATGCAACTGAGCAGCTGGCTAGATGACATCCCAGAGTAATTAAGAGTTAACCATATTGCTGTGAGACTGTAGGCATACAAATGTCAGTCTGGGTAAGATTGCCCAGTTTCCTTCCTTCAATAACATTCGTGAACCTTTTGGGTTTTTACAATAATTCAACAGTTTTATCTCAATTTTACTGACACCAGCTTTTTATTTCCAGATTTTTAAAACTGAATTCAAATTCTCAAACCACTTTTGTGGGATTCAAACTCACTTTATTCATTATCTCTTTACTTGGAAAGCTTTTGGGATAAATTGGTTATTAAGTTGGATAACAATTTGACAAAATCATAGTAAATAAAAACAATGATAAATGGCAGTTTCTAATGTGGCAGCAAAGAATGGTGGTTTATTAATTACAAATCTTCTGCTCAAGTCTTAATGTAAAGGCAATCAAAAATAGTTCAGTTTCCAGATAGTATTGAGCTGTGCAGGAAGCAGGAATGGATAGAGAAAAGGAATAAATTCAGAAATTTCTAGAAACGTAGCCACTGGGAAGATAGATTGCAAATTAAATTGAAGAATTGTACAAAATATGCAATACTACAAAAATACCAAATTTGATTTCCAAATTAAAGAGACATTATTAATTAAGGCCAGTGAAAAAATGGGTCAATAATTTGAGTCTTGGTAAAACTAGAGTTTGTCAATTTGAAAAATTATTTTTTAAATGCTCCTGAATCACACAGAAGCTTAAACATGTAACAAAGAACAGCAAAACAGGAATTTCCGTAGAGCTGCTCCTGCCAACATAAATCTGCAATAATTGTGACAGAAACAGGATCAGCTCTGAGGAAATTTCCAGCCTATGATAATCTCCAGATTCGAAAATAACTCAAGAACTCAAGAGGCAATGCTATGGTTAGCTGAAAACTGAAGTGTAGAGCACCAGTTACAAAGGTCAATAAATAGTTGGATAAATGGATTCATAAGTCCGATGAAGTAGTATCAAGACTCAACGAAATGTTCATGAGATTACACATGGGGAAGCAGGATTTTCTTGGCTCAATCAAAATCCTAAACACATGTATGAAATACACATTTACAATTTTGCTGCAAATACCGGAAACAGAAGTCTTGCTCCTTGGAGTACTCTGTCCAGCTGTGGCCAAATTACTGGGATATCAGCTATGGGTGCTTAACCTTTTCCGTTGAAATTACTCTCTCAAGCAAGATTAAATGATAATTGTTACAAACGTTGAAACAATCTGCAGTTAAAATGTATATATAGTCAATGATGAAATGTAGACTGTATGTTGCTGCAAATGTCTAGCCAAACCCTCGGGAAAGAGTATGTATAGTACAGTCAAAGTAGGAAAGTGGGGGGGGGGGGGAGGTCCCAGGTGTGTGTGTGGGTGTGGCTAGCATGAAGCATAGCCAGCAAGGACTCCTTAAAGACAGCCTCCCTCTTAAAGGGGAGCTGCATGCATGCTACAAGAGGTGTATGTACACTCTCAGGGATGCTATGGTGGCAGGTACAGGACAGCAAATGGAGAGGGCTCCCAGGTTTTCTGTTGTGGCACTAGAGGCCTTAGTTATGGAGATTGAAAGGAGGAGAGACACTATGTTTCCACAGGGGAACAGTAGACCCTCAAGGTACACCCTGAAAAGGGAACGGGAACAAGTCACCACAGAGGCCAATTCCCAAAGTCTGGCCCCGAGGGCCTGCATACAGCCAGAAAAGGTCAAAGATGGTTAAGGTCAGTGAATTCATCTTCAAAGGAATCTCCTACCCACTACAACAGCAGCCTCTCACGCTGCTCAATGCACCACAATCCGATCAATCACACATCGGCAATCAGGACTCAAGCTTAACATTCAGAGACTCCAACTCACCGTCACATACTTACCAATGCTGCCAGCCTCACACCTACCTCTCGCTGCTTCCACATACCTTCAGCCATGCAGGCATATCACCCAAGCACATTGCAATACACTCACTGACATTCTTTGATTGCTCTTGCAAAATAAGGTGGAAAATAACCACAGGGAACAGCAGGAAACAGGTGGGGGCCAGGCACGCTTGTATCTCCTGAGCCCTTTGGATGAGATAGTGCTGCAGATCATGGGGCCAGCTGTGAATGAGGCCATTGCATCCCTCATCACCTGGATCATTCAGGATGATGGTATGTTCCTGCCTTATGCTTCATCTCAAATCCTATTTAAACCTCATCCTGCTATCTGGCATGAAGTGTAAACTGCAGATGGTATGGCCATGGACCTCTTACTTTCCACCCCAACCCCTTTCCTCACCCCAACTCTCCCCTCTGCATGTCTGCTTTCAGATATCCAAGATTTGCCACCTGGTTAGCCAATGCAGCTTCACCATGAAGGGCAAGAGCAACAATAAACTTCTGAGGAAGAAGCACCATCACGTGATCTGACACTCGCAGCTACCAGATCAGTTACTGGCACTATATGTATGCTTGAGGGCAGTATCGAGTTTGGATCAGCATGTGGTGAGTCACCGGGCATGAGTGGGTTTCAGCAAGGCCGGGGGAAAGGCTAGTCTGTGTGCCAGCTCCCAGAGAGCGAGGTCATGGACAAGTTCTGCTGCAGAGGACTCAGATGAGGACTTTGATGGGGCAGCATACACAAGAATGCTGACATCCATGCACACAGAGATGCTTGGTGCATTGGCAGGCCTGCTGGACAGCCTGTTATCACTGTCAAGGAGCATGGAAGAGTCCAGCTCCAACTTGGCACAGAAGTTTGAACAGAACTTGGAGCCCATCCTTTCGACTGTAGAAGTGGTGGCTAACCCCGAGACAGCATTACCTGACCCAGCCATGATGCAGCGTCTGTTAAAGGCCTGCTACCTGACCCAAACCCGAAGGGACCTGACGACATGTGTCGGGTTCGGGTCGGGTCGGGTTGCACTTCTGGGTCCAGCGTTCGTGCTCGGGTTGGGCCGGTTCGGACATGCTGTATCACAGGTAAGGGCTCCACTGTTAATTTAATTTTTAGACTAGAAAGGTAGTTTTGTTACAGTTTTTTTAAGCTTGTGCAGATCAGCAAAAGTGAAAAACGGAAGGTAAGTTAACTGATGGTCTAGTCAGGTCAGGTCAGGCACAGGAAAAAATGGAAGGACTCAGGCCGGGTCGGGCTCGGGTCAGATGTGGTTCTGTTGGGCTCGAGTCCAGTTTTTTTTGCAGACCCGAGCAGGCCTTTAGTGTCTATTGATCATGTCTCAGTTTCCACTGCAACAAAGGCAGAAACCACCCAATGTCTCAGTGCTGCAGTGGAAGCTCAGACTGAGGCCTTAAGATTGATGCTTGTTGCTATGCTGGCTCAGACTGCTGCCATCATGTTTACAGATACCAATGCTCAAAGCAGCATACAGGCACTCACAGCAGTCCAGAAATCTGTCCTCCAACAGATTACTTGGATTGCTGAGCTGTCGCCCTGGGGAATGTCAGTGGCTTCCTGGTGCATAAACCTGCTCTCCTCTCTTATGATGACAGCATTCATGCTCCCATCACTGTCACTCCACCAGTGCCCTTGCTGCCATGCATGCTGAGGTGGAGTAGCTGGACTGACATAACCCAGAGGTACTCAAGAGTGTCCTGCAAGGCTCTCTGCAGTCTCCCCCACTGAAAATCAGCAGCCTTCCACCAGCCATACTGCAGCTACTAGGAAAGTACTGCATAGGAGTACTAGGACAGCAAAGGCACCCACAAGACAGGCACTAAGGGAATGTACAAGAATGAATACTACAGTTTTCTATATATTATTGGATGTGTAATTGGAAAAAGTTATTATGGAATGGCATTTTTATTGGTTGCTTTTATTTCAGGATTTTTGTCAAGCGAACACTGTGATGTGCGTAGCAGATGGATTGAAAGGTGTGGGATTGTGGAGCAATGGTGGCGTGGGGATGAGGTCTCAGGGGAACTGGAGTCTAAATATCTGCTCACAGACAACCCATCTGGAGTGAAGAGGTCCTTCACAGCTTCTCCCTTCCTTTTCCTGAGATGACCTCTGAAGGCCTACTGGAAATGGCTGTATCCTCATGATTGCAAGGTCGTGCAGGACATAGCAGACCACCGCAAACTTAGAGACATGCTCCAGCGAGTTCTGGAGTCCATGCAGCAGAACCATTATTTCAGGATATCCTGGTGTTTGCATGACTCTCATTGTAGGCGCAGTGTCCATGTATGGTAGGTGGCGAAGAGGAGTCATGAGCCAGGTGGATATCCCTTGTCACCCAGCAGCCAGTCTCTGGATCTTTGTTGTGGGACAAAGATGCTAGGTTCCGATGACTGCCACAGGGTGAATTCGTAGTGGCTACTGCCAAAATAGCGGGCACTCACTGAGAGAATCTTATTGGCATGGTCGTACAGCATGTTAAGGGAGTGATAGCCATGCGGTTGTGGTACATCTCCCCGTTAACATGTGACAACCGCAGTGCCACATGCCAGCAATAGATTGCACCCTGCATTATTGGGAATCCCGCTAGCCTGGCAAAGCCACGTGCCCGCTCCTCCTGCTTCTCTCAGATAAGAGAGAAGGCAATAATGTCCCCTCTCCTATACAGGGCCTCTATCATTTCCCTGATGCAGCGAAAGATGGCAAACTATGAAATGCTGCTAATGTCACCTTCTCTCGCCTGGAAGGATCCATTGTCGGAAAAATGTTAGGGTCTTGATTGTCACTGGCAGTGTTGTCCTCACCCTACTGTGTGGCTGTAGGTTGGATTTCAGGAGTCATGCTGCATTCTAAGAGGTACTGCAGCTGTAGCCTCCTTTACTGAAGTAGGCTTTCTCCTGACAGGCCTTCCAACTGCTCTGACCTTGTCAAAATCCAGCAGTGCTCCCTCAAAAATCTAAAAAGTTTTCAAAACCCCTCCAATAGCACTCAACACAGTAATTCTACTACCTATGTACCAGCAAAAGAAAGTCAAAAGCAGCTCACTTGAAGGTTGCACGGTTATCCTTTAAATAGGAGTGGAGAACATCCTATGTTCTGATGGGGCTGATTAAGAGTTGGTGTTAACAGGGCCTGTGCAGTTCAAAATGGCAGATGGTGGACCAAATCAATGTTAGAGAGGCTGTTTGACATCACAATCTTCCCACTCTGCATGTTTACAGTGCATGCATGGCGTGCCCGCACTAGAACCTTTAAGGTCAGGGCACACAGGGTGATTTGGCCAAAATTTTGAGAGTTTTGGCCTCGGTAGCGCCAGCACCATCAGTGCTACAGAGTCAAATTCCATGGTCCTAGTGTAGGCTTGATCCGTATAATGTTTGATTACGTCCATAATGATTAACCTTGTTAAGACACGAGTAAACTACAATAATGGTCCATTTAAGAAAAACTGTTAAAAATTGACAAACAAGAGAAATCCAATGACCTCGAGAACCCACTATGGACGCCACATGGTGGAAGGTGGGGACCAGGCACTTTGAAAGTCTATGCTGGAGATTAAAAATTGTGTTACTGTGTGAATTCAATGAAACAGCAATAAACAAATGGACATAAACAAGTTGAATGCAATCACCTGTCATTTTCATCCCATCTGTTCATTAAAAAAATGGAATATTTCTGTGCACAGACTTGAGTGCGGGCATGAATAATTGATCACCCACCCCTCTACTGCTTCCCAGTTGCTGCTGTCGTGAACAGGTGTAATAGTATGGGCATAAAATGTTCTGCATGCAAATCATGAATCTCATTAGAGGCCTGGATTTGGCATTTACATCTTTGGTGATCAAGAACAGAACATGTAACATATGTTAACAGATATTTTTTAACTTTAAACAGCATGCTTATCTTGCAGGCATAATTCAGTCCAAAATGATTATTTTTGTTAATATTTTTCAGTGCGTTCAGAGAACGCTAATGATGAAACATTATTGCTCATCATTTTACTGTGGACTGTAGGTAGAATATCAGATTCCTGTGATTATGTTACAAGGATATTATGCATTTGAATTATTCCAATAATACTTTGAACCATGAGATTAAAGATTTAAATGGTTTTTGAATGTCATCTGACCCACTGCAATAAATGTGAAACACATTATTTTAAATAATGCAGACTATTCTTTGAAAATCTATTATTGAAAATAGATAGATAATTGGAGAATGTTGCAGAAGAGGTAAGCTCCAAATGCAAACTGAGCAAATGGGTTTGAATCTGCTTTAGCCAGCATGTTGTTTTCCTTCTGTTGGCAGCCACTGTCAGTATGGCTGCCAAATGTCAGCATGCTCCATGTCCTTGGTGCTCCATAACATTCACATAAGAGGATTAACAACTGTGGCGTCATTACTGAGAATGAATATGTGGTTCATTACCAGGGAAATTACATATCCTGTATTAACAGATATAGAATGGTGAATAAGAAAAGACCATTCAACCCATCAAGGAAATGTTTCAGGTTTTTCAACTCTTGCGTTCCCCAAACTCATGCCATGTTTGCCTCCTGCTGAATCAGAACTCGAGTTAATTCCCACTGGCTTCAACCAAGCACAACTGTCTACATTGATCAACAGCATTCACTTAAACTCTTCCGTCATCAATAAAATAGAAGTGGATCATAGAATAAATTCATTATTCTTATAAGACCAGACTTTGTTTTTATTTAGCAAAATAATATCTCTCCATTTAGTGTTCTCTATCTCTCTCTTGATTCAATGACGAAGATGCTGGTTTCACATTTAAACGTAGGTGAATTTTTACTACTATCAAATCTTCTATGGCGCTCAATGATTCAGCGGATGTTCTAAAACGCAGTCCCTAAGCTCAGACATCAGTTCACTGGCAAGACAGCCCAGGATACTCTCTCTTCTACAACAGGGCTTTGCCCCTCATTCTCCTTCTCACCATCATTCAATTGGGTCAGTCTCTCTCTCTCTGCTTCCAAAGGATCTCTTTCCCTCCCAAAAGGTCTACCTGCATTTTCACTCCTTCATTACTCAATTTTCTTTAGGTCATCGTAATCTACTGATTCCTGTATTTGTAGTTTCTATATTTTTCTGTCTTGTCCCTCACTATTTCTAGTTTTTGCAATGTTTTCTTCCATCTATTTATTTGCTATGGCTAATATATTCTTTCCTTTCTGCCTTATCTAAAGCTTCTGGAATATTTTCTCCTTATTTTCCCATCCACATTTCTCTCTCTGCTGTTTCTGTAATTTTTTTGTCTTTCTGAAGCTGTCCATTTCTTTTTACAATATCCAGTATTTTTTTCAACAACTTGCATTCACATAGTAATTTATCCGAAGGCATTTCAAAGGAGTATTATCAAACAAAATGTAACCATTTCTGTTCCTATGTGCTTCTTAAATATTTCATCGTTTTCCTTTTGATTTTCTGCTGTTCCTGACCCTTGGCAATAATGTGTTCTTTATTTAAGGTTGGTTTCCAATCCTGTAAACTGCTTGTGTAGCCTCACAGCGCTTGTAGGCCAAAAAAGCATGCCTCTGACCTCCAGTATTGCATTCTTTCTGTGACTGGATCATTCAATGGCTCTCTTAGCTAAGATAAAGTGCATGCATAATAAACCTTTAAAAGTAAATTGATGTAATTGTGTCCTATATCATATTTTCCGACATTGAGTGTGGCTCCACCCAAATAGGTGCTTCACCCATGAAAACTGGCTGCCTTTATGAAGGGACAAAGTAAGATTTTTGTGCTTTCAGTTACTCTTGACTACACATTACTCAATGCTTTAGATGGGTTTTATCGCATAGGCCTCTATCTTTGGATTTGGGTGTCCCCCCCCCCCTTCATCTTCATTATTCTTCTTTTCTACTGGCTTGGACATGATATCTTAAAGGAAAGAACTGGAACTCACATAGTGCCTTTCGTGATCAAAGTATATCCCAAAATGATCTGCAGCCAATAAAATATTTTTGAAGTTTAGTCACTGTAGTACCATAGGAAATACAGAAGGCAATTTGCACACTGCAAGGTCCCACAAACAGCAATGTGATGACGATCAGATAAACTGACTTTTGGGATGTTGATTAATTAAAAATATTGGCCATCAGGACACCAGGAGAATTCCCTGCACTTCTTTCCAATAGTGCTAACAGATATTTATGCCACCTGAGAGGGCAGATGGAGCCTCAATTTAATGTCTTATCCAAAAAACTACACCTCTGACACCGCAGCACTCAAACAGCACGGTACTGAAGTGCCAACGTGGGTCATGTGAAGTCTCTGGAATAGGGCTTGAACCCACAACGTGATGGCTCAAAAGATGAGTCTGTTACCATTCAGCCTTGGCTGACACTTACAAAGAGGCAATAATGTATGTGGAGGAGGGCAATGCTTGAGATGGTCCCCGGCTGAAGATAATGAGAGCTTCCATCTTGTTTTATTTGTTAAAAAGTGAGCAGTATTTCTTACACTGACAAAACTTTGGAATGACAGTCATGGAGTTTAAAACAAAAATAGCTCTACAACACATCAAAGTAGATGGATTGAAGGTGTAATTACCCATTATTGTTAGCTGTCCTCCAAAGGCACAGTTATCATTCATTCTCCATTAGTAAAGTAAGACAGTGAGGACTGTACATCTATATGCATCAGTACCAATCAATATCAACTGACAATAAGATGGACAAGACATCTTTACCAGGATTTCACCTCTTGAATGGAACAGCATGTAAGTACTGGGCACAGCCCCATCCAATGGCCTGGCTCCAGAGAGACAAGGGGCAGAATTTTTACTCACTGACCCCCAAGGAGCATTAGTGATGTCAGTGATCAGTTCCCCACCTGGAGGCCCAGCTTGATTGACTACTATAGTTACCTGTCCTGCTCCTTTGGGGATCTATGGGCAAGCACTCCAAGGTCCTTCCTGTTCCTTTACACGTCTCAGTATCCTACCATTTATTGTGTATTCTCTTGCCTTATTTGCCCTCCCCAAATGCATTACCTCAGACTTCGCCAGATTGAATTCCATTTGCCAATTTTCTGCCCACATGACCAGTCCATTGAGAACTTCCTGCAGTCTACAGCTTTCTTCCTCACCATCAAGCACATAGCCAATTTTTGTATCATCTATAAACTTCTTAATCATGTCCCCTACACTTCATTCTAAATTATTGGTAGATACCATGAAAAGCAAAGGATTTAGTACTGAGTCCTTCTGAACCCCAATGGAAACAGCCTTTCCATCTCCCCTTGACCATTACCACTTGCTTTTAACCACTGAGCCAATTTTGGATCCAATTTGCCACTATCCCATGCATCCCATGGACTTTTACTTCTCTGACTAGACTGCCAAGCAGGACCTTGTCAAAAGCCTTGCTAAGATCCATGTAGATGACATCAAAATACATCACTGAATTCTTGAGGAGGTAACAAGGAAGTTAGTCAGACATGACATTTCCTTACAAATCCATTCTGACTGTCCTTGATTAATCCATGCCTTTCTAAATGCCGATTGATACTGTCTCAGAATTTTTTTCCAACAGTTTTCTCAGTTAGTCTAACTGGCAAGCAATTACTCAATTTATTCCTTCCTCCATTTTTAAACAACAGTACAATGTTAGCAGTCTACCTGCTCCAAGCCTGCAGCCACAGAGGACTGGAAAATGATGATCAGAGCCTCAGCTGTTCCCTTCCTTGCTTCTCTTAGCAGCTGGGATACATTTCATCAGGCTTGGTGATTTATCTACTTTCAAAAATGATAAAGCCCTTAATACTTCCTCTCTCATTGTGTTTATCCCACCCAATATTTCAAATATTTCCTTAGTTGCAATGTCAGCATCATCCTCCTCTTTTGTGAAGAAAGACACAAAGTATTCATTGAGAACCATGCCCAAGTCTTTTGCTTCCACATTACCTAAACCCCCACTGCTCTGACACTGATTTACCTTCAAAGAGCTGTTTCCAGTTCACTTTTGCTAAATCACATCTCAGCTTAGTAAAACTTATCTTACCCTAATTGAAAACTTTTATTCCTAGAGTCATAGTCATAGAGTCATAGTTATGCAGCACAGAAATAGGCCCTTTGGCCCATCGTGTCTGTACCGGCTGTGCAGCACCCAACTATTCCAATCCCATATTCCTGCACTTGGCCCATAGCCTTGTATGCTACAGCGTTTCAAGTGCTCATCTAAATACTTCTTAGATGTTGTGAGGGTTCCTGCCTCCACCATCTCTTCAGGCAGTGCGTTCCAGATTCCAACCACCCGCTGGGTGAAAATTTTTTTCCTCAAATCCCCTCTAAACCTCCTACCCCTTATGCTAAATCTATGCCCCTTGGTTAGTGATCCCTCCGCTAAGGGAAAAAGTTTCTTCCTATCTAACCTATCAATGCCCCTCATAATCTTGCACATCTCAATCAGGTCCCCCCTCAGCCTTCTCTTCTCCACGGAAAACAACCCTAGCCTTTTTAGTCTATCTTCATAGCTGAAATGTCAAAGCCCAGGCAACTTCCTGGTGAATCTCCTCTGCACCCTCTCCAGTGCAAACACATCATTCCTACAGTGGGGTGACCAGAACTGTACACAGTACTCCTGCTGTGGCCTAACTAGAGTTTTGTACAGCTCCATCATAACCTCCCAGCTCTTATATTCTATGCCTCGGCTAATAAAGGCAAGTATCCCATATGCCTTCCTAACCACCTTATCTACCTTTGCTGCTGCCTTCAGTGATCTATGGACAAGTACACCAAGATCCCTCTGGCCTTCTGTACTTCCCAGGGTCCTATCATCCATTGTATATTCCCTTGCCTTGTTAGTCCTCCCAAAATGCATCACCTCACACCTCTCAGGATTAAATACCATTTGCCACTGCTCCGCCCATCTTACCAGCCCATCTATATTTCCCTGTAATCTAAGGATTTCCTCCTCACTATTTACGACACCACCAATTTTATGTCATCTGCGAGCTTACTTATCATACCTCCTATATTCACATCTAAATCATTAATGTACACTACAAACAGCAAGGGTCCCAGCACCGATCCCTGTGGTACACCACTGGTCACAGGCTTCCAATCGCAAAAACAGCCCTCGACCATTACCCTCTGCCTCCTGCAACTAAGCCAATTTTGGATCCAATTTGCCGAATTGCCCTGGATCCCATGGGCTCTTACCTTCTTAATCAATCTCCCATGAGGGACCTTATCAAAAGCCTTACTGAAATCCATGTATACTATATCAACTGCTTTACCCTAATCTACACATCTCGTCAGCACCTCGAAAAATTCAATCAAGTTAGTCAGACACAATCCTCCCCGACAAAGCCATGCTGACTATCACTGATTAATCCCTGCCTCTCCAACTGAAGATTAATCCTGTCCCTCAGACTTTTTTCCAATATTTTCCCAACCACTGATGTTAGACTCACCGGCCTGTAATTACCTGGTTTATTCCTGCTACCCTTCTTGAATAATGGTACCACATTCGCTGTCCTCCATTCCTCTGCTACCACTCCTGTGGCCAGAGAGGATTTGAAAATTTGTGTCAGAGCCCTTGCTATCTCCTCCCTTGTCTCACATAACATCTTGGGATACATCTCATCTGGGCCTAAGGATTTATCCACTTTTAAGCCCACTAAAACAGCTAATACTTTCTCCCTTTCAAAGCTAATATGTTCATGTATATCAGAATCCACCTCCCTGATCTCTGCACCTACATCATCCTTCTTCTTAGTGAACGCAGATGAAAAATAATCATTTAAAACCTCACCTATGTCCTCCGGCTCCACACAAAGATTGTCACGTTGGTCCCTAATGGGCCCTATTCTCTCCCTGGTTATCCTGTTGCCCTTAATATACTTATAGAACGCCTTAGGACTTTCCTTTATCTTGCCCTTTTTCATGTCCTCTCTTCACTCTCCTAATTACTTTTTAACTGCCACCCTACACTTTCTATATCCTCTAGCGCCTTCGCTGTTTTCAGCGCTTGGGATCTGCTATAAGCCTCCTTTTTTTTCCTGATCCAATTCTCTATATCCCTTGACATCCAGGGTTCCCTGGACCTATTGGTCCTACCCTTCACCTTAACGGGTACATGTTGGCTCTGAACTCTCACAATTTCCTTTTGAATGACTCCCACTGATGTGATGTCGACTTTCCTACAAGTAGCTCCTCCCAGTCCACTTTGGCCAGATTCTGTTTTATCATATTGAAATCGGCCTTCCCCCAATTCAGCACCTTTATTTCTGGTCCATCTTTGTCCTTTTCCATAAATACCTTAAATCTTACAGTGTTATGGTCACTATCCCCGAAATGCAGGTACATGTCCTGTCAATTCGTACATGAGTCTTTCAGACTGCAATTTTCCTTTATTTATTTCTTCCTCCACTCTCAATAGTTGTGATTGGGGCTCCTGGTTCTTTAGTTACATCATATCTCCTCACTAGATTTAGCTGTCTAGTCCCGAAGTTCTGGAATTCGCTTGTAAACCTCTCTGCCTCCCAACCTCTTTTTCCTCCCTTAAGACACTCCTTAAAACCTACCTTTTCACTAAACTGTTGGTCATCTGCCCCATCTGTGGCTCAGTATCAAATTTTATTTAATAATGTTCCTGTAAAGTGCCTTGGGATGTTTTACTACATTAAGAGTGCTATATAAATACAAGTTGTTGTTGGTTGGCATATTTGTGAATGGTGACTTCGACAGGGTTATAGAGAAGGATCCTACTTATACGCCTATTGCAGAACCTGTGAACAGGATTCTGATGGAAACATAAGCTTAATTCATGGATGTCTTGATACGATCATCAGTAAGGAGTCCAAAGGGTACCCTTGGTGCCTAACCAGTTATCTATCCTGCGTCCCTCATCCTACATACAGTGGGAATGTGAATTATCAGAATAAGAAGTAATTGTGACTGCTACCAGCGCACTAGCAGTGTATTGATACCAGTTGGAAAGCACCACTTGCACATCAAGGGGGGAATTTTATGGAGGCAACAGGGGCCTTGGCCACTGATTGAAGAGCTGGCAAGAGTCCTGAGTTTCCTCCTTTGGGGAAAGCCCACCATATAACGAGTCAATCAGGCAATTAACAGGCCACCGGCGGGCCTTTGCCAGGATCAGGACCTCGAGGGCAGAAAGTCCCTCCTGCCAGGAGCTGCTGGCCAATCAGAGGTCGGAAGCTCTTTTGCTCAGCAGCACCACCAGGGAGGCGGTGGCTGCTGCAGCAAATACATCCACCAGAGGCCCAGGATCGCAGAGCGACCCAGGCCAAAGGTAAGTCATGGTATAAGGAGTTTCATGGGATGAGGGTCACGGGGGAGGGGTGTGTAGGGGGGGGTGGCTCTCAGCGGGCCACCCTTTTCTGAAGCCGGATCCCTCAATCAGGCACTGAGTGACATTGCCACTTGAGGGCCTCCTCCCACCATTGCTGGGATATTACCAGGTGTGGACGGGCACTTCACCAGATGAGAAAGCTGCCCAGTTAAAACTGGTGGCCTCCTTGAGGGCTGGGGGGTCCTCCTGATTGGGCACCCTGTGCCCCACAGATGACTCCCCCACAGTACAAGCCACCCCCGCTGAAGCACCTCCCCCTCGACCAACAAAACCTACCCCCACTGCCTTGCCGGGGTTCAGCTGATTCTCCCAAGCAAGACCCCATACATTTACTTTAATTCTGGGGCCTCCTCCATTGCGGTTCCTCTCCCTGGGTGCAGTGCCAGTAGTGGCCACCAGAGCTGGCTGCTGGGACTGAACAGCTGCTGATTCTCTGATTGGCTGGTAGCTCTTGAAGGTGGGACCTCCTGCCTCAGAGAGGCAAAAGTCCTGGCTAAGGCCAATTAAGGGCCTGGGCCATGCAAAATCTCTGCGTGGCTTCCAGGCCTGGTGGAGGCAGGCTCGCCCCTGACCTTTTAGCCTGTGGGTAGGGCCTCCGTCCTGATGTTAAATTCCTGCCAATATTTGCATACAGGCATGCTAAACTAAACTTGGTGGTCTGATATTTTAATTGATATCCTGGTGGGTTAACCTGCACATTATCAGACATCCTGTGCTATTATCATAGTTCACAGTGTACCTCAATTGTGCCACTGGGATGCAATGTTGCTTCAGGTATCATTCTATTTATTTTGTCCAGTTATTCACATATAAGCAGCTCTACAACAAGAAGTCTCCTGAATGCAGTTCCCATGATAGGCCAGTCCACGACAATGTCTGTGATTGGCACTTCAGGGACAGAAACAACTTCTCACAGAACTATTAACTGACAGCCCACAGTTGGTCTGGGGTCAGTCAGTGAAAAATCAGTCAGAAAGCTATTAATGCATGCAGTTCGCAGTGAAGAGCTGCAGATCTATTTGGTATTGAAGTTCATAGCAGCCGAACCAGAAGGAAGTATGCTGCAGAGCGATCACAGTAAGATTTCATCCATGTTTCAAGAGCGAGTGTTAATTTTGTCATTTTTTGCTATAGAGGAGCACAGAGAAATATCTCATGATGTTACTGTGTATGAATGCACAGTATATAGCTTATATCAATAAAGCCATTAGTAAAGTCAAAGGCTCGGGGTTGGATTTTCGTTTCTGGGTTGGAATTCTTGACGTTGGGAGCATTTCCAGGATCCAAGCTTGAACCGCGTCAGCACCTGACGGCCAAAGCAATTTTTAAAGAGCAATTGTGGGCAGTTCCCCTCAAAGGATGGACAACAGACAAACCCATACTCAGCTGAGTGGAGATGCACAGCCTCGGGAATCACACACAAGGGGGCTCTACTGAGAGCAGCAGCATGAGATGTGTGCCTATATGTCAGAGCTTCCTTCGGCAGTGTGGTTTCATGATCAGAGAATGAAGATGTGCATTCATCACATGTGTACTACTAGGTATCAGGGTTTTGAACCCATGTGCTACTCCACTGAGATAGTGGCCAATGTCATGGACAGCCATATGTGGCATCACTGAGTGGATACATGAGCAGCATACAGATATGCACAGATTGTATGCCTCATTCTGTAGCATTGACTGATCAGTGGCGCTTATGATGCTAAGAAGCATGGAGTGGATGCCAGTCGTAGCCCTGCTGGTGTTCCCCCTGACGGTCAAGCAGTCCATGAAAGAGGTGAGGCAGCCAGAGATGATGTTGAGGGGGCCACCCCTCATGAGGCACCATCATCACCATCCATCACCTTGGCTTCTCTGACTGAGGCACCACCTACAAGGGCTGCCTCTGCATCAATGCCAGCAGAGCACACTGGACTTGCCCCCAATGGCGGCTCCACAACGAGGATTATGTACTTTGAGGTTTTTGATTGACCCCAGGCTTGTGTGCTTCCAATCTTTGATCGCATTAAGACAACAGAAGGAAGAAGTGGGCGAGGGATGCAAAAGTGTGCTCAGGGTTGATATGTGGCTATTGGATACTTTTGTTCTATTTAATATGTGGAACTATGCTAGTAATATGTGTTGTTTGCATGTTGGATGTGCTCTCTCATTCAGAGGAAAGCGAGTCTCAGAGCCAGGTAACTTCCAGAATGAGGGGTGTATAGGAAAAAAGATCATGCATCAGAGCGGCTCGAGCTTCCCTGCCATCATGATCAGTCTTTTGACTCCTGAGCCCAACCTGTGGAACACCTAGCAATGCATGGGCACCCTCCTCCACAGTGTCTTCATCCTCCTCTTCCTCCAAAGAAGTGTGCAGCACACCATCACAATTCAAACCACCTCTGCTGGAGTGTATTGCAGGGTGCTACCCAACTGGTCAAGGCAACAGAAAGACATCTTCAGCATGCCGATGATCTTTACAATGGTGGTACTTGTGATCAGATGGCATCTGTTGTAGCATCTCTGTGTCTCCATTGCAGGTTGGCATAGGTGTTAGTCGCCATCTCCTCAATGGATATCCCTTGTCCCCTAACAGCGATCCACAAGGTTTGTATTGTCTCATGAAAAGCTCTTGCAATTGTGATTGCTTGAGGATGAAGGAGTCATGGCAGCTGCCTGGATATCATACACATGTGGGGAGAAGGTGTTGTAGTGGTAATGTCACTGAACTAGTAATCCAGAGGCCCAGACTAGTGCCCTGGGGACATGGGTTCAAATCCCACCACAGCAGAAGGTGGAATTTAAATTCAATTAATTAAAAATCTGGAATTGAAAGCTAGTCTCAGTGATAGTTTCATGGCACCATCATCGATTGTCGTAAAAACCCATCTGGTTCACTGATGTCCTTCAGGGAAGGAAATCTGCTGTCCTTACCCAGTCTGGCCTACATGTGACTCCAGACCCACAGCAATGTGGTTGACTCTTAACTACCCTTTCAAATGGCTTAGCAAGCCACTCAGCTGTCAAGGACAATTGGGGACAGGCAATAAATCCTGGCCTTGCCAGCGATGCCCACATCCCATGAAAGAATTAAAAAAAAAACATCTGCATGAAGCACTTGCTGTGGTCGCAAACTAGCTGTATGTTTGTAGAGTGGAATCACTTCCTACTGAGGAACCTCCCTGGCTGCTCAGTCAGTGCCTTGATTGCCACATGGATGCAATCGATGACCCCATGAGGGAATCCAGTGAAGCAAGCAACTCTCACTGCCCTCTGTGCCCACATGGCCCTATCAGTGTGGAACTCAATGTAATACGCCACCCTGGCAAATGGCGCATCCGTGAACTGCCTTATGCAATGATGGGCAGTTGCTTGAGAAATGCCACCATTCTCTGCTGTCTATCCTTAGAACGACCCAGATGTGACTTTAACAACTACTGGCAGGGTAGGCCCACGAGGGTAATTAGGTCATAGGAACATAGGAAATAGGAGCACGAGTAGCCCATTCGGCCCCTTGAGCCTACTCCACCATTCAACTAGATCATGGTTGATCTTCCAAATCAACGCCATCTTCTGAATACAAATACCTGGATAGGCACACCCTTCTGCAGCACTGAAGCTCTGACATTTCTAGGAAGCTTATTCTACAGCAGTAAATCTTATGGTGAGGGTATTGCCTTTGTTGCCTCCCAGCCACTCATTCTTTACCATTGCTTCCCTCATGACCAGGGGTCTGCATCTGCTGTTGCTGAGGCTGCTCCTAATCACTGCTGGTCTCCAATTCAGAGTATCTGAACCCCTTTTACAGGAATGGCCTTGCTTACAGTCAGCTTCTCTATCTCGCCTGTCTGAAACCCACTGATCCCTGTTGGCTTAGTCCCCCTCTATATCCCCAGGGCTTGCAGATTATACTTTCAGGGAGCTCTGCTCACAGGATGGTCACTCTGTGCCAAAGCATGAGATCCTCGCTGAGCCTTCGCTCTTTTACCCTGTGTTACAATTAGAACCCGCAATGAAGAACAATGTAAATTCCTAAAATAAAAACAAGAAATGCTGGAACCACTCAGCAGGTCTGGCAGCATCTGTGGAGAGAGAAGCAGAGTTAACGTTTCGGGTCAGTGACCCTTCTTCGGAACTGACAAATATTAGAAAAGTCACAGGTTATAAGCAAGTGAGGTGGGGGTGGAGCAAGAGATAACAAAGGATGTAAATTCCTAACTGGTTCTGGTAGGAATTGAAAAGTTTTTTAACTTCATGTGGAGTAAGTTGAACACTCATATGAGTAAATACGTAGACAGTTAGAAGAGGAGGTGATTTTCTGTATAAATCTAATTAAAGGAAATCTATGACGGGTGATGAAAGTACAATTGACTTATAAACTTGCAGGTTAAGAAGAATAAATGTTCATGGACTTGGGCAGAAAATTTCCATCCATTACCCATTACTAGCTTTGGTAAGCTACAACAATAAAGTTTGTGGTTAGAAGTGTATTATTCTTCATCTTTGCCTTCATGTTTTTCTTGATCACTAATGGCTCATTGCAGCTCTTCTCTGCCCCATGACCTGATGTATATTTTATTTTATTACCCTTCTGATTATTAAGCAATAGCTGGTTTAGCTCTCAGGAAATACAGCACCAAGGTGTTCAGTTCCAGCTCTGTTTTTTTCAATGATCTGGAGTGTGAGTTGTAAAGATATGTTTGAATAACACTCAAGTTGACCCCGAGTGTATTGCACTCTAGCCCCAAGATATTATTGCCCAAACAATAGCTGCAGTATTAGTGTCTTACATTAGCAATACTGTCTCCAAACTGCTATTTGAACATGAAGATTATCACGCTCATTCATGGAGAAAATATGAACGATGTAACAAACTTATAAAACAAACCCAAAAACATATTTTTCCTGAAAAACAAATGGAGTCTAGAGATCAGGTGACCTCATCCTGTAATGCCAATACACATGAAAAATACAAGAATATGTATAATATGCACCTCAAGTGCCATAACCTGCAGGACCAAAAGCTGGAAGATGGGATTATGCTGAGTGGCTCGTTTTTTGGCCAGCGCAGACATAATGGGCTAAGTGGCCTCTTTCCATGCCATAAACTTTCTATGATTTCTTCTAGGATTTATAAGAACCCTGAGTCAATCGTCATGTCTGGACCAGCCTTGGAGAAGGCATTAAAATGTAAATGGCCCATTATCTGTTAATTGCTAACTCTCTTCAACAAATTGGGTTGACAGTAGCATAGCAGACATGGTGTCTCCAAATGGGTGTGAAAAAACTCCACTTTATCTAAATGGAATGAAGTTGAGTGACACCCAGACTCCTTTGTCTAACAATGGCTCCACCATCAGACACCATTTGAGGAAAATGGTAAAGAGAAACCATGATCACATGACAGAAACCAGGGGTCTGATAAGGAGCTTAGTAAACCTATATGCTGGCAGAAAAAGACAGAGAGCCAGAGAGAGAGAGAGAGAGATACATTGCATCTGCTCCAGCAGAAGAAGGAGGACCCTGACTAAGAACACCAATTTTTATATTACAATTATGCATCGACTGGAAGTGACTTTGAACTCCATACTTGAGAAATTGTACCAGGGTTTTCGACATTGAACTGTGACTGAGATACAACGAAACGAAGTCTGCAACCACACATTCACTCTCCTGAAACTTTCCAAGTTTTGTCTTCAGTAAACCAGGAAAAAAGGAAAAACAGGCCTGCACCATTTTTAAATCTTCAGCCCGCCACCCCAACCACCCCAGGGATGAACATAAGGTTTACAGTGAACTCTTCTAAAAATCATCAGACATAAATTCACGTTAACTTCTAATCTCTATCTTTTCTTGTGCATATGCGTGTTTCTGTATGCAAGCGAATGTGGGAGAAGTTGCAAAATTTTGGGGGAATTGTATAATAAACATTTATCTTTCTTTAAACCTATGAAAAAATGTGTAATGTTTCTGTTTGTTGACCATTAAAATGCTCATGGGTTAAAACACATTTCTAAGAAACACAATGGCCAGAATTTTATCTGGGCGATGGGCGTCTCGACCTCTGGCAAAAGCAACAGCAAGAATCTTGCAAAGTCCTTTCTGTGGGAGACCTGCCGAATCAAGTGCCAATTAGGCACTTAACTGGACAGCAGCGGGCCTACCACAGGCTCAAAGACCCTGGCAACAAAAGTCCCTCCCTCTGAGAGCTGTTGGCCAATCAGAGGCTAGCAGCTCTTTAACTAAGCAGTGCCACCACAGAGGCGGTGGCTGCTGCCAGTGGAGCATCAACCAAGAGTGACGCTGGACCCAGGCCACAGGTAGGTCAGGGCAGGAGGGCTCTTGAGGAGTGGGGGTCGCAGGGGAGAGGTTGTGGGGGGGCCGGCAGCAATGGCAGGGGTGATGACTCTCAACGGCCCTCCCCCTTCCTGATGCCTAGTCCCTCGTTCAGGCACTAAGTGCCTTTTAACAAGGGGCACTCTCCCCACCCCCCCCACCCCCCCACCAGATCTGGCAAGCAACCCGCATGGTCTTTCTTACCATGCTCCCTGTGCAATGGCAGACCTGCCCACTGCTGGGCTAATTGCGGCAGTGATGGAATGAGGCCCTTAATTGGGCCTTAATTGCTCACTTAAGGGCCTCAATTGGCAGCGTGGCGGGAAGGCCATTTACAGGCCTTACCTCCCTGGACTTAATTTTGGCAGAGGCGGGGTTCCCCCTCGCCACCTTCCACCCAATTACAAGCTCTCCCTGCCTCCAAACCCAGGTGGGGGAAAGCATAAAATTCCTCCCACTGTCTTTGATCAATTGAGAGGTGAAAAAGGAAAACCACCCCTTTCATTTCCCACCTGTCCGTAACAGGGGGAAAAATATCCCAGTGGGCCCAAATTTGTGTTAAGAATAATGGTGTGGCTATTAGTGCTCACCATTATTATGGAGTAAATTGACAGTACTTCTGGCATCTGCACATGCGCAGTTAAATGCAGAAATCAGGAAGTTGCTGTCTGATTTCCTCTAGGCCATAATATTGTTGTAATATTCAGGTGGCTCTGACCAAAACATAGTGTTGGACTCAAGTGTAACTGTTCTATTCAAACAGTTGCTGACAAGTTGTACCAATGAGCTTTAAGGTCAAGTGCATACCAAATCTTCCAGCGATTCAACATGGCCTAGCATTAACAACTCTCTATAGGAAGACTGAAATAGCAACTTCAATTTATCAAATTGTGGGTCATAATGATGCTACTAACATTGAATGCAAAGGATCCTAACTTTGCTATTTATGTTCATTAAAAATATTTAAATGGCATCTACCTGGGATGTTTACAGAGTGACATCATATCAGAAAAGATTCCAGTAGATTGTCCACACTCATACTCTAACACGAGAATAAACTGTCAAAAAAAAATAGGCGAAGTAACCTTGGGTATCACAATGTATTATTCCAACAATTGGAACCTCATGTTTTCTATTCTGCTTGCTTAAAAAGATAGCTCAAAGAGACAGCATGAGAATTCATAGGAAGAGGATCCCTCAACATTAAGTCTTCTAACCCTCATTAAAGAGTTTGGCACACAAATCCTGAGGAGAGAGGCCAAATGGGATTAAGAGGATTGTCCCCAGCTCAAGGTTCAGGCAAACTTACTTTACTTTCTTCTCATTGTCCCCTCCCATTCACTCACTGGCAACAGTGATATTCACTGAAGGATATCAGCTCACTATGTACTCAGGCCACTTTATTCACTTGATGTACCTGAAGGCTACAATAACAGCTATAACTGCTCTTCCTCTTGCCTTTTTCAGTGTGCCAGAGGATGCTGAGCCAGGCTCACTGCAATAGGGCATGCGAGCATTTCACAGCAGACACCATCATGCAGTCACCTTTTCTCCCCCAAGCACCAACTCAGACAGCTCAACTCCAGGGGATTTAGTGAATGAGCTAGAGCATAACCAGCAGGAGATGATAATAATGGGAGAGGAAACACAGAAATCTTCTACCCACCTCTTGGTTGATGAGTTAGTGTGGGCTTTATGAGAGCTGTTTTTAAAATAAGGTTGCTTTCTGAGCATCATGCATTAGTACAACCACTGAGCACTTTGCTAAGCTGTATACTGTGGCTGATGCTTGACTGCTGCTGTAGGAGTTCATTGCCGCATGTGTACAGTTTTATATGAAGGATTCACAAGGCTGTAGTTCACCACAAAGCACATAACAACTACAGGGACACTAGGAGTTTACAACTTCCTTCCCCTGCTCCCTCTTGAAAAAAGTGGCTGTTTTAATAATAATTACTTTTAATTTCAATCAGCAAAATTCATGGAGCAATTTTTGTAAATCTTTGAAACTAGGTAGGACAGGGTGAACCTGCACCCACATCTTCTGCAAATGGTCAGGCTTCCTGGCATTCATAACCAGCTCCGGAAATCACTTTAGAAAATATTATTTACTGGAAGTAAGTTCTGAAGTGTTTTATTTTAGTAGAAAAACAGGAGAAAAAATGATTTATGTTATAGGTTATCAATGTAGATAGATCAATGTAGGCCAGGTCACCTGGATAACTTCCTGCTCTTTTTTTAGTGTTGCCGAGATCCTTAACAGCCACCTTAATGGGCAGACAGGCCATCAATGTAAGGGCTCATCCAAAGACAGTACTTCTGACAATGCAGCACTCCTTCAGTACTGCACTGAAGCGTCAGCCTAAATTTGCGTTTCTCCAACAGAGATCCGCAGAGACATTCTGGGGGCTTCGCGATGCAGGACTGGCCTTATAGGTGGGTGATGGTCCAGGGCACCATGGTCGATTGAGCGGTGGCTGGAGATGTGCTCTGCTCCCCGCTCCCCTGCCCCTCTAATGCTGTCTCTTTGCTCCTGCTTTCTCCATGCTCTTCTCTCACCGGGCTGCTGCACTCTCGGTGCTCCTGCCAAGGACAGACAGTCTCTGCAGTGAGAAGAAGGCATGCCCACCTCACTGATATCTATAAATAAATCCCTATTGTCTTCAAACACTCTTTACATGTAGAATTTTCAAATTATGAGCATTATGTAATATTTTATAATGTAGATTGGGGGAAGGGGGTCCACGATTACGAATACATTTGGAAAGGGGTCCTTCAAATGAAACAGTTTGAGAACGGCTGACCACGCTTAAATGGGCTTGAGCCAATGACCTTTTGACTCAAAGATGAAAGTGCTACCAACTGAGCCCAGCTGACATCTGAGAATTAAGTATTTCACTTACCCGCAGCTGCTAAATAAACAAACCTTCTATAAGACACCTGCAGCAGGTTGGTTAACTTTTAGAGAGAGAGAGACACAGCACTGAAACAGGCCCTTCGGCCCACCGAGCCTGTGCCAACCAACAACCACCCATTTATACTAATCCTACATTAATCCTATATTCCCTACCACATCCCCACCATTCTCCTACCACCTACCTACACTGGGGGCAATTTACCCATCAAGCTGTAAGCCTTTGGCTGTGACAGGAAACCAGAGCATGCGGCAGAAACCCACACAGTCACACGGAGAACTTGCAAACTCCGCACAGACAGTACCCAAAACCGAACCCAGGTTGCTGGAGCTGTGAGGCTGCAGTGCTAACTACTGCGCCACTGTGCTGCCCTAGAAGTCCAAACAACCTGTTCTGAAGAAGTGTCTACATTTGATACATTGGAACATCTTTTCTATCCACAGATTTTGTCTGATCTGTTGAGTGTTTCCAGTATTTTCTAATTTTCTGCACATTTTCAAATTGTAAATGCAAATAATAGGACAGGCTGTCTGCCTGCTCGACTGAAGTAAACCTGGGTGTAAATACATCTCAAAATACAGTGCAGATTGGCACTGAAGGTTGGATGAAAAGCTGCAGTTAATTTCACCTATAATGCCACCTTCAGAGTAGAATGATGCTATATGTAGCCAGTCAGTTAATACCATTTTGGATAATGATTAACACCTCCTACATATGGCAAGGGATTTGTCACAGTGTATGCGATGCATTGAGGCAATGAGATTATAGCTTTTGCCCTGTTCAAGTGAAGATATAGTCTTCTTGCACTCATTTTCAAAAGAAAAAAAAATGCAATTTTTACTAGATCTGAATTTAATACAAAACATCACAAGGTGTATCTGCTCTTCTTGCTAATTTTTCCCCTTTCTTTCCTCTCATGAAGCTGTTGACTTTTTGCTGGGCAGCATGTCCTCCAGTACCTCATCAAAATGATTAGTATCCATGTGCCATGTGTAAAAGGAAACAGGAACCCGAGTTGATTTTACCTTCCCTAATCTAAAGGTGCTGGAACCAATTTTAGTCCTGACTAGGATCAGCTAACTCAGCAGTGACTGAGAATTGAGCGTGGGAGATTCCTGGTCTGTAGAGCTCAGTTACCTACTAGTTAAACTCTCTGAGCATTTGCAAGAAATCCAATAACTAGTTTTCATAAAAGCAAAATACTGCTGATGCTGGAAATCTGAAGTAAAAACAAGAAATGCTGGCAGCATCTGTAGAGAGAGATGCAGAGTTAACGTTTCAGGTCAGTGACCCTTCTTCAGAACTGACAAATATTAGAAATGTAAAAGGTTTTAAGCAAGTGGGGGGGGGGGGGGGGGGGGGGGTGCAAGAGATAACAAAAGAGAAGGTGTTGATAGGACAAGGTCACAGAGAATAACTGACCAGAAGGTCATGGAACAAAGGCAAACGGTATATTAATGGTGTGCTGAAAGACAAAGCGTTAGTACAGAAAGGGTGTGAATTGACTGTAAAGCACGAAGCACTCCAAGCACAACATTAAAAAGATTTTTTAAAAAAACAGAAACAGTGGGTAGGCACAGTAAAACTAGCTTCCATGTCATTTATAATAAATCATTTCATGGGACGGCAAAACGTCTTAATCAAATATGCCGTGATATTTAGGCAACGGTTTCAATCCTGTCTGTTCACTTTTGGCTCACTTCAATATGGGATTTTTATGTCCCATCTCATCCTAATTCCTTCTCTGGGTCCTTCCATTTTTTGACTTTCCTCTATCCTTTTATAATTAGTTTAGCATATCCAATATTCCTTGAATTATACTCCAGAAAATAAAACAAACTCATTGAGAGCCTGAGGGGCTCCAATATTGAAGGCACAAGTTTTACTTTCTAAAGGTGCAAGGTATATATATTTCCCCACTGCCCCCAGAAAAACCATGGCCCCAATGCTCAGATAGGGGTCAATGTGATGATTCTCCAGTCAGACATCTATACATAGCACTTACCCACTCTTGACTCTGTTCATTCTTTGACATGTTGGACTCTGTCATCAAGATTTCATAGCTCTCCTTGACTAGACTGTTTGCCTCAGCTGCCACACCTCTGCTCTGCCCTCAGTTTCTTTAAGTTTAAACTAATCTATTCCAATTTAAAATGGCCCTCTTTCACCTCCTGATTTTACCCGCTGGGCTTTTGAACCGTGCATTGCTAGTTCTCAGCTTTACTCTGCTATTGTGTTTCCTAAGCAGAATTGCACTTTCACCTGCACCAAATCCCATTTTGCCTCTGATTTCTGGGCTTCACTGTGACTTCCAATTTTATCATCACTTGCTATGGAGACAATGGCTTGGAATTTTCCGGATCACACCTGTGCAGAAATTAAGCCAAACTGTAAGCCCGTTTTTACGCCAATTTTCCTAATGGCTACTAATGCCAAAATTTCCCGAAGAATCTTACTAGCATATTACTGAACATAAAAACCAAGATATAACAAGCAGAAATCAGCACAGACAGCCAGAGCCTGAGGATAGTGTAGAACAGATGCCATCTTCCTTCTTTACATCCCTCTCCCATCAATGTGTTAAAAATTGAAGTTTGTAGCCGTCAAACTATTAATGCACATTCAGTGCAGTATATTAAAGAAAATGCAGATTTGAAAACATATCTCTTTTTAATGCTACAGATTCCAATGTCATTTTCTTACATCATAATAACGCCAAAGCTTTCCAGGAAATTCCTGACCTATATTCTGTACTGAGCTGCCTTTATTCCACTACCTGGCCATCTTGTGGGCACAAGTTTGTTGCATCTCCACTGGAACTTTTTATTCTACAATGGGTAGCTCTAATTTTCCCTGATAGCCCCCGTTGTGCATTGACATTGCTGAAAGATTTCTACTTTGCTGCTATCTGCTTTCTTCCAGTGGCTTCTCACTCTGCTTCTCTCATCCTTCAGAACTTCATCACCCTTCACAGGCTGGGTTGAAACAAGTCCTCAGCACCTGTCGCTGTTCCTGATTCTGTGTATTCCTTACTACTTATTGCTCAGACCATTTCCATCCATCTGTACTGATAATGTGGATATATGCTTCACCCTCTCTAATTTTTACTGCTGCTAGTGCCTGGGTGTTACTGGCATTTCTCCTCTGCTGTTCCACTGGTGCATACAGCTAACAGCTCGGGCGGCAATATGGAGTAGCATTTCAGCTTTGGGCGCAATTAGCAAACTGGGCTCAAAATGTGCTGTTTTTCCAAAATGAAGTAATTTTCCGCCCAAACTAATTTGCATGTCAGTGAAGACAAGCTATCCCGTGAATTAACGTAACAGAGCATCATGACCATTAAGTGAAGAGGAGCTGTGCCAATTAGGCCTCAAATGTCTGGGGTGAGATCATATTAAAAAAAATCAGTCTGAAAATTTTACCATCGGTGGGACGCTGAAGAAGGCAAAGTAAGAAATACTCCTCTCTTTCTGGAAAGAAATCCCAAGTGGCCTGACATATCTGATTGATAGATGTAATACACAGCAGCAGTGAATGCTTTCAATCTGAGCATTCTGCTAAATGATTTAAGGAACTGCATTGACAGATTGATTGATTGATTTAATTTTAATCAATTTTAATTAATTTTAATCATGCCTGAGTTTCAAGAGCAGTGACAGATTTTGCAATCTAAGCAATGTGCAAATTGATGTTAAAAACTGAATTCATCTAATTGAATGATTTAAATTAATTCTAACTTCTGAGCAGTGTACCAAGCAGTCTGATGTTGTCATTTTTGTTTCTACCTGCAGAAATGTTGTGAGGCTGCCAAGAGGGTCTACAACTTTGTGCAGGATACCATGCAAGGCATGGCAAGGAAGCCTCATTGTGTCGTCAGAATATCAATGAGTCTACGTTAATCCCCAGGGCGGCAGACCAGTGCTGTATGGAATTTAATGACATGGCCAGGTTGGATAAGGTGAGAAATTTGTTGGACTCAGGTGAAGTAGCAGCCTCTGCAATTTGTCAGAGAGGGCTGGAACTTAACCCTCCTCTCCAGATATAAGCACAGCAACGGCTCACTGGAATTTCTCACAACATACTTTGATCTTTTCCTTTTGTCTTTGCCGACCAAGAATACACACAATGCTTGGGAGAGGGCAGAGACTGGTGGGAGCATCCCAAGCCTCAGGGTCTTGAATGCCCATGAGCAGAAGGCAGTGGAGCTGCTAGGAAGATGCACCTTTGTGACTGTTGCAGGGGATGAGATGTGCAGGGAATGCGTAACAACTGATGAGTGTCTACCCTTTGCCCATTTAAAGCTTCCATACAGGACTATGGCAGAGGGTTGCCACTCACATGACTCCCCCCCCCCCCACCTCCCCCTACTTCCTTCCTGATAATATAAACATTCCAATCATATGGTTTTCTTCCTATAGCTAAGTAAAGATTAAAGGCAGTCCTGTTGGAGCATTCCCAAGGTATGATGTGGAGGAGGAGGCGAATGCGGGGCAAATTGAAACATAGCAGCCCCAGCGGGAACTGGAGGGAAGAGGGGCCTGGCTTCAGAAAACAGCTTGTGCCCTATAGTAGGGACTGACAAGAAGCAGGGCTCCTCACCAAAACTCCTTCCTGGGAGTGAACCCTCAAACCCCACCCTCGGGCCACCCCAAGCTGAAACAGACACAATCAACTCTGCTCAGCCTGGCACCAACAAAGACAGACAATCGTGCTCAAAAAGCAATTCTGTGCCATGGGTAGCTCCCAAGCATCTGACTCCAGCAGCAATATGGAGGTAGAATACTTGGAGGAGAGGGAAGATATAACTGCCTCTCCAGCGAGACAAGCCAGAAGGCAGACACAAAGCGGAGGATCAGCTCAAATGAGGAGGCACCTGATGATGGAGCACAAGATGGGCATGAGTTCCCTGTCCTTTGCCAAGAACAGATTGGACAACTTTGCTGACCTCATCTCAGAATCTGCTGTGCAGATCTGTGACAACATTGGACAGGCAGCGGCTCTACCCCAAGAGCCCATCCAGTAGCTGATTGTTGCTTTGGGCCATTTGGCAGGCCTCCTGCAAAAGGACAATGAAGTAAAAATCAGGCCTCCAATTTGATGGAGGTTCAGGGTTCTGTAGTTCGGGCCTTAGGAGGCAGACTGGAAGTCAACATAAGAGAGGGCTTACAGTCTGTCAATGAGACCCTGCTGGGCATCACAGCTGTCATCATTTCACACATCAGAGAGGTTGGTGAGTCTGTCAGTGGGTTGGGCTGCAGGGTTCATGTGGCTGATGTTGCCACCTCCATAGCAGCAGCACCATCCTGGTCACCAGCCATGCAGTAGCTGCACACAGCAGACTGCACAAAGCCACTCAGGATCTCAAGCTGAGATGCAGACAGCAGCACATCTCCTCCAGAAGCAGATGACTACAAGAGTCTGCGGGTCTCAAGTTCATTGCTCATTGGACCTAGATTCTTCCACCACACTTTCGGTAGACAGCGCGGTGGGGTGGGGGTGGGCAACAAGGATAAAAGCCCTTTCTGTTTTGATAGCTCTGCGAGTCTTCACAGGTAACTTCCAGTGCCAAGTGAATGCCATTGATTGTTCCAAGCACCTTTGGGAAGCCAGTTATTCAATAAAACTCCAGTAACCTCTGCCACTGCTCCACGGGTATTGCATCAAGTTTCATGAAGCCATTTACCCTACGGAACAGAGTGTCTGTCACCTGTCGGATGCTGGCCTTTACTGCCTCTTGGCTTATCAGGCACATGTTCCCCATCGATGCCGACATCTGGCCACTCTCGTAAAAAGTTAAAGCTGTTGTAAGTTTCATCTCCATGGTGATTGCTGTGCTGGTGGTATCAAGTCCTCGCTCAGTAAATCGCAGAGATGGTGAATTGCAGTCTTGGTGAAGCATAGACAGTGCACAGCCCGCTTCGCTAACACCTTCCCATAGCTCAAGCAAGGCCTGTAAATACGAGTGGAGTAACTAAGGAGGGTGCAAATTTGTCGCCTGTGCAACCACACGCATTGAGTCTTCAGTCTACGGGCTTGAAACCTCTGCAGTTCTCCATCCTCCTTCACTCCCAATATTACGATGACGAGTGGGAAGGCAAGAAAGTGCACCATTTTAAACTTTTGATTACAATTTAAAAAATAAATTAAGTGGAAATACCTAGCAATGAAGGAATAAAGTAAATATGATACATTAAACTATCTTTAAGTATAACTATGATTTATATGGCTCAAATTAAATGGATCTACTAACTGTAGGCCTATGCCTTGCTAATACAATTGCTGGTCACTGCAGTTAGACTGGAATTGCATGAATATGGGAACCAATTAGTGCCGCTGTAGCAAAAAAATTAATGTAATTTGAAGACCCTCTTCAAATGACTGCCAAACTCGCCGAGGTCATTATTCCAATCTGAGGGAGTGACAAGTTTGAGGGTGGAGGCGGGATGGTGGTGGGACTCCCTCCCCTGCCACCATCCCACCCGGTTTTATGCTCTCCCCACCTCCAAACCCACCAAGGGGGAGAACATAAAATCCGCTCCATGACTCTGGTTTGGTTTCTCCTAAAGTCTGCAACATCTTTTTTATCCATGTATTTAGTTGCTACCCTGGATTCAAACTCATAACTTCTTCCTTCCCCCATTGGCACCTCTTGGTTTTCTCTCTCCTTCCCTGACATGCCATCTTTCATTTCAGCTACTTCTACCCCTCAAATCCTTACACAGATCAATCACTCCCCTTCCTTTTTAGTTTCCTGCAACCATCTGAGGATTAAATTCCCCCTAAGTCCCACAACTACAACATTCCACAAAGGGCATAGCAAACAACCATTACTGCACCCTCGCAAGTAACCACCAAAATTACCTCATCCTCTTTCACCTACATTCTTTCTCCTCCAGTGCTCCTGCTGAGGTCTAACCTCACAAATCTATTGCCTGTTGTCCTCACACCTGCTCACTTTGGACTCTGCCAGTGGATAAACAATTCTCGTCCCTCTTTGCATTTCCCTAGAGAAAGTCCATCCACTCAAGACACAAGGAACCAAAAATTAGAGTGACCCTTTTGTAAAAGGATGCAACTTTCAAGATTTTTGTGAACTCAGCCAGTCAGCAAGATTCTGGCCCAATTGGTTATCAGGCACTGTATCCTACCAGTAGGTGTCCAATTTGGTGACACCCTTATCCCTCATCAGGAGAGCAAAATCGCTGGTTATTCAGAATAATAATCAAAATGTAAGAAAGATTTGAACCAGAACGAGGTACAAAGAGCTGTTTAGCTGCAAATGCCAGATTCCAGCATAAAACAGGAAAATTTATTAAAACAAATAAACAATTATCACTTTTGAGATTAGCTTGTTACTATTCCATCTGCCTGGGCACAATGGACAATTGACTTTATATAGGCTAGAAATGGGCAATAGTGAATGACACTCGAAGCTTTATTGTGATCAAAGTAAACAAATGTTCTACAGAAAAGGATAGTTCAAGCCTAATTTGGAAAGCACCAAGAAACTAACCATTAGCTTAACATTCATTCTGCTTTCTTAATTTTTTTATGACAAAAACACTGTTGATAGTGCATTGGGAAGAAAATTAATCTACATAAATAACCAATACCTTTGATTTTTCCCTTTCTATATCATCTCAAAATAATTGTCTTCTACAAGATTAGACTAAATTCTGATATTTTAGTTAATGTTCTCTTGGTAAAAATATTGCTGGCATCCATTTTATTGAACAAAGGAGTCATTCCTCTAAAATATTTGAGCCTGGCACATCATGTAAAATGATGTTGTACTGAATTGATTCAAGAGCAATAATGTTATCATGAAGTATCTGACCTCTTCAAATGCACTGAACAATATGAAACAGCCACAGGGGTTGATTATTGTGCCCTTGTGAAGAGGCTGCAAACAACAATTCATCCAGACCCTTTCTGTCAGAAATGCCATCCCCACCTGAGCTTATGAAAAATAAGGGATAAACTGCTTTCTTCAGAAAGAATAAAGAGCTTAACCAATTCTGTGTGGGCAGTTTCTTTCTGACTCACCAGGCTTTAAATGGAAAGTCTGCAGTCTAATCCAACACTGTGCAGCTGCTCAGCCTTGGCTTGGAGAATACAGGACATTCATCCATCATGCTGAACCGCTGCAAGGACTGGCAATGATTATGTGAATAATAATGAGGTACCAAAATTCTCAGTTTCTTATTTATGATCATTTTCCTCTCCAGCACACGTCAAGGAGTGGTTATCAAAGGACTTGACACTAGGCAACAGGAAAACTGTAAAATTTGCTGCTTTGAATTTGTCTCGCAAATTAACATAAAGCAGGGGAGGCACAAATGGCTCTTCTCAGATGCTGTCTTTAGTTTAAAAGACTGCTTTCTGTTGTGTTCTGAACACACATAACTTTTGATACCTTAAACGTTTTAATTATCTGGAAACCTGCTCCTTTCCAGTTCCCTGCCCATGTCCATTCTCAAGAAAAAGAAACTGTCCCTTCTTTTTGGTCTCCATCCCATCTTCCTTTGGCTGAAAGGTGCGTGAACAACTTTCCATCAGGTCTCTTCTAACACCATTTGAGTTGACCAACAGCAAGTGGGTGAGCATACAGACTAGGATAACCCATCCACTGACTTCTCTCTGCATTACATTACCATTCACTCGCCATCTTCCCACAAATGTATGACCAGAACAGGCAGTCTAACAGTCGCCATTTCATAAGGCCACTTCAATTTAAAATAAGGCTGTACATGTCAATATTTAGTGCTTAATGTTAGCATTTACAAACATGTGGGAAAAGACAACTTTAAGCAGTACTGCATTAATATCTGTGGCACTTGGCAAAGGCATCCGTGTCTTTGTCACCTCTAGGCTTAACTATGTCAACACTGTCCTGGCTGGCCTCCCATCTTACACCCTTCATAAGCTTGAGCTCATCCAAAACGCTGCTGCCTGTATCCTAACTCACACCAAGCCCCGTTTGCCCATCACCCCTGTGCTTGCTTACTTACAATGTCCAGCAAAGCCTCAATTTTAAAATTTTCAATCTTGTTTTCAAATCCCTCCATGGTCTCTCCGCTCCCGATCTCTGTAACCTCCTTGAGCTCTACAGCTCTCCTAGATCACTGCAATCCTCCAAGTTTGGCCTCTTGCACACCCCCATTGTAATCACCCCACCATTGACGGCTGTGCTTGCAAATGTCTAGGCCCCAAAGCTCTGGAACTCTCTTGTCAAACCTTTCCGCCTCTCTACCTCTCTCCCTTCCTTTAAGATAATCTTTAAAATCACATCTTTGATCAAGCTGTTGATCATTTGTCCAAATATCTGCTTATGTGGCTCAGTGTCAAATTTTGTTTGATAACATTCCTGTGAAGCATCTTGGGACATTTTACTATGTTGTTTATTAAGTTGTTTTTGCTGTTGACCTTTCATAGTTTCACTGGCATCTCCATATCGCAGAAAGATAAACCTTGCAACTGCTGCCTAATGTCACAGTAATATTTGTAAACTGCAAGCTTCTAGCAAAATCTGACATATTGATTTTCATACATATGGATACAAAGTGGGGATTTTGGTGCCATTGTATGTATTCTTTCAGAACAAAGGAATACACAGGAGGAGGGGATCTGCAAGAGCTCACAAGGAAGGGCCATGAAACTTTGAGCCCTTGCAGTTTTTAAATAGGCAAATTCTGAAGAAGGAAGACAGAGTGAGGCTTCCTCAAGCCAATATCCTCCTTTCCCTGTAATTTTTTTATACTCTGTCATAAACACACATTATATAACCATTCAAGCACCATTTGAACAAATCTCTTAAAGCTATTTGTTTCTCATCTGTTTTAACAGACATCCCTCAACAACTACCAGTGGGAGATAGATTTACCATCTTCCTAAATCACCCCACTGGAATTTGAGCCATTCTTCGCACAGGGTGGAATCCTGATGGTTCCAGGTTCCAAAATGCGCACCTCCACCTATCTTTTGCCTTTCTTAACACTTGAACTATGAGGTCAGTATGTGTGGAAATTTAAGATTAATCATGCTGTTCCAAGGGAACTCAATTTACATTTAAGTATACTTACATACTGCCCAGGAACATATCCTCATTATCTACCGTAGATGGGATATAATTCACCATTTCACTGAAGCTCAAAAGAAATTTAAGCACTTTCGAGAACAAACGTGTTGCAAATCCTTGTTAGCTTGCTATTCAAAGCAACAGACTATCAAAACTGGTTATTAACTCTACAAATCCATGAGCAACAAGTAATAGGTCCCTCAGGAGCTGGCTAGTTTTCAGCTAGCCCATCAGAAATGCCAGCTTGATTTATTTTGAATGTTGTAGAATGGCTATAGACCAGGTGCTGGAAGGTGGATTGGATTGGGCGGCTAGTTTTTTCGGCCGGCACGGACACAATGGGCTGAATGGCCTCCTTCTGTGCTGTAATTTTTTTTCTATGGTAAAAGAAAGTTGAGTTTTAGAACTGCAGTTTTATGCCCATCTGCCCCCACATCAAGAAAACCTTCAAATAATTTCAGAAACAGTTAAACTGCAAATTAACCACCCTTTCCTGTAAGGCACTTTGACAGCTCAGATTATCTCAGCAGTATTAACATTTTATAAACAGAACCATTACTAACACAAGAGATACTTTTTCCAAATTCTTGTCTAATCGGTCAAAATAAAATACAACAGCACATAACAGGAAATGTATAGGTTGGGAGAAATGCTGTTGCGACACATCAATACAAGAGCTACACAGAAATAAACATCCTCAAATGATAGCAGGGCTATAACAACCGATTATTTTTTTCTATCAATTATTGGGGATTTGAATGCACCCAGCCATCTATAAAAGATGCCACTTCCTGGCTGCACAATGACATGTTGATGGCTTGTTGAATGACTGAACCAATTTTTCAGCTGGTTGAAATTCAAATTGCCCAACTAACAAACTAAACACTGAAATTTTATTTCAGTGTTTGCTTTGTCATGAAAACAACATCCGCAGTCAGCTATAGAAGTGCATCTAAATGACTGGTGAAATGTGTGTACTGTGCTGTGTCATGTACTAATTGGGTTATCGCCAAATCATTTAATCTATTTTCTATCAGTTATACTGTAACCTTTGTTTTAAACACAAGAATTGGGTGCACCCCTCCGCCTAACAGTAATAGTCAGTGGGATGTTGTAACCAATTAAAACCCCATGGTCTGCCACACTTAAAAAGATAATCCATGGTGTCAATACAACTTGGTTCATAGCTTCACTCTCAACCTTGCCTTAGGCTTGATACCATCAACAACATTGGTGAGGAGTTTTATCACATCACTTCAGTGTCATAAAATACCACAATATTTAGCTTCAGCGAGGATGAATAACTGATTCGAAGTAGTCTTGCTGTGCGATGAGCACACCTTTCATCAGCCAAGAATAGGGTGCTACAGCCAACCAATCTGTGGAGAAATTGTGCTCTCACTTTCCCACATTGCACCTTCAGAAAATATTCTTATTGTTCCTTTATGAACAACAAAATGCATTTTGAAATTGTAGTTTAAGATTTCACAAATCCTAACTTCCTATTTAATGAAAACTACTGCATGTTAAACTCAGCCCTACAGTGCATATTCCATGATTTAAGTTAAGATATTTGAGGGCATTTTGGTCTGACTCATAATTCTTGGAACAAGCCATTCAAAACCACCATATTGGTCATCTGGGATGAAAGTCAGCACTATTGTTGATGGAGCACAAACTATTCCCAATGCAGTTTTATGTCACTACACTTCAGCAAATTCAGAAAACATACCATTTTCAGCCAGTAAACTGTTATGTGAGTTTCTTCAGCAGTACAATAATGTCCCTTTCAAAAGGTTAACATTTAATCCTCTTTCTTGGTTCAAAGACTTGCAGAACAAAAACAAAACAATGCTTAATAAAGTAATCCTTCCACTAAATTGTACTACTCTGCTTTTCTGCCCTTTGAAGATTCTGACTTCCTATTTTACAGAAACAAAGCACTTATTTTTTTTTTTAAATCTCCTTACAAAAAAAACCTTCCTTTCAATACTCTGACAGCTACTCAAAAGAATATAACCTGCTCCCAAATGCAACAGAACAAGACTGTTCCATTGCTTCAGCCTGTTCCTGCCCCACTGAACTTATTTCTTCCTATCTTGACTCTATCTTTTCTCCCCTGGTCCAGTCTCTTCCCACCTATATTCGTGACTCTTCTGATGCCCTACGTCAGTTTGACAATTTCCAGTTTCCTGGCCCCAACCGCCTCCTCTTCATTATGGACGCCCAATCTCTCTACACCCCCAACCTCACCAGAACAGTTTGAGGTCTCTCTGCTTCTTCCTTGAACAGAAGACCAACCAGTCCCCATCCACCCCCACCCTCCTCCGCCTGGCTGAACTTGTTCTCACATTGAACAACTTCTCCTTCAATTCCACTCACTTCCTTCAAGTAAAAGGTGTTGCTATGGGTACCCGCATGGGTGCTAGTTATGCCTGTCTTTTTGTGGGATTTTTCGAACATTCCTTGCTCCAGTCCTAGTCAGGCCCCCTCCCCCAATTCTTTTTCCGGTACCTTGATGGTCCATCTCCGACACTTCTTTCCTTTCCTCAATTTCTCTGTCTCCATCTCTGGGGATAGGCTGTCTACTAATATTCATTATAAGCCCACTGACTCTCATAGCTACCTCGACTGCACTACTTCACACCCTGCCTCCTGTAAGGACTCCATTCCATTCTCCCAGTTTCTCTGTCTCCGACACATCTGCACTGATGATTCAACCTTCCACAACAACGCTTCTGCTAATGTCTTCCTTTTTCCTCAACCGAGGTTTCCCCCCCACTATGGTTGACAGGGCCCTCAACCGTATCCGGCCCATTTCCCGCATCTCTACTCTCACCCCTTCACCTCCCTCCCAGAATTGCAACAGTATTCCCCTTGTCCTCACTTTCCACCCGACCAGAATCCACATCCAAAGGGTCATCTCCGCTATTTCTGCCACGTCCAGCGTGATGCCACTACCAAATGCATCTTCCCCTCCCTTCCCGTCAGCATTCTGAAGGGATCATTCCTTCCACGACACCCTGGTCTGCTCCTCCATTATCCCCAACAGCTCGTCCCCTTCCCACGTCACCTTCCCATGTAATCAGAGGAGGTGTAATACCTGCCCTTTTACCTCCTCTCTCCTCAATATCCAAGGCCCCAAACACTCCTTTCAGATGAAGCAGCGATTTACTTGTACCTCTTTTAATTTAGTATACTGTATTCACTGTTCCTCTACATTGGGAAGACCAAACATAGATTGGGTGACCGCTTTGCGGAACACGTCCGCTCAGTCCGAAAGCATGACCCCGAGCTTCCGGTTGCTTGCCATTTCAACATCACCCCCGACCCTACCCCCCAACCCCGCTCTCATGCCCACATCTCTGTCCTGGGCTTGCTGCAGGGTTCCAGTGAACATCAACGCAAGCTTGAGAAACTGAATTTCATTTACCGATTAGGCATGCTACAGCCTGCCAGACTGAACATTGAGTTCAATTATTTCAGAGCATGATAGGCCCCCCTTTCTATTTTTAGTTATTTTTTCTTTTATATTTTTTATTTGTTTATTTTATTTTAGTTAGTTTCATCTTTTTTTTAAACCGTGTGCCTGCCCACAATTTTTTTTTCATGTTTCTGCTTTGGGCAAGGGCTGCTCATTTTTCTGTCCATCAAACCCTCTCTGCACTAACGCTTTGTCTTTCACCACACCATTAACATACCGTTTGTTTTTGCTCCATGACCTTCTGGTCTGTTATTCTCTGTGACCCTCTGTCCTCTCTACACCTTCCCTTTTGTTATCTCTTGCCCCACCCCCACTTTATTTGCTTAAAACCTATTACATTTCTAATGTTGTCTGGTTGAAAATGAAGGTCAGAATATTAAGGCTGTTACTCATTTGCCTGTTCTTCTCTGCTGGTAGGTAGCCTTTCTTTTCTAATGAAGTAGTTGTCCAAAGGAAATAGCTGTGCAATGCAGATTGTCATTCATGCCTTGTCTTTCCTCATTTAAGTTATTTCTGAATTAATCTCACCGCCTATTTTTTAGCCTCACCTTCAATTCTTGACTACGGTCATCTGTTAGACCACCATTTACTGTGTTTTAGCATTTTAACATTTCCACCTCCCTACTTTTTAATTCTTGATCAACACATGGCAACATTGTTTTTGTGAAAATATCTCTGTCCTGTGTTCCTTTTTGGGATTGTCGACTCAGAGTATCACTGTCTCTGCAATCAAAGGATGGAGTCATTAAATTGGCATTTACAGCAAGAGCTTTTCACAGTTTCTGTGATTGGGCAGGAGAACATGAAACTGTAATGAAACATGTGAGTTTACAAACATTGCTTTGTTGAAAAAGAACTGGGCAAACTGCATGAATCAGAGAGTCTCATGCATGGAGAAAGAAAAAAAGGTCATTAGAAAAGGCAAATCATTACTCCTGAATTACCAAGAGGCCAGCTAAAAAGGATTCTGAAGATGACCAGGATAATCTGGCAGTCCTGCTTTTTGCTCCTCTTCCCCTCCTCAATCATCAATGTCAAGTGATCTATTTGTCGAGGAGAGGGATTAGATTGCACACAGTCTAGCTGCTGTTTTTTCCCCTCTTCAAAATCCTTTTGAACAACTTGCACAAGGGACCTTGTTTTTGGTAAGGGAGCAAGATAGATAATTAATTCAAATGTTAAATCACAGTGGGCTTTTTTTTTTGCTGTAGAAATTATACTGAGGTCCGTAGTGCTCACCATTATTAAACCGATCAGGAACTTCTGGCGAGTGCACATGTGCAGTTAAACACAAAAAAAAATCAGGAAGTTGCTGTCTGAGATACTCAGCTCTTCCAGAAGCTGTGTAATGCAGGTATCTCACCTAGAAACTCAACACGGAAATACATGGAAAGGCATGAAGTTGCTGTACTGACAAATGTCCACTAAACTCGCCAGAAAAAGTTAGGGCTTATCCATCCCACTGCAAGTACATTTTTAGCAGCATGATGTCTTAATTTGACCTCGTAACTTCTCCAGCCCTGAAAATGAACCATTACAAGTATGGAGTTCCAATCCTTCAGATTTTAATTTTTATTGTTGACTTAAAGTAGTAAATAATTCCTTTTAACTTTGTCGTATCTGTCTTGATCCTTTTTCCCCTCTCATTTCACTTAATGTAACTGATTTGATATTTAAATAGATATTCGGACATTCAGTTCTGCCAAGCCACTCAGCACCAGACATCATTACAGCCTTGGTCCAAACATGGATAAAAGAGTTGAATTCTAGAGGTGAGGTGAGGGTGATTGCCTGTGACATCAAGGCAGCATTTGACCGAGTGTGGCATCAAGGATCCCTAGCAAAATTGAAGTCAATGGGAATCAGGGGGAAAACTCTCCATACCTAGCACAAAGGAAGATGGTTGTGGTTGATGCAGGCCGAACATCCCAGCCCCAGGACATCACTGCAGGAGTTCCTCAGAGTAGTGCTTCGTCGATGACCTTCCCTCCGTCATAAGGTCAGAAGTGAGGATTTTTGTTGATAATTGTACAACGTTCAGTACCATTCGTGACTCCTCAGATGCTGAAGCAGTCCGCATGCAGCAAGGCGTAGACAACATTCAGACTTGGGCTGATAAATGGAAAGTATCATTCGCACCACACAGGTGCCAAGCAACGACCATCTCCAACAAGAGAGAACCTAACCACCTCTGCTTGACATTCAATGGCATTAGCATCGCTGAATTCCCCATCATCAACAGCCTAAGGGCCACCATTGACCAGAAATGAACTAGACCAGCTTATAAATTCTGTGGCTACAAGAGCAGATCAGAGACTTGGAATTCTGTGGTGAGTAACTCACCTCCTGATTTCCCAAAGCTTGTCCACCATCCACAAGGCACAAGCCAGGAGTGTGATGGAATACAGGAGCGGTAGCGGCTGGCGGACCTGGGCGGAAGCTGATCTGGAGTGGTAGCTGTAAAAGACAGCTTGGGGCACGAGGCCCTCACTTACCCGAAGACAGGAGCAGCGGCGGCTGGCAGACCTGGGCAGAAGCTGATCCGGAGCAGGAGCTATAAAAGACAGTGCGGGGTTCGAGGCCCTCAGTTACCTGAAGACAGGAGCGGCAGTGGCGGCGGCTGGCGGACCTGCTCTCTCTCTCGGCGCGTGTTGAGACTCGAAAAAAACTTAGTGACATCACGGGAAATCTGCAAGGTGATTGGTTGGGTGAGCTGCAGCTGTTAGTGCATTTAAATAGCTTAAAAAAAGGGGAAAATTAAAACCTCTAGTGATAAGGTGAGCACGACTAAAGTGTTTTTTAAAAATTCAGTGTAACTTATTAAGGACTTTAGATTGTAGTGGGTAGAACAAGGCCCCTAGTGTAATTAGTATTTTTAATTAAGGGAGTACCTAATTAATCTAAGGGTGAGTCATGGCAGGAGAGCTCAGCCCTGTGATATGTTCCTCCTGTGCTATGTGGGAAATCAGGGACGCTTCCAGTGTCCCTGACGACCAGGTGTGCAGCAAGTGTATCCATCTGCAGCTACTGACTACCCGCATTACGGAGCTGGAGCTGCGGGTGGATTCACTGTGAAGCATCCGCAATGCTGAGAACATCGTGGATAGCACGTTTAGCGAGGTGGTCACACCGCAGGTAATGGCTGGACAGGTAGAAAAGGGATGGGTGACCACCAGGCAGAGTAGTAGGCACAGGCAGGTAGTGCAGGAGTCCCCTGTGGCCATCCCCCTCTCAAACAGATATACCGCTTTGGATACTGTTGTGGGGGGGGGAATGACCTCCCAGGGGAAAGCGGCAACAGCCAAGTCCGTGGCACCACGGAGGGCTCAGCTGCACAGCAGGGGAGGAAAAGGGGTGGAAGAGCGAAAGTGATAGGAGATTCTATCGTAAGGGGTGCAGACAGGCCTTTCTGTGGCCGCAAACAAGACTCCAGGATGGTATGTTGCCTCCCCGGTGCTAGGGTCAAGGATGTCACAGAGCGGCTGCAGGACATTCTGAAGGGGGAGGGTGAACAGTCAGAGGTCGTGATACACATTGGTACCAATGACATAGGTAGAAAGAGGGATGAGATCCCACAACAAGAATTTAGGGAGCTAGGTAGCAGATTAAAAAGCAGGACCTCAAAGGTTGTAATCTCTGGATTACTCCCTGTGCCACATGCTAGTGAGTATAGGAATCAGAGGACAGAGCAGACGAATACGTGGCTGGGATGGTGCTGGAGGGAGAGCTTTAGGTTCCTGGATCACTGGGTCTCTTTCTGGCAAAGGTGGGACCTGTACAAGTTGGACAGTTGCCAGTGTTGTTGGGAGGTTATAAACTAATTTGGCAGGGAGATGGGAGACAGAGTGGAGGTACAGTAGGGGGTGAGGCACAGCCAAATATAGAAGAGAAACTGAGTCAGTCTGGAAGGCAGAGCAAATATAGACCTGTTAAGGCACTAGTGATAAGTGAAAGACTGGATTGCATTTACTTTAATGCAAGGAGGCTTACTAATAAGGCAAATGAAATGAGGGCATTGATTAGCACATGGGATTATGATATTATTGCTATCACAGAAACATGGCTGAGGGAGGGGCAGGACTGGCAGCTCAATATTCCAGGGTATAGAATCTTCAGGCGTGATTGGGAAGGAGATAAAAGAGGAGGTGGTATTGCACTGTTGATCAAGGAGTCAATTACTGCAGTAAGAAGGGATGATATCTTAGAAGGTTCCTCAAATAAGGCCATATGGGTAGAATTTAAGAACAAAAGGGGGCAATCACTTGGCTGGGCGTGTACTACAGGCCTCCAAACAGTGAGGGAGAGATAGAGGAGCAGATATGTAGGCAAATCTCGGAGAGGTGTAAAAATAATAGGGTAATAATAGTAGGGGATTTCAACTTCCCCAATATCAACTGGGATAGTCTTAGTGCAAAAGGCTTAAAGGGGGCAGAATTCTTAAAATGCATACAGAAGAGCTTTTTGAGCCAGTATGTAGAAAGTCCTACAAGAGATGGGGCAGTACTGGACCTAATCCTAGGGAATGAAGCTGGACAAGTGGTAGAAGTATCGTTGCAGGAGCATTTTGGGGATAGTGACCATAACTCTGCAAGATTTAAGGTAGTTATGGAAAAGGACAAAGACAGGCCAGAAATAAAGGTACTGAATTGGGGGAAGGCCGATTTCAATTTGATAAAACAGGATCTGGCCAAAGTGGACTGGGAGCACCTGTAGGAAAGTCTACATCAGGCCAGTGGGAGTCATTCAAAGAGGACATAGTGAGGGCTCAGTGCCAACATGTACTCGTTAAGGTGAAGGGTAGGACCATCATGTCCAGGGAACCCTGGATGTCAAGAGATATAGAGTATTGGATCAGGAAATAAAAGGAAGGTTATGGCAGATTCAGAGTGCTGAAAACAGCGGAGGCATTAGAGGAGTATAGAAAGTGTAGGGGGGTACTTAACAGAGCGAAGAGGGGACATGAAAAAACATTGGCAGGCATGATAAGGAAAATCCTAAGGCATTTTATAAGTTTATTAAGGGCAAGAGGATAACCAGGGAGAGAGAAGGGCCCATTAGGGACCAAAGTGGCAATCTGTGTGTGGAGCTGGAGGACATAGGTAGTGTTTTAAATGATTACTTTTCATCTGTTTTCACTGTGGAGAACGACGATGTAGGAGTAGAGATCGTAGGACGGTGGGGGGGAGGGGGGGTGGAATTGCGATATACTTGAACATACTAACATTGAAAGGGAGGATGTTTTAGCGGGCTTAAAAGTGGATAAATCCCCAGGCCCAGATTAGATGTATCCCAGGCTGTTATGTGAGGCAAGGGATGTGATAGGAGGGTCAAATCCTCTCTGGCCACGGGAGAGGTACCAGAGGACTGGAGGACAGTGAATGTAGTACCATTATTCAAGAAGGGTAGCAGGGATAGACCAGGTAATTACAGGTCGGTGAGTCTAACATCAGTGGTTGGGAAACCATTGGAAAAAATTCTGAGGGACAGAATTAATCTCCACTTGGAGAGGCAGGGGTTAATCAGGGATAGTCAGCATGGCTTTGTCAGGGGGAGATCGTGTCTAACTAACTTGATTGAATTTTTCGAGGAGGTGACTAGATGTGTCGATGAGGATAAAGCAGTTAATGTAGTCTATATGGACTTCAGTAAGGCTTTTGATAAGGTCCCACATGGGAGATTGGTTAAGAAGGTAAGAGCCCATGAGATCCAGGGCAATTTGGCAAATTGGATCCAAAATTGGCTTAGTGGCAGGAAACAGAGGGTAATGGTCGCGGGTTAATTTTGTGAGTGGAAGCCTGTGACCAGTGGTGTACCACAGGGATCGGTGCTGGGACCCTTGCTGTTTGTAGTGTACATTAATGATTTAGATGTGAATATAGGAGGTATGATAAGTAAGTTCACAGATGACACGAAAATTGGTGGTGTCATAAATAGTGAGGAGGAAAGCCTTCGATTACAGGACGATACAGATGGGCAGGTAAGATGGGCAGAGCAGTGGCAAATGGAATTTAATCCTGAGAAGTGTGAGGTGCTGCATTTTGGGAGGACTAACAAGGCAAGGGAATATACAATGGATGGTAGGACCCTAGGAAGTACAGAAGGCCAGAGGGACCTTGGTGTACTTGTCCATAGATCACTGAAGGCAGCAACACAGGTAGATAAGGTGGTTCGGAAGGCATATGGGATACTGGCCTTTATTAGCCAAGGCATGGAATATAAGAGCAGGGAGGTTATGATGGAGTTGTATAACATGCTAGTTAGGCCACAGCTGGAGTACTGTGTACAGTTCTGGGCACCACACTATAGGAAGGATGTGATTGCACTGAAGAGAGTGCAGAGGAGATTCACCAGGATGTTGCCCGGGCTGGATCATTTCAGCTATGAAGAGATACTGAAAAGAGCAGAGAAGGCTGAGAGGGGACATGATTGAGGTATACAAAATAATGAGGGGCATTGATAGGATAGATAGGAAGAGACAAAGCAGCCTGCTTGATCAGCACTCCATCCACAACCTTAAACATTCACTTCCTCCACCACCAGCACACGATGACAGCAGTGTGTACCATCTACAAGATGCACTGCAGCAGCTCACCAAGGCTCCTTCGACAGCACCTTCCAAACCCACCATCTCTCCCACCTAAAAGGACAAGGGCAGCAGATGCATGGGAATACCACCACCTGCAAGTTCCCTTCAAGTCACACACCATTCTGACTTGGAACTATATCACCATTCCTTCACTGTCACTGGGTCAAAATCCTGGAACTTGTACCTACACCACATGGACTGCAGCGATTCAAGAAGGTGGCTCACCACCACCTTCTAAAGGGTAATTAGGGATGGGCAATTAATATCAGCAATGCTCACATCCCTGGACTGAATAAATAAAAAAGATATTGGTTCAGACTCTGCGCTGCTCATTAACTATTCTTCAATCTGATTGGTTAAGGACGTACACAGTTGTTTGCCCTGTTCACACAGGGTCCCAGATCCCCTGCAGAGGGTGCTATGCCTTTTTGACTCTCTAATTCACAGCAAGTTCCAGTGTTAGATCCCACAGAACGTCTGTGGGCATGTGGGCTATTGCCATTCATTTGCCACTGACAGCAAAATCCCACGCGTTATCTCTACACTTCTGAACTATGTTATTTTAGGATGACATTTTTAGCTCAATGCTCAATACAATAATTAACCCAGGTTAAAAGATGCTGCTCCTCCCCACCATTCTTTCTGGTTCATATGAGAAATGGAACTGAACTGACCACATTGGATATGAAAGATAACAACTTAAGTAATTATAAAATCATAGAAATTGTTTGCACAGAAGGCCATTCAACCCATCGTATTTGCATTGACTGCGAAAAGAACTATCCAGCCTAATCCTACTTTCCAGCTCTTGCTCCGCAGCCCTAGTAGGTTACGGTGCTGCAAGTGCATATTCAAGTACTTTTAAAATGTGATGAGGGTTTCTGCCTCTGCCATTCTTTCAGGCAGTGAATTACAGACCCCCACCACCCACTGGGTGAATAGAATTCTCCTGAACTCCCCTTTAATCCTTCTATCAATTACTTTAAATCTATGCCTCCTGGTTATTGACCTCTCTGCTACATGAAATAGGTCTTTCCTATCCATTCTATCTGGGCTATGTACAAAAATGTACTCTGTTCCAATACTTGAAGCATACTTAGTAATATTAGAATATATCTAAATCCCAAAGCTGGACTTGATAAATTTCTGGTAATGTTTCTGCAGTATAAAGATTGACAGAAGATGATGTTTGCACAAGGTTTTATAAAGCCCTGTGAACTTGAATGCATTACCTATTAAATAAGTAAAACAATTAATAATTTTCCTAATGACAAATAAATGCACCGATCATCCACTTAGCCCACAGAGCAGCGAGATGGGAGTTTAATCCTCAGTCTGTCCTGGAACATCTCACTACTCCAGAGTACATAATCCAAGCTAACATTTCAGTGCAGTACTGAGGTAGTAGTCATGTGCATTGTCTAAGATAACGACTTTCAGATGAGACGTTAAACAAAGTCCCAACTGCTCTCAGGTAGATGTTAAAGATCTCATGATATATTTCGAAGAAGGGCAGGGAGGGTGCTCTTGGTTTTCTGGACAATATTTATCCCTTAACCATCAGTGAAAACAGATTATCTAGTCATTTTTCTCATTGCTGCTTTTGGGACCTTGTGTGCAAATTGGCTGCCACACTGCCTTACATTAGAAACAGCGACTAAACCTCAAGAATTTAATTGACTGAAGTGCTTTTGAATGTCCTGAGGTCAGAAAGGTGCTATACAAATGCAAGTTCAATAACTCAGTCAAAAGCATAAGTGGGGGCACTGAAACTGGCCTGTGTCCTTTAATTGGGATTTTGGGTATCTAGAATTATTTGCAGGGCATTCACATCTAAACACAAAGTAATAACATGATTGGGTTTAAATATATCAGATCCCCACACTTAACACTCTACTTCTGGCAGGAAGCCTGCACCAAATATTTTGACGGCCAGAAATCATGAGCAGCACAAGTCTGAATTTCCAAACCTCTGCACTAGAAGTGTGATTGTCATTATAGTCTTTAGGACCATACGTGAGAAATAATCTCTGAAGTATTGAAGGGCCACTACCTCCCTGTGAAATTGTATCACTGATCAAGTTACCACTTTATGAAGAGAGGATTAGTAATGAACACTGAATGGGAGCCGTATTTGCTGTTCTTATTTGTTTTTGTCATGAAATTTTAGAAAAGTGCTTCTGTCAAACATGGCCAAAATTGGGTAACTAAAATGCCTGGAGAATAATGTACTTATTTTTTACAATTATTTTCCCTTTTTCTGATTCAACTATTTAATTTTGAATTCATAGAAGACAAGGTCACATTCAACTAAAAAAAACATCTATTTTCCACTCAACTTTACTCACAAAAAAATTAAAAGACTGAATCAGAAAAATAGCTCAGGAATTACAGCAAGGAGTCTGTACATTGGACAGATGAATGACTGGGGTACAAACAATCCATTCATTTTGAAGTGGATGTGAATACAAGTCTATTACATTTTGACAGACATCATAGCCAGTGCAGTACAAATGAGGAAAAAAAAAGTCATGCAGATCAACCTTCATGTAAATTCAGAATGTAGGAAGTATATACTAGCCTTAAAATTAATCACATGCTCTAATTCCAATGCACTTATTGAAGGGAGCATTCACATTTTACACTAACGCCAAACTGGCAGTGTAAAATCTACATTCACAGCCCACCCTCATTCTAGAGTAAGACTTCCTGTGCAGGGGAAGTAGAGGCAACAGGGTGGTGAAGGGAGTCTGTCACTGCTTCAGCTTGATGCCACTTGTAAATCCAGTGCAGTGTCAAATCTGGCTTGCAAAATGTTTTGGGGTCCTGACCACTATTGAAATGTTTAGAGAGCAGAGATTCTCCCCTTCCTGCTCACTAAAGGCTTAAATTTTGAGCACTGGATTGCAACTATGTCCAGGCAAATGCAAAAAGCTCATCCAAACAAGGCAGTTAAACTTCCAGCCAGATGGCAGCCAAGCAGGTAGCCCATGGAAGGTGAGGTGGTGAGGAGTTAAGGGGCAGAATTAAGAGGGAAACTATGGCTGTTTAGAATGAGGGTGGTTTGAGTGACAGCCAAGGTGCCGGTTGGAATGGGAAAAGCAGCCAGTGTACAGAGGAAGGGAAGTTGAAGAGGCTTTGCTGGTAATGGTGAATTAGTGGGAAGTTAAGCCAGGTTCGTGGGGTGGGGAAGGAGAGGAAGAGGAAGAGATGGGCGGGGAGGAGGAGAAAGTCAATGTAATTCATGATTTTCTGTTAGTGGGGAGCATCCATGATTCCTGCTCAGCTGAGAGGGATTTAGGTCTGAGGGAGAGGTGGAGTGTACTTGCTTGCTGGATGGGGGTGACCAGCTTTCAGCATTTTTCCATTTTATTTTGACAGTTATGCTCAGGTGATGAGACATCCATTGGCACTACAGGAATTCCTGATAGTCGTCGGCTACCTAGGCAAGCAGCTCTATCACTCAGCAACTGGTTGCCATTTTCTTTTCGATTTCTTTAAGCACAATCTCCCACTGCCACCTTTCTGACAATTGGTTTCTTCTCTAATTGGAAAAACTACTACTTTCTGCTTTTTGTTGCATGCTCTTAGGTCTCTTTCTCTGATTAACTTAGTGTCTCACTTGCTTCTACCACTTCAGCTGTCTTTTCCCCCACTATGAACCACATTCCTCCTGTCATTTTTTGCAAAACCATTTTTAGTTGCGACTTCAATTTACATGATGAATGCATTACGATTGATCATGTGAACTTATTTGCTTTATTTGATGGTTCCTATGAGGCCACTGTCACATACATTTTTAGATGAATTCAGATGAATTATTCAGGGTACCCTTCAGGCTGCTTTGTAACATTAGGTAGTACCACATTGTTTTCAATTTGTCAATAATATTACATTGCAAACACCACTGACTTGTGTAGTCTCATTGCAATCCTGAGAAATACACTAATAGAAGTATGGATTTAAACTAAATATGTGGCTCCACTGGGCATGCATATGATTGATGCATATAACAACAGCTACCCACCCCCCCACCCCCCGCACCCCCTCCCACCGAAAGCAGGTTAATAACCTAAGCAGGGCAGAAAAGGTGAGTGCACATTCAACTATATCTTAAAGTGCGTACCATGCCTATATCCTTACACTGTCTTCTCAAGCACATCACTCCTCACATGAAATTATCTTGCAGGTGCACTCATCCTTCTATCTATGCACTTCCACATATCTAAATATCCAGCAGTGACACTCGTCCTCATCTCCAGGTGGGCGGCCATCCTGCATAGTGGTGAGCGGCAGGTGAGTCAATGTCAGGTGACTCCACAGCAGGTGCTGTTGCCATATTTAAAGGCCTGCCAGTCCTGCATTTACTTTTGTCCTGGATACATTGTCAGCTTTGTCCAGCCTACAACTCTGTCTGACTGGATCCTGTACCCCCACCCCCACCCCGAGGAGGGCAGAAGACAACGGCCAAGCTAGACACAGGGTAGCCCCACAGTTCAGTGATGCCTCCCTGCAGATTCTCCTCCAAGCTGCAAGGGAGTTGGCACGAAGTAGTCCTCCTGCCTGACCAAGCAAGGCTGGGTGGAGATCGCAGAGGAGATCAGCAGCCGTGGGGCCACCCAGTGCAACTGGGTCGAGTGCAGGAACAGGGTCAACCACCTCCTATATTCTGCCAAGGTGAGTGCTTCATACCAATTGCCTTTCTGAACACTGTATGTGACTACACGGGAAGGTGCGCAACATGGGGAGGGTAGAATTTTATCTGATCCTGACAGGTGCATGGCTGCATCTTGGCCACAGGCAACCTTCCTTCATAGCTCACCTCCCCGCCTTAAGTCCCCTGACATAGAATGTCAGCATTAGATACATCAGATCACCCAGTAGGGGACCAGGGGCTGACATTAGCAGAACTGTCATATTGAAATGTCTGCCATTCACGACTATCGCCATCCTTCCTCTTGCAGGACAAGAGGGCCAACAATAGAAGGGAGATGGCCTAGACTGGTGGTGGACTCCCAGATCTGCATCCATTCACCTCTGCTGAGCAAGAGGCGTTGGAGCTGGCAGGCACCCAGTGCAGCCGCACTATATCAGATGGGGAGACTGGAGTCCTGGAGCAAGAGAGTGAGGATTGACTCCCATTGGCATGTACATTAATATTGTAGACCCACATCACACATGGTTGGCATCAGGAGATCTGCACAGCCTAACCCACATGTTTGGGTCTCTTATCCAGGTAGCCGCTCGCAGGGGTCTGCAGCGACAGGGGGACAGTTGTGCACCTCTGAAAAGGAGGACCACTCAGAGGATGCATCATTCCATGACTCTATTGCACCCTCCACCAGCACAGATCCTTTCACCTCGGTGGGCACCAGCTCAGAATCAGGGTCACAAGCAGGTGAGAGCATTGCACATACACCCGAGCAGCTGACTGAGGCCGAGACAGCCGACACCTCTGACAGTCAGAGAACTGTGGGTGGCCAGGTCTATGCTGAGCCCCAGGATGATGACAAGCCTTTGCTGTCAACAGCACAGGGCATGCTGGAGTTGCAGGGTGAGGTAAGACATCGTCTGGCAGAGATATCAGAGGGCGTGTGCAGTCATGAGCGGATGATGGAGAAGTCAGGCATATGAGCACATGACTTCCTCCATCGAGATACTGGTGACCCTCATGGAGAGCCATCCCACAGATGCCTAAAGACCTGCACATCATCGGCTTGGCCTTCAGCTCAACGTAGCAGTGGCAAGGCAAGAGATGGAACAGGAGCCTGGAGGCTTCTCCTGCTCCTGTTCCTTCTCTGGTGAGCAAGATGGCTCAAGAGAGCCTTCAAAGGGAGGAGCAGAGGCTGCCATCCACATCTGGGGGCTCCCCTCAGGGCCCTCTAAATGTGGATGCCGGCTCCTTAGCACCTCCTCCAGTGAGCCCAGCTCCAGCAGCTGCAATGCCTGAGGAGAGTCCTGCAGCAGTCCAGGACACCCCAGGCAGCCGGGGCCTTCCAGGCCTCAGCCAGCCAGAGGATGCCTGCTGGTCATCACAGGCCAAGGGGCAGCGTGATCAGCAGCTTGCCTCCAGCCTAGCTGCTGTGACAGGGATTACACCATGTAAGAGCACTCACAAACATATGAAGAACACCTAATCACACTTTAGGTCTCACAGGTGTAACAAATTTGTTTTGTAATAGTTGATATTTCCTTTGTGCAAATCATTAGCCATCATTGTATGAAAATTATGTGCCATTATGCCTTAATTGAGAGCTGCTGACTTCCCCTTCCCCCATACTGCAATGCCAATGTGGCCAAAGCCCTCATTAACATGCCAATGTGATGGCAGCCCTTGTTAACATTTGATCTCCCATAGTCACTAGCCCGCATTACAGCCACTCGCAAGACAGGGACAACAAATGGAATGAAGGCGACAGAGTTCAGGCATTAAGGTGAGCCTTTATTTGACTCTCTGTGAATGGGCATCAGGATGGATGTAAACAAATTATTATGAGACTGTCTCTCGTCTCCTTCATGCGTCGTTCAACTCGTCTGGCCTCTTGCGCGGGGTCTTCACCATCCATTGCTGCTTGTCCCTCTCCCTCCTCTGCGCCCTCCTCATCAGTGGATGAGTGTCATTCAGGCATGTCATAGTCATGTAAGCCCTCTCTGCTTTGCAGTGCTAGATTGTGCAGAGCACAGCAGACCATCACGATATGCGATACCCTTGACATCCCATACTGCAGGGTTCCACCAGATCGCTCGAGGCAGTGGAATCTCACCTGCAGCAGCCAAATAGCCTGCACGATGGTTGCTCACGGCAATTGTACATCTCCAATGCATTGTGAGGGTTCCTCACAAGCGTCAGAAGCCACGTCTCCATCTCGGAATGAGAGTAGGGGCAGGGGGTGGGGGAGGCCATCAAAAGCTGTGGCACCTGGGACTGTCGAAGTATGTAGGAGCAGTGACTGCTTCCCGGGAAGTGGGCACACACCTACAGTAAACACTGTCGGTGGTCGCGGACCAGTTGAACATTGATGGAATGGAAGCCCTTTCTGTTGATGAAGGTGGCTGGCTACTCCATTGGAGCCTTGATGGCCACATGCGTGCAAGCTATCACATCTTGCTCCTGGAGAAATCCAGCAATGGCCCTGAAACCAATAGCCCTTTCGGCCTATCAGGGTCCGTCCAGTAGAGCACATAGTCATGGGCTATGGAATATGGTATTGGTCACCTCCTTGATGTAGCGGTGATCTGCTGCCTGGGAAACTCCACACATATCCCTGGTGGATCCATGGAAAGATCCAGATATGTAGCAGTTTAATCCAACAGTGATTTTCGGGGCCACAGGCACAGGGTGACAGCCAAATCATGTAGGTCGCAACTTGTCCTGCAGAATGACGCATACGTCGCTGATGCCCTCTCTGGAGAGCCATAGTCTTTGGTAACAGTGGTGCTTGGTCTTTTGGAGGTAGCTGATCCAAGTTCAGTACACTCTCAGGCGCTGGTGGGCCCTTCTTAACAAGACCGACTGATGTTGCTCGCTTCACAGACAGGTGCAGCTGCTTCTTGGTCCTCTCTCTGTTGGAGACGCCGCATTGTGCGGGGGTCCAGAAATACAGGGTGTATGAGACCCATGTCAGGTGACATATGGGCCTGCAGATCGCTGTTGATGCAGAGGCGATCCTGCCTTGGCAACTGAGGATCTGACAATTCTCTCGCCGGAGTTGCTGATGGACCTCAGAGCCCAATCTTGATGATGGCCCACGCTCTGTTCCAGCAGTGTTAGAGTTCAAACATAGCACACAGCAGTTTGTCAATCTTCTATATCCCCCCACCCCCAGACCCACGCTTAACCCCATTGCAGAGCCCCCGGGACCCTGGACTCCCTTGCAGAGCCCCTGGGACCCCAGATGCCCCGAGACCCCAGACCCCCTTGCAGAGCCCCCGGGACCCCAGACACCCTGAGACCCTGGACCCCCTTGCAGAGCCCCCAGGACCCTGGATGCCCTGAGACCCAGGACCCCCTTGCAGAGCCCCCGGGACCCCAGACGCCCTGAGACCACAGACCTCCTCGTAGAGTCCCCGGGACCCCTGATGCCCTGAGACCCTGGACCCCCTTGCAGAGACCCCGGGACCCCGGATGCCCTCAGACTCAGGACCCTCTCGCAGAGCCCCCGGGACCCCAGATGCCCTGAGACCACAGACCCCCTTGCATAGCCCCTGGGACCCGAGATGCCCTGAGACCACTGACCCCCTTGCAGAGCCCCCGGGACCCCAGATGCCCTGAGACCACAGACCCCCTTGCAGAGCCCCCGGGACCCCAGACGCCGAGACCACGGACCCTCTGCAGAGTCCCCAGGACCCCAGATGCCCTGAGACCATGGACCCCCTTGTACAGCCCCCAGGACCACGGATGCCCTGAGACCTCGGACCCCCTTACAGAGCCCCCAGGACCTTGGACCCCCTGGGACCCCAGACCCCCCGGCAGAGCATGCAGCAATGTTATCCAACAACAGCCTCAAAACCCCCCTCTTCCCCGATGCAGCAACGCTCAAGGCTGCCTGACCCTTGCAGCAATGTGACCTCTCGCCTCAGTGCCACCAGGTTTTACCCGTCGTGAATCCGAAAGCACATGAGTGCTGAAGGTAAGTAACTGCCACCCGCCATTCACAGAATGGTGCACCGATCATTAAATTAGAGTTAATTATATTTAAATGCACGTAAATCAGCATTTCAGCAATTTAAAATCGATTCACATCAGTGCTTTCCTGCCACTGACAAAATCCAGACCCGACGTCACGACGCCGATTTCCGGGTGGACGGTTGCGATGTGATTCTGCATCCCCCCATGTCACCATACCCATCCTCCACTGCCATATTAAATTCAGCCCCCTGCATTGCAGTATGGCCTCCTGCGAGCTGCACCTCTCTGCTCATCCCATCTCTCCTGTGGAAGGGCACATCAGTGAGGAGCAGGATTTTGCTGCTCCTGCTGGTTTTGATCATCTTGGTCCTCTTCTGAAATCCAAAGCAAAACTGCAGAAGTGGCACCCATGCTGATCTGATAGATCACAGCTCAAAAGTGGAGATCAGGCCTACAAATCTCCAAAGTTACCTCAGCACAAGTTCAGTGAACAAAGCCTTTCACACAATCAGGCAAGAAAATAGCTGTGAGGTTTTAGTACTTATTGGCATATTTGCCTGGTCCTGTCTTCAGCCCTCTCAGTTGCCACTTGTGATCTCATCTTGCTTTCCAGGAAGGCTTGGAAACCAGCACACACAGTTAAATTCCAAAAGACAGATTAAATCCGCTTTAATTGAGCGACTAACATGTTGAAATTGACAAACCACTTCTCCCGAGGGGGTTGCTCGCATGCAGCCTAACTTGTTGCAGTTAAATGCGGAAGTCGGCAAGTTGCAGCCAGCTTCCTGATGTGGTTAATTTCCATGCGCTTAACCCTTCATCTGCTCCTGCAAGTTAAAATTCGCCTTGATGATTCTGTTTTGAATGCTAATATAGCACACCTGGATGTGACATTAGACAGACCAAAAGGAAAAATGTCCCAGTAGGGTCATTTCTCACCTTCGTGGACATATTTTAGCAAGTGTGAGTACTCACTTTCCAGAAGATGCAATGATAACCTACACAGTACTTTGGTATAAACTACAATAAAGATTTTTTGAATCTCTGAGATACGGCTTCATATTCTACACTATCCAAAATTAAAATTACCACAACAACCAACACGCACATATTACAGTATTTGTCATTCTACCAATTCATCAAGTATATAAAGAAATACTTGGTGTAGTACAATTAAATATTTTTTTTACTTATGTATTTAGACATACAGCACTGAAACAGGCCCTTCAGCCCACCAAGTCTGTGCTGACCAACAACCACCCATTTATACTAACCCTACAGTAATCCCACATCCCCTACCACCTACCTACACTACGGGCAATTTACAGCAGCCAATTTACCTATCATCTGCAAGTCTTTGGCTGTGGGAGGAAACCGGAGCACCCGGCGAAAACCCACGCGGTCACAGGGAGAACTTGCAAACTCCACACAGGCAGTACCCAGATTCGAACCCGGGTCCCTGGAGCTGTGAGGCTGCAGTGCTAACCACTGCGCCACTGTGCCGCCCATAAAAGGATGGCATCCGAGTTGGCAATCAACAACACCGACCTACCCAAATATCTTGAAATGATTTACTGACATTGAATTAAGCATTTCCACATTAACAGTACTTGCTGTATTTCTGTGAATAGATGAGGAACTTTACTTAAAGTGATGGTATCACAACATCTTCACTGAGCAAAATATCTGAAAACAATCTAAAAAGATAGATAACTTTGTCAAAATGCATCATTTTCTTTTTCCAGATAGAATTGGCATCTCCTATGTGTATATGCCAGTGTTTTAATTCTCTTCCAGTCATTCCCAACTGGAAAATTAAATCTATTATGTTAAGAATATATTACTTCATGGTTTCTATGCAAACTTACTCTGTAAAGACGACTAGCTGGGGGGAGAAAAGTACCAGTAGAACTTGTGGCTATTGAGATTTTACACTTGTACTTGTTTAACTTGGAACACAGGACTGTGATGTCCTTACGCTGGCTTTGTAAATCTACATTTCTAAAATAATGAGTGTATGATTCTGTCTAAATACTGTTTTTAGTAGTACAAACATAGAGTCACACAATCAGGCAAGAAAACAGCTGTGAGGTTTTAGTACTTATTGGCAAAATTTCCCATCCTGTCTTCAGCCCCCTTAATTGCTGCTGTGATCTCACCTTGCTTTCACTGGCAGGTTCCAGGAAGACCTGGAAACCCACACACATACACACAGTTAAATTCCAAAAGCCATGTCACTCTCCTATAATCTTTATTCAACAAGCGCCAAATGTAAGAGTACCATTAATGGCTAATCAGCTCACAAATTTAATTACCACAATATTACTGAACATCTCCACAAAGGTGGAAAACTGACTGAGCAACTGAATTATATTTAGCTGCATTAGAAAAATAAAAGGTGCTCATTTATCATATTCAAGAAAATGCCTTTCAACAATTTGGGTTTCCATCAACTCATTTTCCATAAATGATTAAAAATAAAAAGCATCACTAAAATTAGATTAGTTAATACAAGATATATCCTCTAATCATGAAATGCCCCTGCAGAAACTAAGGTATATTGGATAATTTAAAGTATCTGCCTGCAGTTGGGTCTGGTCAAAGAGATTATACTCTAAAAATCATAAATGTAGAAAGGAGAATCATATGAAAAAATATTTATCAATAAATCATTGTAAAATGTATTTAATGTCATTTAGCCACTTCATTGAAATAAAAATGTTCTTATTGTAGTCAAGTATAAATCCCAGTCTGTTACATTAATTTATTGGACTCCTGCCAATGGAACCTGTGGTTCAGTTGTCACCTTGACTGATGCAGGTACTCTGACTTTCTGTAAAAGGTAGCTTTGTTAATCTTAAATCAGGTCAAATAAGACAGAAAGAGAACTACCCTAAGAGAGGTTTCCCAATCTGCTCAGGAATGCAAAGTTTGCTTTCTGGTATATCAGCAGGAGAATTACAATGATGCGTCAATTGGGACCTTTTACAATCGTACCTTCTCAATCTGAGAACAGGACATATGCAAGAAGACAGTTCACTGGAAGAAGACAGTAAGATGACGACGCAGATTATTTTTTTTTTATTTCCAAAATATACTTTATTCTTAAAAATCTGTAAAAATCACATTCCCAAACAGTTTAAAACAGCATCAAGTCAAAAAATACAAACAGTGCAAAGGTGATCAGTTTCCTTCTATACAATTTTGAGTTGCCTCACAAATATACATTTTTACATTTACAGCACAAAAAATTTTCCCGATACAGTTCGAGGGGTTTCCCATGAATCCAGCCCCTCAGTTCAGCTTGGTGGGGGGGGACCTTACACTGTGGTCTTTCCCCATTGAGCCTTTGCTGTGGCTGCCCCAAGCTTTAGTGCGTCCCTCAGCACGTAGTCCTGGACCTTGGAATGTGCCAGTCTGAAACATTCGGTGGTGGACAACTCTTTGCGCTGGAAGACCAGCAGGTTTCAGGCAGACCAAAGGGTGACTTTCACCGAATTGATAGTCCTCCAGCAGCAGTTGATGTTTGTCTCGGTGTGCATCCCTGGGAACAGCCCGTAGAGCACAGACTCCTGTGTTACAGAGCTGCTTGGGATGAACCTCGACAAAAACCACTGCATCTCTTTCCACACCTGCTTTGCAAAGACACATTCCAGGAGGAGGTGGGCAACCGTCTCTTCCCCACCACAGCCACCGCGGGGGCATTGTGCAGAGGGTGGCGAGACTTCGGGCGTGCATGAAGGATCTGACGGGGAGGGCCCTTCTCACCACCAGCCAAGCTATATCTTGGTGCTTGTTTGAAAGTTCTGGTGATGAGGCATTCCGCCAAATGACTTTGGCGGTCTGCTTGGGGAACTATCCGACAGGATCCCCCGTCTCCTTTTCCCGTAGGGCCTTGAGGACATTCCGTGCAGACCACTGCCTAATGAACCGGTGGTCAAAGGTGTTTTCCCGCAGAAACTGCTCCACGAAGGATAGGTGGTACGGCACAGTCCAACTACATGGAGCGTTCCGCGGCAATGTGACCAGGCCCATCCTTCGCAACACCGGGGACAGATAGAACCTCAGCACGTAGTGACACTTGGAGTTTGCGTACTGGAGATCTACACACAGCTTGATGCAGCCGCACACGAAGATGGTCATCAGGATGAGGGCCACGTTGGGGACATTTTTCCCGCCCTTGTCCGGAGATTTGAACATCGTGTCCCTCCGGACGCGGTCCATTTTAGATCCCCAGATGAAGCGGATAATGGCTCGGGTGACTGCCACAGCGCAGGAGTGGGGTATGGGCCAGACCTGCGCCACATACAGCAACAACGTGAGCGCCTCGCATCTGATGACCAGGTTCTTACCCACAATGGAGAGAGATCGCTGTCCCCACATGCTCAACTTTTGTTGTACCTTGGCTACTCGCTCCTCCCAGGTTTTGGTGCACGCCCCGGCCCTTCCGAACCATACCCCCAGCACCTTCAGGTAATCTGACCTGACGGTGAAGGGGACAAAGGATCGGTCAGCCCAGTTCCCAAAGAACATGGCCTCGCTCTTGCCGTGGTTAACTTTGGCTCCCGAGGCCAGTTCGAACTGGTCGCAGATGCTCATCAGTCTGCGCACGGACAGCGGATCTGAGCAGAAGACGGCAACGTCATCCATGTACAGGGAGGTTTTAACCTGAGTGCCTCCGCTGCCTGGGATTGTCACCCCTCTTATGCTCGCATCCTTCCTAATAGGCTCAGCAAAAGGTTCAATACAGCAAACAAACAAGACCGGGGAGAGAGGACAGCCCTGTCTGACTCCAGATTTGATCGGGAAACTTTCCGATTCCCACCCGTTGATTGAGACTGCACTACTGATGCTTGTGTAGAGCAGTTTGATCCAATTGCAGATTCCCTCCCCAAACCCCATTTTGGAGAGCACGTCCATCATGTAGGTGTGCGATATCCTGCCAAAAGCCTTCTCCTGGTCCAGGCTGATGAGGCAGGTGTCCACCCTCCTGTCCCGTACATAGGCGATCGTATCCCTGAGTAGCGCGAGACTATCAGATATCTTCCTGCCGGGTACAGTGCAGGTCTGATCGGGGTGGATCACCAACTCCAGAGCAGACTTGACTCCACTGGCTATGACTTTGGACAGAATTTTGTAGTCAACATTAAGCAGTGAGATGGGCTGCCAATTTCTGATTTCTGCCCTCTCCCCCTTCCGCTTGTAAATGAGGGTGATGATACCTTTCCTCACAGATTCTGACATGCTGCCGGCCAGGAGCATACTCTCGTATACTTCCAGCAGGTTCTGGCCGACCCAGTCCCACAGGGCCGAGTACAACTCGCCCGGTAAGCCATCGCTTCCGGGAGTTTTACTCGTCTCGAAGGACTCGACGGCCTTTGTCAGCTCGTCCAGAGTTAGCGGTTTGTCCAGTCTCTCCCTCCTGCTGTCATCTAAGACCTCTGTGATAAATGACAGGAAGGACTGGGAGGCTCTGCTGTCTGTGGGCTTCGCGTCATACAGCCCCGCATAAAAGGATTTGCTGATCCTTAGTATGTTGGACTGCGAAGACGTTACTGAGCCATCCTCTTCCTTCAGGCTGCTGATAACACAGCTCTCTCTGTGTACCTTTTGGAAGAAGTAACGCGAGCACGTCTCATCCTGCTCGATGGAGCGGACTCTGGACTGGAAGATGATCTTGGAGACCTCCTTGGCAAAGAGCGAGGCCTGCTGGCTCTTCACCTCTTGGAGGTCCTCCTTGACCTCGACCCCCATTGACTGCAACCGGAGCAGATTTTGCATACTTTTCTGGAGTCGGGACATTTCCCTCTGTCTCTCTCTCGCCCTCTGAACACCTTTGTGGATGAAGAACCTCTTGATGTTCTCCTTAATCGCTTCCCACCAGTGAACTGAAGACTCAAAGAGGGGTTTCACGGTCCTCCAACCTTTGTAATCCCTTTTGAGTTCCTCAACGTTCTCTGGGGTCAGCAGTGTAGCATTGAGCTTCCACCTCCCTCTGCCAACCCGCTGGTCATCCTGTAAGTGACAGTCGGCCAGTAAGAGGCAGTTGTCGGAGAAGAACACCGGCTTGACGTCGGTGGATCCGACCGTGACAGCACGGGACACAAACAGGAAGTCAATCCTGGAATGGGCAGACCAGTCCGATCTTGACCATGTGTATCTGCGCTGCGCTCCGTCTGCAGGTTTGCTGAAGACGTCGTGCAGTTTGGCATCTTTAACTGTTTCTATTAGGAATCTGGACGTAGCGTCCAGTTTGCTGTCGTCACTGCCGGATCGTCCAGCCGCATCGATGATGCAGTTGAAGTCACCGCCGAGGATGGCCGGCCTGGACGTCGCCAGCAGCAGTGGGAGCTGCTGGAAGACGGTCAGTCGCTCACTGCGTTGTACCGGGGCGTACACGTTGATCAACCGGAGCGGAGCATTATTGTACATTACGTCTGCTACGAGGAGGCGACCGCCCACCACCTCCTTAACTTCGGAGATAGTGAAGTTACCTCCCCGCAGCAGAATACCCAGGCCGGAGGATCGGCAATCATTACCCTCCGACCAGATCGATGACCCGTGGGACCACCATCACGACCACTGCCTGTAGGTGCTGAGGTGTGGTATTCCACACTCCTGCAGAAACAGTAGGTCGGCTTTGACCTTGGCGAGGTAATCCAAGGTTGAAACACATCGCGTAGTAGATTTAATGCTACGCACATTAATGGAAGCAATCTTTACACCCATTTTTTTAAAGTTAGTTGTTGCTTCCCATACCATTTGTCCTTGCTAGTTCCAGTCCTTCGGGATGTTCCTGCATACCCATCGTGTGAGCAAGCTGTTTCACAATAGTTGGGCTCAGAAACCCCTCCTGGTTTTTCATGCAGGGGTTCTTCCGCTGGGGTGACATTGGAGGGGGTCTTGTAGGCAGCAAAGATTGGGTTATCCTCTGTTGCTTCCATCTGTTCCTCCTCGAAAACATCACTGCTCCCGGCTTCCCGGAGCTGATGTGCGCCAGACGTGTCTTTGTTCTCGGTGTCCCGGAGCTGAGACGCGTTGGCCACGTCGTTACGTGTGGCGCTTTGGGGTTGGGGCACGCCAGGCCCATCACAGCTTCCAGTGCCCGGGGGCTGGGATGCTTTATCTTCCATCTCCTTGGAGTTCTGCCGCCTCTTTTGAAGGGGCTGTTGTTCCAGCATTCCCCCGTCCAGTGAAGAGGAGTTGTTGCAGTCTGATTCAGAAGGTAGCCTCCTCTTGCCACTGGTTTGGGTGGTGGCCTGTTCTGCTTTGGGATGTTTTTTCTTTGTGGTTTTCCTCTGGACCACTTGCCACTGACCTGTTTGTCCATCTGCTGCCTCCTCCTCCATTGATTCTGTCTGTGGAGGAGGGGTTTCCGGGCGCAGGGTAGGTGCTGGGTCGCTGGTTTCAGCTGCCTCCCCCTTCCTTCTCCTTCTCAGGTTGAAGTTCCTCACTGCGGAGAAGGTTGCTGGTCTCCTTTCGAACACCGGACGCCTTCGTCGAACCTTCTCCCGGCCTTTCCTTAGACCTTGCCGCCTCAGCATAACTGAGGCAGAGTTTGGGGAAGGTTTTGTAGAGGTGGCCTGCCGCACCGCACAAGTTGCAACATTTAGTCTGCTTACAGTCCTTGGTCTGATGGCCTTCCTCCTTGCCATTCTTGCAAACAACCGTGCTGCAGTTGGCTGCCACGTGACCAGATTTGCCACAGGTGCAGCAAACTCTGGGCTGCCCAGCGTAGACCAAGAAGCCTTGACTTCCCCCGATAGCAAAGATGGAGGGAGGGTGAATGATGGCTCCACTGGGATCGACCTTCAAGGTCACCTTGACCTGCCACTTGCTGGTTCAAATCCCAAAGGGGTCCTTGACATCAGTGCTGCTGCCGGCCACCTCGACGTACCTGGCGAGAAAGGTGAGTACATCCACCACCGGAACATGGGGGTTGTAGAGGTGAATCGACACCACCCAGTCCCGTTGTGACAAAAGCGTGAAGAGCGGCTCCGCTGTGAGGATCGACAGTGGCGCCCGGTCCCCTTTCTCCTTGAACGCCTTCAGGAAATTGATGCATCCCGCCACGTTCCGGAACGTCACGTCGAAGTATCCACTGCTGGGGAAATCCTGCAGGCAGAAGACGTCCGTCGCTTGAAATCCGCAGCAATCGAAGAGAATGTTCTTGATGAAGATAACTCAGATTACCTTCAACCATTTTCTGCAATCTTGCAAAATCCATAAAAACAAAAGCTTTGTGTCCACGCCCTACCTCCTCACTCGAGCTACCTTTTAGTCATACTGCAGCGAAAAATGTCGGCATCATAACAAAAATTAACTGTTGCAGTTAAGCCCAATTCTCTGAGTATGCAGCTGGCTTTTTATCCCCTTCTAGTGAGCAGAGGGTTAACAAAACATCAGCAAGCTGGCAAACAAATTTCTTGCGTGACAATAAATCTGAACTCCATGCTCCATAACAATTAAGATATAACCTCATTGGCTGTGTGGTTACATCCAAATATATCATACCTGGCATGACAGTGCAACAATTTCACAGATTACATCATCAATCAGGATGTCAAGTAAGGGCATGAAACACATTTCTTACTGTGGCCTTGTCGCCATGAGAACAGAAAGCTTTTTGAAAAGGAAAAGTCATGAAAGGCCTTGCAGCAAGAAAATGCTGTGGTAAGCACTCATTTCTGACACAACATTTTTGCCATTCAGTATAGGTATAGTATGAGGTGACACAAAAAATATAAGGATTAACATCTGAGCAACGGGCTGACTAAGCCATTTGGTCCAGATCTATTGCTCTTTGCCCAGAGTTGCATTAAAGTCACAAAGAAAAATGCCAAGCATAAAGTTAACAAGGTATACTCCTCCTGAACTTTTCAAAAATTGACTGAGAAACGCTAACTAAAGGATGGAAAATTAAGGCCTTGTCATTACTTAATTATTATAGTAAAACCTTAACTAATTTAAAGATAGTATTGGTGCTTTTTGGCATAGATGCATTGTCTGCTACTCGCTGCTGGAGACATAGTTTGCAAGAGTTCAAAGGAGTGTCCTCAAGACCCGAGAGGGACTGATATATTATACATTGACATAAATGATTAGACAAAAACTTTGCAATGAAACTTAGACACTTACATCAATTGTCTATATTTTCTGTATGCTACATTCTCATGGGAAAGGAGGAAGGGAAACATCAGAACTGAGGAGATGGGAAGGGGAGAAGAGTATTCTCTCAGTGGTTCTCAAAATGGGGTCACTAGCTGCAGGGTCAGCCCACAGACGGGCTCTGCGGACAACCACACAGGGTGCCGTGGTGAAGAGAGAGTAAGCAAGCAAGCGGCGGCTGGAGATGCTCTCTGCTTTCTCACTCCCCCAAGCCCCAACCATGCTCCTGTTCTCCTCCTGTTCCTCTACTGTGCTCTCCAGGCTCCTGCTCTCCCCCCTGCTCCCCTAGTGCTTTCTTCATAGCTCTCCCTGGGCTACTTCACTCTCTGTGCCCCTGTCAAGGATATACAGACTCTGCAGTGAGAAGTAGGCACACCCATCTCAGTGAGGTAATAACTGTTTTAGCACATGTTAGTACCTGTCTACACTGTCTGATTTGGTAGTCCCCCACAGTATTTTGCTCTTGTGTTTCAGGCAATATGTGCAGTAACATGCTGCAACCCAAGATTCTAGAAGGATGTAGTATTTTGCATTTTTATACTTTTTGCATTGTCATGGCTCAGATTTCCAAACTTCATTCTACAATAGGAAATGCACTGTTACAAGCTCATAGGACACCAGTCTTGCCTGTACTGTGTCTTTATTGAACTGCCTGCTCATGGATGCCTGCAGTGAGTGCCTCATGGTAGAGGTCACCTGACTATGACAAGCTATGACATTCGTACAGTATTGCATTTCTATCCCAAACATCCCCATTTTCATTTTAAAAAAACCCAAAAAATTGCATGCATTATCAATTATACTGAGTTGCCCAAAGTACCCACTATGCACACAACTTTCTCATGCATTAACAAGTTGTTATTCTTGTCAGTCTCTGCACATGCATTGCACACTGTCTTTAAATCGTGCCAGTCTCTTAATGGTGCACATATGTTTTGTTGTTGGCTGTTCATCTGGGTGATTTTCCTTCTCCGGGGAGAGTCGTTCCTGTGTCACTTGTTGCCACGGTAACTGTTGTTGTTGCATTTCCGTTGTTGGGGTGCTGTGGACCTCTGGGACTGATGGTTGATCTGTGTCTGTGCAGATGGTGAGTTCACATCTTCCTGATCAGCTGCCTGTAGTGACGGAACAGCTTCTTCAGTTGTGCGTATGTACCTCCGGTTGCGACAGAATATCTGGTCGTTCATTTCCACCGCGCATGATCGAGGTGACAACTGCTCTACGCAGGTCCAAAGTTGCGACTTGGGCCGACGCTTGTTGAGAGCGTTGAAGGTTTGTAGCCTGACTGGCTAATGGTTTGGCATTTTTGTCAAAATGAAATTTGTTTTTTTGCCGTTTTACCTTGACTTTGTCATTCATGCCCATTACTGCTTCTGGCTTCCATCGCTCTTTTGCTATTGGAAGAATAGTTTGGGTGCGGCGTGACACTAGTCTTTGTAGTGGACTACTTTCCATGCCTTCAGTAGGTGTGTTTCTCCACTCGAGGATTGCCTCATATACATCTGTGCTGGATTTGCTTGCTTTCTTTATGATTCCCTTGGCGATCTTCACTGCCACCTCAGCCTTTCCATTTGACTGGGGATAGTGTGAAGATGAAGTATGGTGTTGAATTTCCCAATAATTTATGAAGCGTCTGAATTCTTCAATCGTGAGTGCCTTTGTCATTCATCACAATGTCTGGAATGTCTTAACGATCAAAGTGTACTTTCAGGCATTCTACCATCTCACCGGTAGTCGTTGACATCAGCTGGTCTACCTCCCAGTAGTCAGAATCGTAGTCTACAGTGACAAGATAATCAGTTCCTGTGAGAGTGAACAGGTCTGCTCCCAGCTTCATCCATGGTCTGTCTGGGATGTCATGTGTCATCAGCAGTTCTTTAGCTTACTTAGCTTGGTATTCGTTGCACGCACTGCTCTGGTTGATGTGGTCCTTCATTTCATTGCTCGTGTTTGGCCAATACAGCACTTTTCCTGCCTTCCTCAGACTCGACTCAGTTCCTTGGTGGTTTGCATGGATGTACTTTTGCATCTCTCAACTTCTTAGAGATAATGACTTTATTTCCTTTGTACACAATGCCATCTTTGGCTGTCAATTCATCTCTGTAGGTCCAATATTTTCTTGTGACCACAGGAGTTTCCTTGATGTTTTCAGGCCATCCTTTCATCACTACTTCTTACAACACTTGAAGAGTTGTATCTTGTTGGGTAGTTCGCTTGATTTGAACAAGATGTTTGTCTCTACTGGGTTGATGACTTCCATAGCATGTCGAGCTGCAGCTTCACGTTGGATCTGGAAGATTTCACACTTTTCTTCATAGTGAGTGCTGCTCTCAACAACATGTCAGCGATGTACATCTGTTTCTCCTGCTTGTATGTCACGTCCAGATGATATCTCTGTAACCGGAGTAACGTTCTTTGCAGATGCTTTGGAGCAGATAGTAGCGGCTTGAAGAAAATGCTTTGAAGTGGCTTGTGGTTGGAGTCGACTATCACTTTGTCTCTTCCAAGTAAGTAAAATGTTCATAAGCAAAGAAAATGGACAGGCACTCTTTCTCGATCCGAGCGTAGTACCGTTCCGTTTGCATTAATGCCCTGGATGCAAACGCAACCAGTTGTTCTTGCTGCATTAGGGTTGCTCCTGTCTGCTGGCGTCACACTGTAGGGAAATTTTATTGTTTATGTCATAGTATTTCAGCACTGGTGTTGCTGTCACTAGTTGCTTGAGTTTAGTGAACGCTGCTTCTTGCTCTGTGCCCCAATATCACTGCACATCCTTGACAGTGAGTTGGTGTAATGGTTCATTCTCCAACGACAAATCGAGCAAGAACTTTGTTAAATAGTTGACGAATCCAACAAATCGTCGCACTGCTTTTACATCTATTGGTCACCACATCGCTGCTGCCGCTCTCACCTTTTCAACATCTGGGCAAAGACCTTTTGCTGTCAGTACATGACCTAGGTACTTGATTTCGGGCATCTTTAATTGCTTCAGGTTCATCTGGCGAGCTTGGTCTAGCAGCCGCACCAGATTTTGATCATGGTTAGCAATGGCTTCTTCCATTGTGTCTCTGCATCCATAAACTAGCAGATCATCCACTAGAGCTTCCACTCCAGGAAGATCACTAATTATCTCATACTGTCTGCATTGATACTCCTCTGGAGCTGTGGAAATGTCAAATGGCATGCGCAGCCACCTGTACCTCCCGAATGGCGTCCAGAGTGTAGTTGGAAAGCTGCTGCTTTCATCCAGCTTCACTTGCCAGTAACCATCCTTCACATCTAGAGTAGTGAAGATTTTTGCCTTTGCAAGTTGTGACAAAATTCCCTCGATGATTGGCATGGGGTAGTGAGATCTCTTCAGAGCTTTATTTAGATCTTTGGGTCGATGCATACTCGCAGTTTTCCAGGTTGTTTCACTGTTATCATGCTGCTAATCCATTCTGTCAGGATTGTCACTTTCTTGATTACTCCCTTTTTTTCCAGCTCTTCTATCTTGTCTTTCAGACTGACCTTGAGGGCAGCTGGAACCTTTTTTGGCAGATGCTGAATTGGTCTTACCCTCTCATCTACTTCAAGATGATATTCTCCAGGAAGACATCCTAAACCTGTAAGTATATCATCGTACTCCTCTAGGATCTGTTCCGTGGTCAATTGTTTAGTGCGCTGCGACATGTTGCAAATCTCTTTTTTCACGTTGAGGGTTACTGGTCCAAGCTTTAGACTTGCTCCGTCTGAGATAAGTGGCTTTTGCTTGCCGTCTATTATCTGGAACTCCAGATCTTCGTTCTTGTCATTGCAATGGGCTCTCAGAGTAATCTGTCCTCTTGGCACTAGTATGGTGCCATCATATAGCCTCAACCTTACTTTCGAGGGTTTCATTTTTGGATTGTCATGTTGAGCCACTTTACACAGGTCTGTGAAGGTCTTGATGTTACATGATGCACCAGTGTCTATCTGACACTTTTGTTGACTTGATAGTCTCCTTCTGCAGTCATCATTCCAACTGTCACAAACCATTTATCACCTATTGACATGACTGAACCAGCCTGTTGTATGGTATATAGTGATTCGTCAGAATCTTCGGCTGATATCTCTCCAGTGGCCATCTGTAACTGCTTGTTGTGCTTCCTTCTAGCCAAACACTTGTGTGAAAAATGATTTGGCTTCTTGCAGTGAGAACACTGCTTTCCCCATGCTGGACATGCCTTCTTTACCTTTGTGTAATGTCCTCCGCAGCATTTGCTTCCTGTCTTTTGTCCGTGATCTTTCTGACCTTTTGGCCTGGAATGTCTATCAGCATAATGCAAGGTCTGGTCTGTCCTGCCATAAATATGCTCTAGCTGCTGATTTACAATCTCAGCGCTTCTGCACATGTTGATCGCTTTCCTGAGAGTAAGTTTCTCTTCTCTCAGTAGACATGCGCTCATTGCGGGATCTCTTGTGCCTAATACAATCCTGTCTTTAATTAGATGATCTTTTAGTTGCACAAATTCACAGGATTCTGCGAGCTGTGTTAATGCAATTACATATTGATCAATGGATTCTTTTTCACCTTGGGCCCTGATATTGAACACATAACGTCCATAAGTTACGTTCACTTGGGGTTCAAAGCATGCTTCAAGACTTTCAAAATTTCTGCCTCCCTTTTTTTTGTTCTTCGGAGAAGTTATGAAAGTGTAGCTACTCATAGCTCCTCTGGTTTGTTAATTAAATCTGTCGCAATTTCATAATTTTGCCATAGTGAGTGAAAAAAACTGCCAGTTCTGCTTCATATCACCTTTCATTTCGATCAGCACTGTGAGAGGAAGATTTGCAGCCATTTGTCTTTCCCAGTGCTTTCAGCGCTTCTTTTCCTTTTCTGTGGCTTCCTGTGGCTTTCAGCAGCTCTGAACACTCTTATGTTCCTCTTTTAGTAGTTGTGCTTTGATACAGCTCTTCAACACTCAATCTCAGTTCCACTCTGACACCATGTTACGTGCTCACAGAACACCACTCTTGCTTGTACTGTGTCCTTATTGAACTGCCGCTGCGCATGGATTCCTGCAGTGGGTGCCTCAAGGTAGAGGTCACATGACTACAGCAAGCTAGGAGGCACATTAGTACAGTATTGCATTTTTATTCCAAACATGCATATTGCTAACAAATTATATGTCGAATTTTGAATTATGGGGTTGTGATTCTACAACAATTAGCATCATCAATGAGACATGAAGCCATTTTAAGACTGACTGAGCAAGATAGTTTTATGCTCGTTCAGTATTTTTAATCTTCATCCCTGAGGCATTGGGTCCATGTTAGGATGCAATTCCAAGGGTGTCAGGCACCCTTTGACAGCTCATTCAAATAACATAACAAGTTATTTAACTGCAGGAGCCATGCTGAGGTCATACTTAAAATTAGCTAAGAGCTCAGTTATACTTCCACACCAACAAAACCTCGCCATATATTCTCTTTGGCCTCCTTATCTCGAGAGACAATGGGTAAGCGCCTGGAGGTGGTCAGTGGTGTGTGTAGCAGCGCCTGGAGTGGCTATAAAAGGACAATTCTAGAGTGACAGGCTCTTCCACAGGTGCTGCTAAAAAATTTGTTTGTCGGGGCTGTTACACAGTTGGCTCTCCCCTTGCGTCTCTGTCTTTTTTCCTGCCAACTACTAAGTCTCTTCGACTCGCCACACTTTAGCCCCGCCTTTATGGCTGCCCGCCAGCTCTGGCGAACGCTGGCAACTGTCTCCCACGACTTGTGATCAATGTCACAGGATTTCATGTCGCGTTTGCAGACGTCTTTAAAGCGGAGACATGGACGGCTGCTGGGTCTGATACCAGTGGCGAGCTGACTGTACAATGTGTCTTTGGGGATCCTGCCATCCTCCATGCAGCTCACATGGCCAAGCCATCTCAAGCGCCGCTGATCAGTAGTGTGTATAAGCTGGGGATGTTGGCCGCCTCGAGGACTTCTGTGTTGGAGATACGGTCCTGCCACCTGATGCCAAGTATTCTCCAAGCTTTCACATGCGTTCAAGTCCTCTGAAGAAGGAATTTTCCTCCAGACAAGATCAGGGGGCAGGTTGTTCACCATATATGCTAATGGTGCATTTACACTGCACTGTATTGTTGGTGTCAAGCTAAAACACTTTGTGCCGAAAACAGATACAGCGAATTCAGAAGCCTGAATTCTGATCAGACACTGCAGTATAAACTTAGGCTTTGTCACTTGATTTACTATCGGTATGAAGCCGTTCCAACTTTGTGCCAATGCTAAATTTGTGGGGGTGAAATTGGCTAATGCTTTCTCCACAGCTCTCCTTGGGTTCCTTTACTCTCTGTGCCCCTACCAAGGATATACAGACTCTTCAGTGAGAAGTAGGCACACCCAACTCAGTAAACAAATACCTGTGCCCTTAAAAGCATTTTTAAAACACTCTTCACATGCAGCACTTTCATATTATAAGCTTGATATAGTATTATAAATTTAGATGGGGTCTGTGATCACTAATCCATCTGAAAATGTTTGGATACCACTGTTCTATCTGCTGCCCAAGTATTGCATCTAATTTCATTCGCAGTGAAGAAAATTGGGTGTGGTGTAAAACTGGCTGCCGATTTGCAAGGAATGCTTTTCATACAACTGGCATAGAGCAATTTCAGCCGAGGAATGTGAATTCAACACGAGTTTATTAAATCACAAGCAGGAAAAATAACTACCAAGGTTAGCACAAGTACAATTTAATACACCATTCTGTTCCCCTTAGGTCCCTTTGGTTATTTATAGAGTCATACAGCACTGAAACAGGCCCTTTGGCCCACTGAGTTTGTGCTGACCATCAACCACCCATTTATACTAATCCTACATTAATCCCATATTCCCTACCACATCCCCACAATTCTCCTACCATCTACCTACACTAGGAGCAATTTACAATGGCCAATTTACCTATCAACCTGCAAGTCTTTGGCTGTGGGAGAAAACCTGGCAGAAACCCACGCGGTCACAGGGAGAACTTGCAAATTCTGCACAGGCAGTACCCAGAACTGAACCCAGGTTGCTGGAGCTGTGAGGCTGCTGTGCTAACCACTGCACCACTCCTCTTCAGTCTTCAGAGTGTCACTTATTACCATTCCTTCGTCTTACGACCATATGAAAAAGGTATATAGGGGTCCCTCTCAGCCTTTATCTGATCTTACTGTAACAGGGTTTTATTTTTAAACACATTGTGTTTTGAGCTCCCCCTTGGTGAATCCTTATTCACCGCTTTCCAACTGTAAGGTAAAGAATTGAGCACAAACAGACTTTCTTAGGTTTAAAGAGGAAAGGTGAAATTTATTAAAACCTAAACTCTAATTCGATTGACGCCTATGGACACACGACATGCCCACACTAGCATGCATACGCGATACACACATGAAAACAGAGACAGAAAAGAGCAGACGAAAGATGAAGTGGAAAGATTTGAGGCAATATCTGAAGAGTTTGTTACGGTTCTTCAAGCTCATTGTACAGTCCTTGCTTGTAGGTAATTCTTGCTTTTCATTGGTGTCCAATATTCTTCTTAAACCTTGTTCACTGTAGCAGACTTTTCTCTCTTGGGGTTCATGTGTCTTCAATAGATTACGAAGCTGGTGAGAAAGAAATGGGAGCAGACAGGAGAGAGATGTTCTCAATCCAGGAGCTTTCTGTCTTCAAACACTGTTTTCTCCAATTTAAAACTCTCAGTTCAAAACTCTGCAACATCCAGTTCGTCATGTGACTAAACTGGTCTGACCACATCCGTTCTGTGTATTGGGAGCAGGGACTGGTTCCTTTGTTCCAACACTGTCTGCTAGTATGCAAAAATGTCTTTCCGGCTAAGAGCCTGGCAATTCCTTGCAGTAGGCCCTCTTTTCTTCCCAACAACAATTTGAAGTTTAATGTCCATGTGGTGAAATTAATGTGCCTTATTCTTGGCAAGTGGGGGCCTGCATGACATTAGCATTGTACCAATTGTTATTCCATATAATTGGCAGACACACACTTGGTCTTCTGCGTCTGCCAGGACCATTCTGTAACTGTCCACTAACAGCTGCTTGAGTTGACTCCCATTGTGCAAAATTCCTAATTATGTTTGAAAACACTGGCTGCAAACCAATGTCTCCCAAACAATCGGTAGTTAAATAGATTAATATACTGGCATATTAAATCACCAGGCCCTCTATTTACACTTAAAATCTGGTATTTCAAACTGAACGTGCTGTAAATGCTGTAACTTTTGAGTAACTACAATTTGCTGATGACAAAGCATTCGTACTTTTAGATTGTACATTAATAGGTCTAAAACAGTAATCTTTTCAATGAGTTAGTGCTAAAGTTATACAATTGTATATTTAACTAAAGATTTGTCTCAGAACAGCTAAATCAGCATAATTAAACACAAATGATGGAATAGAGTGTCTTACTGACCTACTGAAATTGTGTTCTTTTTAATATAACACTGCAAAATTCAAATGTAGAGCTGCAACTAAATCTAAAAAGGGGGAATTAGAGTGCAAGGTATTGTAAAGTTAAATAAGGAGTTCTCTACAACTGCAGAGAAATCTTACTTCCTGGGTCTTTGTTACAAGATGATAGGAACCTAATATTTTCAAGCAATTAGAAACCACAGGACACAAGATAGCATCATTCTGCATCCTTCTTTGTTTATGGATCCCAATAAGAAGCAGCCAAGCATGAAACTATCCGCATTGACAAAAAAGATTGGCAACAACAGATTTTCATTACTTTACTGAGCTACAAAGGTACCAAAATGGAAGAAGGAATTAAAAGAACTTCTATTTATCCAGTGCCGTATCACATCCTCTATAAGAAGCTTTTCAAGTCTGCGATTTTGTTTGAAACAAATCATTGCATGACAGTGCAATCTTCCTCCACAAGGACTTTAATATTGTGCCTTCTTAGTTTCTGGCATTTCTTCATTGTGCACAGGATTCCTCACAAAAAATGATCTCACCTGATTTTTCTTTTCAATTTGTTCATGGGCGTCGCTGTCAAGGCCAGCATTTATTGCCTATCCCTAATTGCCCTTGAGAGGGTGGTGGTGAGCCACCTTCTTGAACCACCAGTCCGTGTAGTGAAGGTGTTAGGGACAGATTTCGAGGATTTTGACCCAGAGACAAGGAATGAATATTTCCAAGACAGGATGGTGTGTGACTTAGCAGGAAACTTGCAGATGGTGGTGTTCCCATGCACCTGCTACCCTTGTCCTTCTAGGTAGTAAAGGTCGAGGATTTGGAAGGTGCTGGTGAAGAAGTCTTGGTGAGCTACTACAGTGCATTTTTTAGATGGTACACACTGCAGCATGGTGCAGGCATGATGGATATGGTGCGAATCAAGCAGGCTGCTTTGTCTTCCGATGGCGTCAAGCTTTTCAAGTGTTGTTCGAGCTGCACTCATCCAGGCAAGAAAAGAATATTCCATTACAATTTTGATTTGTGCCTTGCAGATGGTGAACAGGATTTGGTGAGTCTGGAGGTGAGAGACTCGCCACAGAATACCCAGCCTCTGACCTGCTCTTGTAGCCACAGTATTTATGTGACTGGTCCAGCTCAGTTTCTGGTCAATGGTGACCAGTAGGATGTTGATAGTGGGGGATTCAGCAACGGTAATGCCATTGAATATCAAAGGTCATGGTTATACTCTCTCATTTGAGATGTTCACTGCCTGACTGTATGGCTTGAATGTTACTTGCCACTTATCAACTGAATGTTGACTAGGTTTTGCTGCATGCAGGCACAGACAGTTTTATTATCTGAGAGCTGTGAATTGAACTAAACACTGTACAATCATCAGTGAACATCCCCATTTCTGACTTTATGATGGAGGGAAGATCATTGCTGAAGCAGCTGAAGGTGGTTGGGCCAAGGACATATACTCAGCGTAAAGTGCTGCAATACAGGTGGAACAGTGGTGCAGTGGCTGGCACCGCAGCTCCAGCGACCTGGGTTTGGTTTTGGGTATTGCATGTGCAGAGTTTGCAAGTTCTCCCTGTGACTGCGTGGGTTACCTCCAGGTGCTCCGGTTTCCTCCCACATGCCAAAGACTTCTGCATTGATAGGTAAATTGGCCATTCCAAAAATAAAATGCCCCTAGTGTAGGTAGGTGGTAGGAAAATTGAGGGAAGGTGGGGATGTGAGAGGGAAAAATGGGACTAATATAGCATTAGTATAAATGGGTGGTTGATGGTCGGCACAGACTTGGTGGGCCGAAGGGTCTGTTTGGTGCTGTATCTCTCTATGCCTCTAATACAATGAAGCCTCCAATAAATTTGAGAAAGCATAGAATCATACAGCACAAAAGGAATCTATTCAGCCTTTCATGCCTGTGCCAGTTCTATGAAAGAGCTGTTCAGTATGTAACAACTTGCCCTACCTTTTCCCTATGGCTCTGCATTGTTCTTAACTTTTTTCAAGCATACATTCCCCTTTGAAACTGCTTCCACCACCTGTTCAGTACATTCCAGATACTGCATGTTAAGATACTGCTTTGCAATTTGTTTACATGATCGGTATATATATTTTTTTATAATAAAGTGCCTTTCCATTTTAAATATACAATGCAGTTATACAAGTCCTGCTAAAGCACATTATTTCACTTGAATAGGACACTACTGAATTTGGTATATAGCCATGAGTCAGCTGTGTATTTCCAAACAATAAAAGGTTACTCAGATAATGTTTGATGAAGCAGGCGCTATTTAAGGCATCCCAAATGGAATGAATTTTATGATCAAGGTAGGTTACAGTGAATTAAACAGCTGAAAGAATGCAAAACGTCACTCATGCAAAGATGTTCAACGTACAACAGCAATATCTTTACACCACAGCATCACTTGGCAGAGAATTTAACTTCTGCATTCATTCTTAAAAAAAACTTTGTCCGATTTCAATAAAAAATGCATTTCATTGAACTTTTTGCTGTGCAAAAGATGTTGACCTTTTAATTTAAGGAATTAGAGTAGTGCTGCTGGAAGATTAGCTTATCCATGGAATTTGTACCAGTCCATAGCTTATTGCCTATTATAGATCATGCCCAAGAGTCATATACTATGTACATGTTAAATTAAATCATGTTATGACTGGTAGGATTTTGTGTCTTTTTTTTTCTCAGAACAACTGGATCATAAATCATAACTTTGTTCACGCAAATAAATCTTCAGATCTGTCATTTTTATATTTGTCATTTTTTTTAAGTATAAAATGGGCAAAGGCAGTTATTGGGAATGTAGAGGAAGCCTAACTACTGAAAACATATTAATTGACAAATAATATCTCTATCCATCAAAGAAATCCAGGATTTTCACCTGCAGTCAATTAAAATCTGATGTCAGCCAGTGTTTACTTAACAGCTGTTAGACTCTGTGGCCTTAAAGGGAAACAGCTTTACCTCAGCAACAGAACAACATTCTTAGCTTTATAAAACTTCCACTATTTATCCTTGGATTTTAACTCAGTGGGAGATGCCAGTGCGAACTTGGTGTGGTGCTACTCGCCCTGACTCACCAATGGGAGTCCTGGGTCATATTACCATGGTCCAAGTCAAAGGTGGGTTGCAGTGGTAGGAGATTCCTGTTTCGCCTGTACCACAAGAAAAGCTGAAAGCAAACTAAATTAACTTACCTTCTCCACCCTCTTCTACACTTGTGCCTGTCTGGCGCCAGCAGGTATCCCTGGTAGGGCCAGTACCAGTCATTAAACAAGTCAATAAATATTAAGATCTCAATATTTGAATGGTATTATCACACCCCATGTTTGCATTTTAATGAGGCCTCAGATGTTGCCCCAAAATGTATTGTCAAAATACGAGTATCAATCGGTCAATCCCCCAGTGTTTTTCACTCCCAGCGATGGAGGGGGGTGTTAAAGTTAACCCTTTAGCGTTAGGTAAATTCCACTTAGAAGGAATTCACCAGAAACTTCTTTATTTTTTTTCTTTTGGGCCTCCTTATCTCGAGAGACAATGGATATGCGCCTGGAGGTGGTCAGTGGTTTGTGAAGCAGCGCCTGGAGTGGCTATAAAAGCCAATTCTAGAGTGACAGGCTCTTCCATAGGTGCTGCAGAGAAATTTGTTTGTCGGGGCTGTTGCACAGTTGGCTCTCCCCTTGCGCCTCTGTCTTTTTTCCTGCCAACTACGAAGTCCCTTCGACTCGCCACATTTTAGCCCTGTCTTTATGGCTGCCCACCAGCTCTGGCGAACGCTGGCAACTGACTCCCACGACTTGCGATCAATGTCACAGGATTTCATGTCGCGTTTGCAGACGTCTTTAAAGCGGAGACATGGACGGCCGGTGGGTCTGATACCAGTGGCGAGCTCGCTGTACAATGTGTCTTTGGGGATCCTGCCATCTTCCATGCGGCTCACATGGCCAAGCCATCTCAAGCGCCGCTGGCTCAGTAGTGTGTACAAGCTGGGGATGTTGGCCGCCTCGAGGACTTCTGTGTTGGAGATACGGTCCTGCCACCTGATGCCAAGTATTCTCCGGAGGCAGCGAAGATGGAATGAATTGAGTGAACTTACAACTCATTTTTAGAATCTAATTCACATCATAAGTGTTAGTGAGACTATAACAGTAGATATGTAGATGGGAGCAGCAAGTTAAAAAGGGGCAGAAACAGGCCAAGATGAGAGGGGAAAACTATGGCAGATGGAGTTCAATGTAAGGAAGCATCCACTTTGAATCCAAGACAGACAAATCTTAATGGTGAGAGACCAAGAGGTGTGGAGGAGCAAAGGAATGTGTGTGTGTCCACAAAAATCACACCTGGAACAGGTACTGAAAAAAAATCAAAAAGGCCAATGGAATGTTAGCCTCTATCACAAAGGCGCTGGAATTCAAAGGGTGAAAATTATCCTTAGTTATACAGAGCCTTGATCAAACCCCATCTGTAATACTGCATTCAGTTTTGGCCTCCACAAACTGGAAAGTTATATTGACCTTGGAGTAGGTACAGTACAGATTCACCAAAATACTACCAGGGCTTAAAGGGATAAATTATCAACAGGTTGCATAAACATGGCATGTTCTCCCCTGGAGATCGGGGGTAGAAATTCATCTCAGCTGGTGGTTGCAATGGACCTGACTATCAGGTACTGTGTATAATGGGCAGCCAATCCAATAATAAAAGCAAAATACTGCAGATGCTGGAAATCTGAAATAAAAAGAGGAAATGCTGTAAAAACTCAGCAGGTCTGGCAACATCTGCGGAGAGCGAAGCAGAGTTAACGTTTCAGCTCAGTGACCCTTCATGAGATCAGCCAATCCAATAATGCTCATTTTGCACCACTGCCTGAGGCAAATTTCTACTGCTAAATGCTTGAGGTAGATACAGAAAAAACATTGCCTCTGTTTGGGAAATCTAGAACAAGGGAGCATAATAAAATTATAGCTAGGCCATTCAGGACAAAAATTAGGTCATGGAAATCTGAAACGTTCTCCCCAAAAGGCTTTGGATGCTAAGTCAATTGAACTGTTCATGATTAAGATCGATAGGTTTTTTGTTTGGCAAAGGCACTGAGGGATATGGAACAAAGGTAGGTAAATGGAGTTGAGGTATTGATCAGCCATGATCTAGTTATCACTGGGGCGCCATGATCTATTTGCATGTCCAAACAAGCTCAATGGATTGAATGGCCTACTGCTGTTCTTTCATTATTATTTTAATGGTCTGGTATTCTGTATTAAGTGGTGAAATTCTGCAGCAGTGGTTTGATGAGTGTGCGGCAGTTGAACATAGAAATGATCATCTTTCAAATATACATATGGGGCTGAATTTTATTCGGTGGCGCCCTTTCAACTCAGCGGGGTGCCCGCATTTAGCGGCCGCCGCAGAGCCCCCACGATATTATGCACCGGGACTCATTAGAATCACGGCGCCGAGCCGCGCACCCCCCCCCCCCACCACCAATATTACCCGAGGAGAGGCGGGACATTCGGCGCAGCAAGAGCTTTGACAGCTGTGCAGCAGGTGCAGGGGCCCTATTTTAAGCACCCCAGCACCTGCCTCCTGACAACTGTCAAAGAATACTTACCTGACTGCTGAAGAGTGGGGCTGCTGTCAATCTGGCAGCAAAGCAGAAAGTGCTGCAGAAATCCAGCAGGTCAGGCAGCATCTGTGGAGAGAGAAGCAGAGTTAACTTTTCCATGTTCACAGACCCACAGATACAGTGACATGGATATTGGCTCAGTCAGCTGCTGCCTCTAATGGTTTTCACAGGGATGCTGCAGACGTGGACTGGTGCACAGCAGGTGAGTGAGGGTGATGTGTGGCTTGTAGAGCACATGTCGGTTCCTATGGAGCAGAGAGCTTTTGTCTGATAAGCTACTTCCGTAAATCCCTAGCTCACTGCTAGCCCTGCGTGCACAGCCTGTGTGCCATCTGCCCTCCCGTGCATCTTTCATGTTGTAGGTCCTCAGCGTCCTCATTGTCCGAGGAAGAATCCTGTTGACATCTCTCCTCATCATGCCAGCCCTGGCCCTATTGGGTGCGTAGATGTGCAGAGCAGCAAAGAAAGGAGCTGGCCTTTTTGGCCCATAGTACAGGGCATCACCCTATCCATCCAGGCATTAGAGACGCTCTTTCAGCATGCCGATCTCCTGCTCAATGGTGGCTCATGTAGCTCAGTGGCTGGAGTTTTATCTCTCCTCAGCAGCTGTGGCGGAGTCGTGCACTGGGGTCGGGAGCCATGTCTGCAAAGGATAGCCCATAACTCCAAGAAGCCACCCTTCCATCTGAGCCAGTTCAGTGAACAGCGGTGGCAACCGGGACTGGCGCAAGCCCCAGGTGTCATGACAGCAGCCTAAGAAGTGGTTACAGCAAACATCTGCGGTGTTCTCATACCAGCTTCACCTAAATTAAGAGGGCTCCTTTAATGGTGACGTCTGCAGGTGGTAGCCTGGCAGTAGGCCTGATGGCCACGAGTGCAGCCGATGAACATTACAACCTATGGTTCTCTGGCAATGGTACCAGAACCAATGGCCCTCTGGGCCTGGCTGTGACAGTCCGTCCTGAAGCGGACACACTCACTGGCCCTCCGGTACAGGGCATTGCTGACCTTCCTAATGCAGCGGTGCACTGCTGACTGTGTGACCCCACAAAGGTCTCCGGTGGGCCCCTAAAAGACTGCAGAGACATCAGGCTTGAGAACCGCTGCCACTATGAGGAACAAAGGCATGGGATGCCCACCGGAGCCCATGGGCTGCAAATCATTTTTGAGCAGGGCACAGAGACGTGGCACCACCCTTTCTATAGACGTAATTTCCTCTGATACTGGTGCTCTGACATCTGCCGTCATGTCATGTGGGGCCTGTAGATGCACGGCAAACGTAATGGTGAGCTCCCCTTGGGGGCTGCTGCTCACGACCAGGGGCCTCTACGTGGATCGCACCTGCCTGTTGGTATTGCCTCTGGTGCATATGGATCATCACGAGCAGAGGATCACACAACGTAGGATGAGCCATACCTATTTCCATGTGATAAATAAAGGTGAACGTTGCACGTATTCGAAGGTTCCTAACAGGGCAGGGGTTGGTGTTGACTGGTACATCAGCTGCTTTCCTGGATCAACTATGTTGCGCGCTATGGCATTGCCCATCTTGGCCAACACTCAGAGTGCACAGCATGACCACATCAAGATCCTACCAGCTGAATTGATTGCCCCCACCATCCATATAACCTTAATGCTCCTGTCCTTTCTGGCACCCTCTCCTCACACAGGGTGCCTAGTGTGCCATTGCCCCCTCACAAACACAAAGCGTACGCTGTTCATGGAGGGACGGTACACAGTACCTCACTTCACGCCAGCACAGCATTTCCTCCAGTAATCTCAGTCCCTCCTCCCTTTAAGAATGTAAAGTTAGACCCCTGAATATCCACCTCCCTCCTCTCTCTAGGAATGCAGAGGTAGACCCCTGAACATCCCCCCTCCCTTCCATAATGCAGAGTGAGACCCCTGAATAACAGAACTTACCTTCGCTGGCGACAACTTCTGCCTCTGAGGACCCGCTAGCTTTTCAAATCGTGAACGGACGGCATGTGACGGCCGCCCGTTCAGCAAAGAATCCAGATGTGTCAGTGGAGAGACGACGGGCTGCGTAATCAGCAAAGTTAAGTACTCTTTACCATAAGCTAATAGTGGTGCCGCGGCCGGTAATATGCGACGGGCCCTTCTCGACGTCATGGGTCAAGGCGGGCCTCTCCCCTCAGCATTTTACCAGCCCTTCACCGTGACCCGCGGCATCAAAAGGCCGGTAAAATTCAGCCCACGGACTCCAAAGCAGTCACACTGAAATAGCCATATTTTTATGAAGACGCAGCTGCATTGTACATAATAAATGGCAAGCCATTTTTAAAAAAACAGTTTTATTATAGGTTGAGTGTTTGTAGCAAACTCAATGTTCATATGAATCCAGAAATAAATAATTCCTGTACTTTAAAATCAGAACAGAGTCAACATGGTTTTGTGAAAGGGAAATCATGTTTGACAAATTTGCTAGAGTTCTTTGAGGATATAACAAGCAGAGTTGAGAAAGGGGAACCGGTAGATGTAGTGTATTTGGATTTCCAGAAGTCATTCGATAAGGTGCCACATAAGAGATTATTGCACCAGATAGGAGCTCACGGTATTGGGGGTAATGTATTAGCATGGATTGAGGATTGGTTAACTCACAGAAGACAGAGAGTCAGGATTAATGGGTCTTTTTGAAGTTGGAAAGACGTAACGAGTGGAGTGCCACAAGGATCAGTCCTAGGGCCTCAATATTTACTATCAATATAATGACTTGGAGAAGGAGGCAGAATGTAATATATCCAAATTTGCTGACAATACAAAAATAGGTGGGAGAGCATGTTGTGATGAGGACATAAGGAATCTGCAAGGGGTTATAGATAGGTTGAGTGAGTGGGCAAAAACTTGGCAGATGGAGTTTAATGTAGGAAAGTGTGAGGTCATGCACTTTGGTAGGAAGAATCAAAAGGCAGACTATTACTTAAATGGAGAGAGACTTCAAAAAAGTGCAGCAGAGGGATCTGGGTGTTCTTGTGCATGAAACACAAAAAGTTAGCAAGTAATTCAGACGACAAATGGAATTTTGGCCTTTATTGCTCGGGGGTTGGAGTTTAAAAATAGGGAAGTCTTGTTACAACTGTACAGGGTGTTGATGAGGCTGCACCTGGAGTACTGTGTAGTTTTGGTCCCCGTATTTAAGAGAGGATATACTGGAATTGGAGGCAGTTCAAAAGAGATTCACTAGGCTGATTCCTGGGATGAAGGGGTTGACTTATCAAGAATAGCTAAACAGGTTAGGCCTTTATTCATTAGAGTTTAGAAGAATGAGGGGTGATCTTATTGAAAGGTGCAAGAGCCTAAGGGGGCTTGACAGGGTAGATGTTGAGAAGATGTTTCCACTAGTGGGGGAATCTCGAACTAGGGGACGTAGTTGCAGAATAAGAGGACACTCATTTACAACTGAGATGGGAAGGAATTTCTTCTCTCAGAGGGTAGTGAATGTCTGGAATTCTCTATTCCAGAGAGTTGTGGAGGCTAGATCACTGAACGCATTTAAAGAGGAGGTAGATAGATTTTTGAAATATTGGGGAGTTGAGGGCTATGAGGAACTGGCACGAAAGAGGAGTTGAGGTCTGGGGCAGATCAGCCATGATCTTATTGAATGGCGGGGCAGGCTTGAGGGGCCAAATGGCCTACTCCTGCTCCTATTTCTCATGTTCTTATTATGTAGAATTCAAGTTCTCTCTCATTGGACTGTAGTCAAGTCTATGAAAGCAAATTCTAAAATGGAGGACAAAGCCAAATCCTACCTCCTATTCCTGCTCAGATCCAACACTTGCTTTGTAAATCACCTTTTTACCATATTAAAAAGCCACTATGAGTTATTGCGACTGTCCTTACTGTAACCTTCTCTGCAATAGGTCATCCTAAATTATTCTAGGTACTTATATTCTCATTTCTGCAAGAGCACCAGGGAAGTTTCCTGACACAATATGGCCTCAAAGATCCAGGAGAGTAAGCAAACGTAACTCACACACTTCATCAGGTGGATGTCAAGAGACTAACTCTCTGACTCCCACAGTCTTGTTCCTTTCCCACAAATTGATTGGTGAGTACAGGAAGTAATAAATAGTTCTCCTGTTTATATCAATATGCACCAAAGGGACTGTGCATATGTTGGTAGCCCTTATCAACTACAAATAACACAATTTAACCCTGATACAATTTATTTATTGATCTTGATAAAATATATACCATTCTTTTGTTGCAAACCTTGATGTCATCCTATCTCTGGTTTGTAATCAGGCAGTCAAACAAACTGATAGTCAACTTTATTCTCATAATTAAAAAATAAAGAACTTTCAAAATTACAAAGCCATAAGGTGATTGACTTTGCTCATTGACCTGTATTTTTAAGGAGTACTTAACAGTCACAAGCAAATGGGATTCAACCAAAAGACAGCATTATTTTTCCAATAATATTGCATGAGCATGATTTCCCAAATATATTCTAAATGAAAAAAGTATACATGGACAAAATACAAAGAAACATTCAAGCTGTACATTCTGCACAAGTACCAAACTATAGATACTGGTGACGCCCAGGACAGATTCCACTGGAATAAATAAAAATGTTCTGATAAAAGGTCACAGACCTGAAACGTCAACTCTGCTTCTCGCTCCACAGATACTGCCAGACCTGCCGAGTATTTTCAGCACTTATTTTTTTTATTTCAGATTTCCAGCATCTGCAGTATTTTGCTTTTATATCAGATTCCACTAAAGCTTGGGAGGTCAGAGTGAAGTCACAAGTTAAATATCTGAAGCAGATGCACTTGCCACTGGCGATATACATTGGGTGCCTGCCTGCTGCAGGAAGCTGGAAACCTCAGCAAGAAAATACAATTGACTGTTTTTTTAAAAGAAGGCTGAAATCTTCTTTCAGGGAACTGGACCACACCCCAGACCTGGACTCAAAAGATGGTTCCTCCTTCTGCTGTTAGAATAATGTAGCATGCCTGGTCCCACTGAGTGTACTGGTGTGCCAAGGTCCCATCATATCCTCCGTCAATAGCCTTTGTTCAGGGGCAGGCCGAGGCTCCTCCCCTAAGTAGCCAATCAAATTGAAGAAGAGGGCGGCACAGTGGCGCAGTGGTTAGCACTGCAGCCTCACAGCTCCAGGGACCTGGGTTCGATTCTGGGTACTGCCGGTGCGGAGTTTGCAAGTTCTCCCTGTGACTGCGTGGGTTTTCGCCGGGTGCTCCAGTTTCCTCCCACAGCCAAAGACTTGCAGGTGATAGGTAAATTGGCAGTTGTAAATTGCCCCTAGTGTAGGTAGGTGGTAGGGAATATGAGATTACTGTAGGGTTAGTATAAATGGGTGGTTCTTGGTCGGCACAGACTCGGTGGGCTGAAGGGCCTGTTTCAGTGCTGTATCTCTAAATAAAAATAAAACATTCTCAGACAGCAAAACAAGAACTAAAATGCACTGATTATCCTTCACTTTTTAATTGTTTTACAAAGAGCAAAATAAAGATTGGGACATATATGGGATTAAAGTAGAATCTGAAAAATCATAAATATAAAAACAATTGTGTAAGTTTTTATAATAAAAGAAATTTGACATCCCACAAATATAAAGTTAGTTTTTCTAGAGTCAGAGAGGTTGTTCAGCAGTAATTATTGAGTTTTATACCATTTAAACGCCAGGAACACCTCATTTGACAAAGTATAACGTTTTCAAGGGTTTGTGCAGTGAGATTATAATGTAAATAGCAGACATTCACATCAAATCAAGTGAGATATATGATGCCAGAAGTTGTTCGTCACTTTCACTGAATAATGACAATGAAGGCTGACAGTTTTACTGTCATTTCCATTGGAAAATCTGGGCTCCAGAGCAAAGCATAGTTTATAAAATGTACATAAAACCCAAGAATCTGAATTGTAGTAAAAGATGCAAGCCAGGTACTCATTTTTAAAAGAAAAATGTAGCATCCTGAATGGGTTTAAGCTTAATGACAAACATTGTTATTCATAAAGGGAGCTTTGCCACTTTTTGATTTTGGATCTGCTCACAGGTTAAAGGCTAGTCTACTCCTAGCTGTTTATCAGACATACAATTTGTTTTCTAACACCAAATAAAAGTTGAAAGTTTTTAACCAAAAAGATAGTTACCATTTCAGTGATGGTGAACAGCTGTGTAACAGTCCTTATGGGATGAAATAAGCCTTTCTTGAAATTAAAAACATGTGGACCAGCTCCTTTAGAACATTCCCAAGCACTAGCAACAACACAATTACATAATTCAATAAGTTTCCCTTTTCTTCAGGATAATTTGAGTATTGTGTACCCCTGTAAAAATGGGGCATTTTTCTCAAATTTATTTTATTTGGGTTGGGGCAAACCAGTGTCTCCTTAAGGGTTCAATTAAAAGAGTTGGAACACATAAGGAAGTACTGCTTCACTCTGCATTTTCCACAAGATGGGTTGCATTATTACTGGTGCTCAACTGAAAAATCAAATCAAAGTAGGTGAACACTGCAATAGCTTTCTGTTGCTGCTTTAGAATGTGTGGGCCACTGGTGTTTTTGTGCTGATTGGCTAGCCTGTAAGTGTAAGAAATCTGGTATAATCAGAAGGTTGTGTGTTCACTCGACCACCAAAAGATAAATCTGTGTTCAAAATTGTTTGTGGGCCTGCTCTTTGCTCTCCATTTGATAAGTTTTTTTCTTATACTTTTCAGTACCTAGGTCAGTAGTTGTTAAAAACTGAGTAGTTTATAGTATAAAAACTCCAGTTAGCACTAAGGAAAACATCATTCAGTTGGGCAACTGAGATTGGAAATGCCTCAAGAACTGAAATGCATCCAAAAAATGAGCTCTAAATGCTGGATTTTGCAGTTGTATTGATGGCAACTTCTGGTATTTGCACATGCACAGTTAAATGTGGAAATCTTCAAGTTGACATCACTGATGCACTGCTTCTCCAAAAGGAAGTGCTGTCAAAGTCCTTGCAGAAGGAAACCTTATACCTTGCTGAATGAACTGTGCACTTAAAGCCAGCTTCTTTTAAAAAAAAATGCATTGAATAAAATACATTGTCACAGAAATCATGGCCTAGAAATCCACTAGCACTGCACTCAATTTTTCCAGTGCAAATTGAGTAACTATGCATCCAATATGGGTGGCAGCATGCATGAGTTCGTTCTGCAGTGGACGCAAGTTGACGGAACATACTTGATCAGGCTGCACTTAATCTCTCCCGCCATATAAACTCACCTACCCACATTCATGGCTGAAACCCTCATCTATTGTTGCCTCTGGACTCAATTATTTTAATTTACTCCTGGCTGCCTTTCCACCATCTAGAAACCTCAGCTCATCCAAATCTCTGCGGCCTATATCCTAACTCGCACCAATCAAATTCAGACATCACCAATTTGCTCAATGACCTACATACGAGCTATGGGCAAATTGCCATAGAGTCAATAAGATCAGAAAGTTGACTGCATGGTTCAAAGATTGGTGTGGGAGAAATGGGTTTCAATTCATGAGGCACTGGCACCAGTCCTGGGGAAAAAGGAAGCTGCTCCATTGATGTGGGCTTCACTTGAACCATGCTGGAACCAGTGTTCTGGTGAATTGAATAGCTAGGGCTGTAGATAGGGCATAAAATAAAAAGTATGTGGGGCAGGGGGCATGTTCAGGTGAGGGAAACCTTTGAAAGGTGAAGAAGAATGCAATAGTGCAGGATACAGATATGGGTAATGATAACCAGACTGTGACAGAAGGGACAGAGTTTACAAACAAAACAGTACACCAGCAAATAGGGTCAGAACACAAGAACACAAGAAATAGGAGCAGAAGTAGACCATATGGCCCATCGAGCCTGCTCCGCCATTCAATACGATCATGGCGGACCTTGGGCTTCAATTCCACTTTCCTGTCTGCTCCCCATATCCTTTGATTCCCTGCGAGACCAAAAATCTATCCCAGCCTTAAACGTATTCAATGATGGATCATCCACAACCCTCTGGGGCAGAGAATTCCGAAGACTGACAACCCTTTGAGTGAAGTCATTTCTCCTCATCTCAGTCCTGAATGATTGATCCCTTATCCTGAGACTGTATCCCCATGTTCTTGATTCCCTGACCAGTGGGAAAAATCTCTCAGTTGCTACCCTATCAAGCCCTTTCAAAATCTTGTATATCTCAATTAGATCGCCTCTTATTCTTCTAAACTCCAGAGAATGTAGGCCCAATTTACTCAGCCTCTCATCATAGGACAACCCCCTCATCCCAGCAACCAATTTAGTCCGAGTAGTGAATATGATAAAAAGACAAAATTACAGTCTCTTTATCTGAATGCACACAGCATTCATAAGACAGATGAATTAATCGCACAAATAGAAATAAATGGGTACGATCTGATAGCTATTACAGCGACATGCTTGCAAGGTGACCAAACTTGGAAACTGAATATTTAGGGGTACTTGGCATTTCAGAAGGATAGGCAGAAAGGAAAAGGAGAAGGAGTAGCTCTGTTAATAAAGGATGAGATCGGTACAGCAGTGAGAAGATCTTAGCTCAGTAGAGCGAGATGTAGAATTAGTTTGGTTGGAGATAAGAAATAGCAGGGGAAAAAAGTCACTGGTGGAAGTAGTTTATAGGCCCCCTAACAGTAGCTTCACCGTGGGACAGACAAGAAATAATGGGGTCTTGTTCAGTCAGCTTACTTCCACTGCAGAATGAGCTCATGCATGCTACCATCCATATTAAATGCATAGGTACTCAGTTTGTACCGGAAAGGTACTGCAATAATCATGGGTGACTTTAATCTTCATATAGATTGGACAAGTCAAACTGGCAAAGGTAGCCTTGAGGACGAGTTAGAGAGTATTCAGAACAGTTTCTTAGAACAATACATTGACAAACCAACCAGGAACAGACTATTTTAGATCTGGTAATGTGTAATGAGACAGAATTAATGAATGATCTCATGGTTCTAGATGTTCCAGAGAAGAGTATTCATAACATGATAGAATTTCACATTCATGAGAAATTTGGGTCTGAAACTAGTGTCTTCCTAAATAAAGGAAATTACAAAGGTATGAAGACAGAGTTGGCTTAGGTGGACTGGCAAAACATGTTAAAAAGGTAAGACAGTAGATAACCAGTGTCAGACATTTAAGGATATATTTCATAATTCTCAACAAAGATATATTCCATGAAGAAAAAGACTCTACGAGAAGGATGAAGCATCTGTGGCTACCTGAAAAATTTAAGGATGGTATCAAATTGAAACAAAAGGCGTACAATGTTGCGAAGATTAGTGGTAGGCCAGAAGATTGCGAAAATTTTAGAAACCAGCAAAGCATGACTAAAAAAAGGAGGGAGAAAATGGATGAGAGTAAAGCAGAAAGAAATATAAAAGCTGACAGGAAGACCTTCTACAAGTAGATAAAAAGGAAGAGAGTAGCTGAAGTAAACGTAGTTTCCTTAGAGGATGGGACTGGGGGGATTAATAATGGGAAACAAGGAAATAGCAGAGACTTCTGTCTCTTTGGTGGAAAACACAAAAAGCATTCCAAGAATAGTAGAAAATCAGGGGGCAAAAGGGAGGGAGGGACACAATACAATTACGATCACGAGAGAAAAATACTAGGCAAACTAATGGGACTAAAGGCGGACATGATTGCCTGCATCCGAAGACCCTAGGATGCAGGCAAAGTGGATGCATTGGTTGCAAACCTCCAAATTCTCTAGATTCTGGAAGGACCCAGCGTATTGGAAAATAGCAAAAGCAATGCCTCTATTCAAGAAAGGAGGCAAACAGAGAGCAAGAAACTATAGGCCAGTTAACCTAACAGTCATTGGGAAAATGCTGGAATCCATTATTAAGAAAGTAGTAGCAGGACAGTTAGTAAATCATAATACAATCAAGCAGAGTCAACGTGGTTTTATAAAAGGGAAATGGTGTTTGACAAATTTATTCGAGGTTCTTTGAGGATGTAACGAGCAGGATAAAGAGGAACCACTAGATATAATGAATTTGGATTTCCAAGGGCCTTCAGTAAGGTGCCACATAAAAGGTTACTGCACAGGATAAGAGCTCATGGTGTTGGGGTTAATATATTAGCATGGATAGAGAACTGGCTAACTAACAGAAAGGAAGAGATGGGATAAATGGGTCATTTTCAGGTTGGCAAACTGTAATTGAGAGAGGGAGAGGGAGAGGGAGAACGCTCACAATGGAGTTGCCCTCTGGAAGCCAGGTGGGAAAAAATGCAGTTTAAAAAAGGCCCCAACAGTCATGGAGGGGTTATCCCTCCACTGGATGGCCAGCAGCCACAGCTGTGGCCCAATGGCCATGACAGATGGAGAAGGAGGGTCTCTAGTGGTATGAAAAGCAGCCTCCCCCCTCCCCACTTACCACCACCCCAAACCCTGCCACCCTACAACTGTGTGGGGCCCACCTACTGACTGTAAAATTCTAATTACTGCAGGAGAGGGGCCTTAACAGGCACCCCTATTGGCCTCTGATAATCCTGGCAAAAGTGTCTGTGAAGGGATATGGATAGGTTAAGTGAATGGGTAAAAATTTGGTGGATGGAATATAATGTGGGAAAATGTGTGGTTATCCTTTTTTTTTAAAAAAGGAAAAATAGAAAAACATATTATTTAAATGGAGAGGGACTGCAGAATGCTGCAGTACAGAGGGATCTGGGTGTCTTAATACATGAAACACAAAAAGTTAGCATGCTGGTATAGCAAATAATTAGGAAGACAAATAGAATGTTGGCCTTTATTGAATGGGTGAATAGAGCATAAAAAGTAGGGAAGTTTTGCTACAACTGTCTAGGACATTGGTAAGACCACACCTAGAGTACTGTGTATAGTTTTGGTCTCTATTTAAGGTAGGATAGATTTCCATTAGATGCATGAAAAAGAGTTCACAGAAGGTTAAATAGGTTGATTCATGGGATGAAGGAGTTGTCTTTTGAGGAAAGGTTGAGCAGGTTGGGCCTATAAATCACAGGAGTTTAGAAGAATGAAAGATGATCTTACTGAAACATAGGATTCTGAGGGGGCTTGACAGGGTAGATGCTGAGAGGATGTTTCCCCTTCTGGGGGAATCTAGAACTAGGGGCATAGTTTCAGAATAAGACATTATCCATTTAAGACAGAGATGAGGAGGAATTTTTACTCTGTCTCATTAGTCTTTGGAATTCTCTATGCCAGAGAGCTGTGAAGGCTGGGTCATTGAATATATCCAAGGTCGAGATGGACAGATTTTTGAATTATAGGGGAGTCAAGGGTTATGGGGAACAGGCAGAAGAGTGGAGTTGAGACTAAGATCTGTTCAGCTATGATCTACTCATGCTCGTATTTCTTATTTTCTTATGTACATAGGCGCCAGTCCCCAATGCTCCCATTTTAAAATTCTCATCCTTGCTTTGAAATTCCTCCATGGCCTCACCCCTCCCCATCTTTGTAACCTCCTCCACTCCTACAACCTTCTGAAAACTCTGCACTCCATCAATCTTGTCCTTTTGTGCATTTCTGATTTTCTTCACACTACCATTGGTGGCCATGCCTTCAGCTTTCGAATTTCCTCCCCATCGCTCTCTGCCTCTCTACCTCTCAATCACTCTTGTCCTTTAAGATGCTCTTTTAAATTTCTCTTTAACCAAGCTTTTGGTCACCTGTCCCAACATCTCTTTATATGGCTCAATGTCAAATTTTGTTTGAAAATCACTCCTGAGAAGTGCCTTGGAACATTTTACTCCATCAAAGGTACTATAAAAATGCAAGTTATTGTTGTGGTAAATTTGCTGCTGCCCATAGAGAATATTTGCAGGAGGACTTCAGTCGGTTAACCATGGCTGATGCTAAACAGTGATCAATGCAAATTGGTTACAACCAAGGGTTATTTTTGCTAGATGTTTGAGAGTAGATAGTTATTGTCATTGTTGTTGCTCCATAGGCCATCCAGACCTCGCCAGAATTGCATTAAAAGCTGATTGAAATATTTAAATAAAGGGTCCTAAACTTATCGTAGCATCCTTTAGTGACATTGGGTTGTCCCAGCACCTGATAAACTCAAACTTGTTTACAACAGGTAGCAAGGACCCTTCAACAATGTGAGTTAAAGAGCTAATCCATTACATATTAGCGATTTGTCCTTCTAAGCAGCTGTTCAATTTCTGGATTTGTTTTTGGACTGACTTATAAAATGTAATTCTGAATTCTGAGAAAAAGTTATTGCTGGCGCTGCATTATTTTTGCCTGGTTTCAAAACAGTTTTACAGTAGCCATGGGTGCCTTTGTAGGGCTGCCTTGCAGACTGGAGGATATAGGGGAGCAGCAAAGAAGATAGGAAGAGCTGGGAGAAGAGTGAGAAGGTTAGGGGAATGTGCCGAAGGTCAAACCCGAAATAGGTCTTCAGGGAGCACTTCTATCTGAACTTCTCTGACAAGTGCTTCACTAACTTCAGAAAGGTAGATCAGCTGCTGCAGCTATAACTCAAGCCATCAGGGCATGGACGCCTCTGCCTGTGCCGGTCACAATTACCAGAGACCTCAGCCTTTATCCTTCCGGGCTGTTGACATCAGCGACATCTTGGTTTGCAGTCCACCAAAGTATTAGGATTGCACTGTATGCCAAAAGGAACAGCCCATGGACGAAGCAGGTCAAGAGAGTGCTAGGCTTCCCCCATGCTGCAGACTTGTCCACGGTTCAAGGTAACGTAGATTGCATCCACATTGTCTTGTGTACTTCCTAACCTGATCCTGGTCAATAGAAAATTATTCCACTCTCTAAACATCCAGCTTGACTTTAAGCACAGGCAGTGTACAGACAGGTCTATGCCTGGCAGCATTTACAATTCCATTCACAATTCTCCTATCCCACGTTATTCCTCTGCTTTGCCTTTGTTTCAACTAAGCCATGAGTTTTCAGGCTGAGATGTGTCGGGTTCGCGTCGGGTCTTTCTTCAATGTCCAAAATTCGGACTCGGGTCGGGCTGGACGTGGACAGTGCTGCCTTGTTCCAGGAAGTAATCTTCAAATGAACATTCAGGACATCAAGGCAGGAAACGTGCAGTGCTCTGAAATCAACGTAATTCTTCCTGTTTGAAAACATATTTCAGTCGCCTCCAGGTGGCTGCTGTGGTCTTATTACGGACGCCCTCACATGAATATAGAGTTGTGAAATGCTCAATCGCACTTACCCCAGCAGCTCAGAGCATGCCAGCCTCACAAGTGTCTTTCATTAGATGTTTCATTGAGCCCATTTTAGTGCATGTGTGTGTGTGTGTGTTTTTTTTTAAATAGAGCGGTTCTCTGTCCGTTTAAAGCCAGCAAGAGAGGGCCAAATCCTGGAGAGAGGACTGAGTGCCGAGAGACAGCGAAAAGGCGGAGTCGAGAGACAACTTTCAGTTTGACAGCGAGGAAAAAGAGAGAGAGAGAGAGAGAGACTGAGATCAGGACAAACAGAAATTAGAGGTGATAAGAGTGAAGGGGGGGTGGGGGTAGGTGGAGGAACATTTACAAGTTCCAACATAAAGCACCCAAGTGAAATGAACCCAACCCCTTACACTCTGAACTATCAAGTCGGGGAGAAACGGACAAGCCTGAGGAAGATACCAGGAACTGCACTGAGTACAGAAACATCAACTGAGCTCTTGCTTTAATCTATACTTGGATTTAAAATTATCTGGAAATAGGGAGATTAAACTTCCCAATCTGAGTTCTCCGCGGAGACTTTTTTTTGTTAATGACATCGGAACTTGATTCAGTTCAGAAGCTTGTTTGTTACATTGCATGATTTGGATAGTTTTTTTCCCCCTGAGTGCACTCAGGATTGCAGTGCCTTCGCCTGTTTAAAATCAGTTTTTGTTGTTTTTTTTAAAACTTTATGTTGTTAATTGAACACGGGTAGATCAACAACTGGCACCTGTATTCGTATCTTCTCCGGGCTTGTCAATTTCTCCTGGACTTGATAGATTTCATAGTGTAAGGGGTTGGGTGCTTTATGACTTAAATTTAAATCAAGCATGGCATCAAACATCACAGGCAAGCAGGTAGGTGATTGGTTTTGGAAGAATCAACCTGTTTGGTGAGTAACTGGTAAGTGACTAAAGTAAGAAAAGTAAAGTGGGTTCGTAACTGAAGTAAAGAGTAAGGTAAGGCCGACAGTTCTCTTACAAATTGTAAGAAGAGTTTTTTTAGGGAATCAAGGTCCCTGGTGTTAATAATCTCTAATTTTTGAATAATTTAAGGGAGTAAATTAAGGGTAAGTCATGGCAGGGCAGCTCAGCAGCGTGGAGTGCTCCTCCTGTGCAATGTGGGAAGTTAGGGACACTTCCAGAGTCCAGGGCAAACACGTATGCAGGAAGTATCTCCAGCTGCTGCTACTCAAAATCAGCGTTTTGGATCTGGAGCAGCGGCTGGGGACACTGGAGCATCTGCGAGGCTGTGATCATTGTGGATAGCACGTACAGGGGGTGGTCACACCGCAGGTAAAGACTGCTCAGGCAGAAAGGGAATGGGTGACCACCAGGCAGAGTAGAACAACTGGGCAGGTAGTGCAGGAATCCCCGGGTCCATCCCCCTAACAGATTTTCTGCCTTGGATACTGTTGGGGATGATAGCTTCTCAGGGGAATGCAGCAAAGACAAGTCTGTGGCACCATGGGTGGCTCAGCTGCAGAGGAGGGGAGGAAAAAGAGTGGGAGAACTATAGTGATAGGGGATTATAGGAAGATAGGAACAGGAGTAGGCCATTCAGCCCCTCGAGCTTGTCCCGCCATTCAATGAGATCATGGCTGATCTGCAGCCGAATTCCATATACCTGCCTTTGGCCCATATCCCTTAATATCTTTGCTTAACAAAAACCTATCTATCTCAGATTTAAAATTAACAACTGTTCTAGCTTCAACTGCTGTTTGTGGGCGAGAGATCCAAACCTCTACCACCCTTTGCGTGAAGAGGTGCTTTCTAACATCGCTCCTGAACGGTCTGGCCCTAATTTTTAGACTTTGCCCCCTAGTTTTAGAATCTCCAACCAGTGGAAATAGTTGGTCTTTATCTAGCCTATCTTTTCCTGTTAATATCTTGAAGACTTCAATCTGATCACCCCTTAACCTTCTAAATTCGAGCGAAAACAGGCCTAATTTGTGTAATCTCTCCTCGTAATTCAACCCCTGTAGTCCAGGTATCATTCTTGTAAACCTACGTTGCACTCCCTCCAAGGCCAATATATCCTTCCTAAGGTGTGGTGCCCAGAACTGCTCACAGTACTCCATTTGGAGTCTTACCAGGGTTTTGTACAGCTGCAGCATAACCTCTGTCTTTATACTCCAATCCTCTGGATATAAAGGCTAGCATTCCATTAGCCTTTTTGATTATTTTCTGCACTTGCTCGTGGCATTTTAAAGATCTATGCACTTGAACCCCCAAGTCTCTTTGGACATCCACGGTACTTAACCTCTTCCCATTTAGAAAGTACTCTGCTTTTTTGGTCCAAAATGGATAACCTCACACTTGCCCACATTGAAATCCATCTGCCACAGTTTTGCCCATCCACCTAGTCTGTCAATATCTCCTTGCAATTTTATGCTATCATCTAGATTGTCTACAATGCTGCTTAACTTTGTATCAGCAAATTTGGAAAAAATGACTTCCTATGCCATCATCCAAGTCATTAATGAATAATGTGAATAATTGAGGCCCCAACACAGATCCCTGCGGGACATCACTAGTCACATCCTGCCAGAGTACTTATCCATTATCCCCACTCTGTCACCTACCACTCAACCAACTTCCTAATCATGTCAATAGTTTGCCCTCAACTCCATGGGCTTCTACCTTAGTTAACAGTCTCTTATGTGGGACTTTATCAAATGCCTTCTGGAAGTCCATATAAATAACATCCAGAGACACTCCCTGTCCACTACCTTAGTCACCTCTTCAAAAAATTTAATGAGATTTGTCAGGAATGACCTTCTAGTCATGAATCCATGCTGGCTGTCCCTGATTAACTGAAAATTTTCTAGGTGTTCAGTCACCCTATCCTTGATTATAGACTCCAGCAGCTTGCCCACCACAGATATCAGGCTAACTGGTCTGTAATTTCCTTGGTTCCCCCTTTCACCCTTCTTAGAAAGTTGGAGTGACAGAGGGACCAATCCTGAATCTAGGGAACTCCGAAAGACTATAGTTAGGGCATCTACAATGTGCTCCCCTACTTCCTTTACACCTTCGGATGGAAACAAACAAACAGTCAGGTCCTGAGGATTTCTCACTCTTTAGTTCCATTAATTTCCTTGTTACTGATGCTTTACTTACGTTAATTGTATTAAGTCCCTGTCCCTTATCGGCGATTAATTTTTTTCAGGACTTCCGGCAAGTTATCCTCCTTTTCAACTGTAAATACTGAGGCAAAGGAATTGTTCAACATGTCTGCCATTTCCCCGTTATCAATGACAAAATCTCCATTTCAGTTTTTAGTGGGCCTATATTGCGCTTTCCCTTTATGTAACTATAAAATTTCTTCTTATTGATTTTGATGTCCCTTGCACGTTTCCTTTCTTAATCCCTTTTAGTAGCTCTTATAAGCTGCTGTGTGACCCGTTGCTGGTCTTTGTATCTATCCCATTCGGCTGGATCTGTGCTGCGTTTTGCATTTTTGCAAGCCCTTTCTTTTAGTTTTATGCCATCCCTAATCTCTTTAGTTGTCCATGGCTGTTTTTTCTGTGAAGTGGAGCTTTTTGCTCTCAGGGGTATATACTCGCACTATTTTGTTAAATGTTTCTTTAAATATTCTCCACTGCTCTTCAGTCGTTTGACTCATTAACAGATCTTCCCAGTTTACAGTGGACAGTCTCTGTCATCCCGTTAAAGTCAGCCTTTCCCAAGTAGCTGATTCGTGCTTTTCACTTTCAAACGCTACCTTGAATTCGATCATGTTGTGATCACTATTTGATAAATGTTCACGCACAGTTCGACTACTAATTAAATTTGGCTCATTACTCAATCTAATATTGCCTGTCCCCTTGTTACATCTAGGACATACTGCTGTAGGAAACTATCCCAGACACATTCCAGAAATTCACTACCTTTCTGACAGGTGCTAGTCTGCCTCTCCCAATCTATGTGTAAGTTAAAAATCCCCCATTAATACTACTCTGCCTTTGTTACACACTTGCCTAATTTGTGCATTTATACAATCTAACACCTCAGAACTGCTACCAGGGGGTCTATACACAACACCTAGTACAGTTTTAGATCCTTTTCTGTTCCTCAGTTCCACCCATAAGGTCTCCACTGGATGCTTTCCCCTCATTATATCCTCCCTCACCAATGGGTGATGTTATTTCTAATCAGTAAGGCTACTCCACCCCCTCTGCCATTTTCCCTGTCCCTCCTGTAAACTTTATAACCAGGTATATTTAGTTCCCAGTCCCAACCGTCCTGCAGCCACATCTCCGCAATGGCCACCGCATCATAATCTTCCATTTGAATTTGCGCCTGCAGCTCATCTAGTTTATTCCTTACACGCTGTGCATTTGCATATAGAACTCTTATTTGGGCTACATCCCCTAACCTGTCCCTCAGCACTGATGCTTTATTCACCTGTTTATTATTTCACTCTTCTGGTTTAACCAGTAAACATCTTGCAGCTTTGCCATTATCTGCAGTTCTTTAAGTAGGGTTCCTGACTGTTTCTTTACTCTCTGCCCTGTTACTTGTTTTTGAAACTGTATTGACTTCCCCTGAGGCCTCCCCCTCCCCTCCATTTACTAGTTTAAAGTCCTTGTGACCACCCTATTTATTCTTTCCGCTGGGACACTGGTCTTAGATCGGTTCAGGTGGAGCCCGTACCAACGGTACAGTTCCCTCCTGTCCCAATACTGGTGCCAGTACTCCATGAAATGGAACCCCTCTTTCCCACACCACTCCTTTAGCCACGTGTTTACTTCCCTAATTTTCTTATCCTTCTGCCAATTTGCACGTGGTTCAGGTAATAATCTAGGAGATTATAACCCTTGAGGACCTGCTTTTTAATTTTGTTCCTAGTTCCTGATAATCCCCAAACAGGTCCTCTTGCCTATTCTTGCCTATGTTGTTTGTTCCATGGACCACAACAACTGGATTCTCCCCCTCCCTCTCAAATATCCTTTCAAGCTGGTTAGCGATGTCCCTCACCCTGGCACTGGGTAGGCAACATACCATGCAGGACTCTCGGTCCTGCTTACAAAGGAATTTCCTACCACTACCACTTTCTTTAAGCTCCCCCCGCTTAAATGGCCTCCTGTACCATGGTGCAGTGGTCAGTTTGTTCATCCCCCCCTACAGTCCTTTTCCTCATCCACACAGGGAGCAAGTACCTCGTATCTGTTAGACAAGGTCAACAGCGGAGGCTCCTCCTTTGCTGAATTCAGGATCCTGCCTCACTTGCAGTCACACCCTCCTGTCCCTGACCACTGGCCAAATTTGAGATACTTAATCTACGGGGTGTAACTGCCTTAAGCACAGTGTCCAGGAACCTCTCCCCGTCCCTGATGTGCAGCAGTGTCTGAAGCTCAGACTCCAGCCCATCAACTCTGAGCCAAAGTTCTTCGAGCTGCAAGGACTTGCTGCAGATGTAGTCACTGTGGCTCACAATGGGATCTACCACCTCCCACACCATGCAGCTATGGCACATCGCCTGCCCTGCCATCTCTATTTCACTTTAGTTAATTAGTTTTTCAAATTAGTTTTTCAAATTTAGTGCAGATTCCCTACCAGTTTTCCTGTGACATCACTTTTTTCAGATTTTTCTCAGTTTCAGTTGCAACAGTGAAGCAGTGAAAGCAGCTCCGCCCCTCCGGGTCCGCTCTACCTCTTCCCCCCCAGTGACTAGGATTCTATCGTAAGGGGTACAGATAGGTGTTTGTGTGGCCGCAAACATGACTCCAGGATGGTATGTTGCCTCCCTGGTGCTCGGGTCAAGGATGTCAGAGCGGCTGCAGGTCATTCCGAAGAAGGAGGGTGAACAGTCAGAGGTCGTGGTTCACATTGGTACCAACGACATAAGTAGAAAGAGGGATGAGGTCCTGCAACAAGAATTTCGGGAGCTAGGTAGCGGAATAAAAAGCAGGATCTCAAAGGTTGTAATCTCTGGATTACTCCCGGTGCCACATACTAGTGAGTATAGGAATAGGAGGATAGAGCGTGACTGAAGAGATGGTGCAGGAGGGAGGGCTTTAGTTTCCTGGATCACTGGGTCTGTTTCTGGCGAAGGTGGGACATGTACAAGTCAGACATGTTGCACCTGAACTGGACGTGACCAACATCCCTGCTGGGAGGTTTGCTAGTGCGGTTGGGGGGGTTTAAACTAGTTTGGCAAGGGGATGGGATACAGAGTGAAAGTACAGTAGGGAGTGATGCACAACCAAATATAGAAGAGAAACTAAGTCAGTCTGGAAGGCAGAGCAAATATAGACATATTAAGTCACAAGCAAATAAAGTAAGGCTGGATTGCATCTGTTTTAATGCAAGGAGTCTTAACAAGTAAAGATGATGAATTGAGGGCGTTGATTAACACATGGGACTATGATATTATTGCTATCAGAGACATGGTTGAAGAAAGGGCAGGATTGGCAGCTCAATATTCCAGGGTATAGAATCTTCAGATGTGACCTGGGGGTGGGGGGTGGTGAAAGATGTAAAGGGGCATTGCATTATTGATCAAGTAGTCAGTTACAGCAGTAAGGAGGGATGATACCTTAGAAGGTTCCTCAAATGAGGCCATATGGATAGAACGTAAAAACAAAAAGGGGGCAATCACTTGGTTGGGAGCGTGCTACAGGCCTCCAAATAGTCAGGGAGAGATAGAGGAGCAGATATGCAGGCAAATCCAGAGAGGTCTAAAAATAATAGGGTAATAGTAGGGGATTTCAACTCCCCCAGTATTAACTGGGACAGTCTTAGTGGAAAGGGCTTAAAGGGGATGGAATTCTTAAAGTGCATCCAGGAGAGCTTTTTGAGCCAGCAGGTAGAAAGTCCTACAAGAGAAGGGGCGGTACTGGACCTAATCTTAGGGAATGAAGTTGGACAAGTGGCAGAAGTGCCAGTGGGGAAGCATTTCGGGGATAGTGACCATAACGCTGGAAGATTTAAGGTAGTTATGGAAAAGAACAAAGATGGACCAGAAATAAAGGTACTGAATTGGGAGAAGGCCTATTTCAGTATGATAAAACAGGATCTGGCCAAAGTGGACTTGGTGCAGCTACTTGTCAGAAAGTCTACATCAGACCAGTGGGAGTCACTCAAAAAGGAAATAGAGAGAGTTCAGAGCCAACATGTTTCCGTAAAGATGAAGGGTAGGAACAAGTCCAGGAAACGTAGGATGCCAAGGGATACAGAGGATTGGGTAAAGAAAAAAAAAAGGAGGCTTATGGCAGATTCAGAGGGCTGAAAACAGTGGAGGCCCTGGAGGAGTATAGAAAGTGTAGGGTGTACTTTAAAAAGTAATTAGGAGGGCGAAGAGGGGGCATGAGAAAAAACACTGGCAGGCAAGATAAAGGAAACTCCCAAGCATTTTATAAGTATATTAAGGGCAAGAGAATAACCAGGGAAAGAGGAGGGCCCATTAGGGACCAAAGTGGCAATGTGTGCAGAGCCGGAGGACATAGGTGAGGTTTTAAATGATTCCTTTTCATCTGTGTTCACTATGGAGTAGGAGGATGTAGGGGAAGCAATCAGGGAGGAGGATTGTGATATATTTGAACAAATTAGCATTGAAAAGGAGGAGGTATTAGCTGTTTAGCGGGCTTAAAAGTGGATAAATCCCCAGGCCCAGATGAGATGTATCCCAGGCTGCTGTGTGAGGCAAGGGAGGAGATTGCAGGGGCTCTGACACAAATTTTCAAATCCTCTCTGGCCACAGGAGAGGTGCCAGAGGACTGGAGGATAGCAAATGTGGTACCATTATTCAAGAAGTGTTGCAGGGATAAACCAGGTAATTATAGGCTGGTGAGTCTAACATCAGTGGTAGGGAAACTACTGGAAAAAATTCTGAGGGACAGGATTAATCTCCACTTGGAGAGGCAGGGATTAATCAAGGATAGTCAGCATGGCTTTGTCAGGGGGAGATCATGTCTAACAAACTTGATTGAATTTTTTGAGGCGGTGACTGGATGTGTAGATTAGGGTAAAACAGTTGATGTGGTATATATGGACTTCAGTAAAGCTTTTGATAAGATCCCGCATGGGAGATTGGTGAAGGTAAGAGCCCAGGGCAATTTGACAAATTTGATGCAAAATTGACTTAGTGGCAGGAGGCAGAGGGTGATGGTGGAGGGTTGGTTTTGCGATTGGAAGCCTGTGACCAGTGGCATACCGCAGGGATCAATGCTGGGTCCCTTGCTGTTTGTAGTGCACATTAATGATTTAGACATGACTACAGGAGGTATGATCAGTAAATTCGCAGATGACATTAAAATTGGTGGTGTCATAAATAGTGAGGAGGAAAGCCTTAGATTACAGGACAATATAGATGGACTGGCAAATGGAATTTAATGCTGAGAAGTGTGAGGTGATGCATTCTGGGAGGACTAACAAGGCAAGGGAATATACAATGGATGGTAGGATCCTAAGAAGTACAGAAGGTCAGAGGGATCTTGGTGTACTTGCTCATGGATCACTGAAGGCAGCAGCACAGGTAGATAAGGTGGTGAGGAAGGCATACGGGATACTTGCCTTTATTAGCCAAGGCATTGACTATAAGAGCAGGGAGGTTATTATGGAGCTTTACAAAACATTAGTTAGGCCACAGCTAGAGTACTGTGTACAGTTGTGGTCACCACACTATAGGAAGGATGTGATTGCACTGGTGAGGGTGCAGAGGAGATTCACCAGGATGTTGCCTGGGCCGGAGCATTTCAGCTTTGAAGAGAGACTGGATAGGCGAGGGTTGTTTTCCTTAGAGCACAGAAGGCTGAGGGGGACCAGATTGATGTATACAAAATTATGAAGGGCATAGATAGGAAGAAACCTTTTCCCTTAGCAGGGGTGTCAATAACCAGCAGGCATAGATTCAAGGCAAGTGGCAGGAGGGTTAGAGGGGATTTGAGGAAAATCCTTTTCATTAAGGGGGTGATTGGAATCTGGAACACACTGCCTGAAGGGGTGGTTGCAGCAGGAACCCTCAACTTTTAAGTAGTATTTAAATGAGCACTTGAAACGCCACAGCATACAAGGCTACGGGCCAAGTGCTGGAAAATGGGATTAGAATAGATAGGTGCTTGATGGCCAGTGTGGACACGATGGACCGAAGGGTCTGTTTCTGTGCTGTATAACTGTATGTATGTCGGAATTTGCAGCTGTTTCTTTCCCATCCTTTCCCTCCACTCTTCTCATGTCTGAATGTCTGATTAAAGCCTGGCTACCCGACCAAACTCGAATACATATGTTGGGTTCTGGTCGGGTCAGGCATTTAAAAAAATTTAAAGGACTCGAGTTTGGGCCAGGCTCGGGTTGGCTGTTGTGGGGTTGGGCCCGGGTCGGGTTTTAATTTTATATCTGAGCTAGGCATTACTCTGGCCCACAAAGCCAGGTTGGTAACCATCTGAGCTTCATAGCAAAAGTGTTAGCCAAAAATAGGATCGTCCTCCCTCCTGTCCATCAACTTCACCGGGGCTTCCAATGCGGCATCAGAGAATCTGGGTGCCCTGTGTCTGTTCCAGCCTGCTTCCAGGATCTGAAATGCTTCCCTGCTGTTTGCAGCCAGAGTGTACCTGTCATGCAAGGGGAGTTGGCTGCCTTTAAGTAGCATCATAGATGCTCAATTCCACAGCTACTGCACCCCCAACCCCCTCCCTGCCAAACAGGTGTGCATCAAATGAATAACAGATAGCACTGGCTGCATGCCTGACTCATTCCACTGAGGTCCCAGCAAAATATAACATGTCATTTGGGACCATGTGAACAGACTGATTCAGTTGGCTTCCCATCCTCTCTGCACCTGTTCTTGAGCATCAGAAAATTTCTAGGTCCGTGTGTTTCAGACCGGCATACTATGACATCAGGCAAAAAAAGACAGAAAGCCTGGCATGGGCACACATTAGGATATGTTATTATGACCGGACGAATAACTTAAATAGGTTTTGTTTTTTATTCTGATAGTTTCAAAAGCTCTTTTTCAATAAACGTAATGCCTGCAAATTTATTTCCATCAGGTTTCCAAACATTAAACATAGGTATTCTTAGCAGTGATTATAAGTCACAGTTAATATTAAGCATACATCCCATGGTTACCACAAGGCCTCATATCAGTTAATTTTTCACTCCATTGTGCACATTGGCCCCAAAATTTGGCTCCATAGTGCTGCCGATGTCAACGTTACAGCAAGCCAAAAATGGCAGCAGAACCACTTCTGGCGCAGCCCACACTACATGCCATACCTGTAAGGGTTTTTGCATAGGTGTGCCATGCATGTACTGGAAGCATGCAGCATGGGCAGATTGTGACGCCACTCAGCGTCAAACACGGATTTGGCACCCGATCTGCTATGTTGGACCTCCCAGGTTTTGTTAATACCTTCTCAAAAACAGCCAGCTGAATAAGTGTCCAGTTGCATGATGGATCTCCCCAACTCATGTAACTTAAAGTAAAGTAATCAGCATGGAACTTTCAAGTGAGTTGCTTTTGACTTTTTGCTGCTGCAGATTGAACAGAGGTACTGTGTCAGTGTTGTTGGAGCAGTTTTGAAATGGTGTTGGAGTCAGAAGGGAGGGTTTCTGGACTTTTTCAAGGCGTTCAGAGGACGTTGAAGACCTGTCAGCAGAAAGACTTCAAATTAATAGGGGCTGTTACTGCTGTCCAACTTGGGCTGCAGTACAACAGGGAGTAGAAGCTTTGCATAGAGAGGAGGAGGAGGGTGCTCCACAGAAGGCCATACCCACCTAGGGTATTAAGAAAGCACTTCTCCTACCTCCACCTTAATAAATGAGTAGTATCAGAGATGGCTAAGATTCATCAAGGAGGTGGCCACTGACCTGTACCATCACCAGGAGGGAGTGCTTTCGTCTTTAGTTTCCTGGATCACTGGGACTCTTTCTGGCAAAGGTGGGACCTGTACAAGTAGGATGGGTTGCACTGGAACGGGACCAACATCCTTGCTGGGAGACAGAGTGGAAGTACAGTAAGGGGTGATGCACAGTCAAATATAGACCTGTTAAGGCACAAGTGAAAAATGCAAGGCTGGATTGCATCTATTTTAATGCAAGGAGTCTTACCAGTAAGTCAGATGAATTGAGGGCATTGACTGGCACATGGCATTATGATATTATTGCTATCTCAGACACAGTTGATGGAGGGGCAGGACTGGCAGCTCAATATTCCAGGATATAGAATCTTCAGGCGCAACAGGGGAGGGGATAAAAGAGGAGGTGGCATTGCATTGTTGAACAAGGAGTCAATTGCTGCAGTAAGGAGGGATGATATCTTAGAAGGTTCCTCAAATGAGGCCATATGAGTAGAACTTAGAAACAAAAAGGGGGCAAATCACTTGGTTGGGAGTGTACTACAGGCCTCCAGTCAAGGAGAGATAGAGGAGCAGATATGTAGGCAAATATCAGAGAGGTGTAAAAATAACAGGGAAATAATAGTAGGGGATTTCAACTTCCCCAATATCAACTGAGATAGTCTTAGTGCAAAAGGCTTAAAGGGGGCAGAATTCTTAATGTATACAGGAGAGCTTTTTGAGCCAGTACATAGAAAGTCCTACAAGAGAAGGGGCGGTACTGGACCTAATCCTAGGGAATGAAGCCTGACAAGTGGTAGAAGTGTCAGTGGGGGAGCATTTCAGGGATAGTGACCATAACTCTGTAAGATTTAAGGTAGTTATGGAAAAGGACAAAGATGGACTAGAAATAAAAGGTACTGAATTGGGGGAACGCCGATTTCAATATGATAAAACAGAATCTGGCCAAAGTGAAATGGCAGCAGCGCCTTTTAGGAAAGTCTACATCAGACCAGTTGGAGCCAAACAGGAAAAAGAGAGTTCAGAGTCAACATGTACCGCTAAGGTTAAGGGTAGGACCAACAAGTCCAGGGAACCCTGGATGTCAAGGGATATAGAGGATTGGATCAGGAAAAAAAAAAGAGGCTTATGGCAGATTCAGAGCGCTGAAAACAGCGGAGGCATTAGAGGAGTATAGAAAGTGTAGGGGGGTACTTAAAGTAATTAGGAGAGCGAAGAGGGGACATGAAAAAAACACTGGCAGGCAAGATAAAAACCTAAGGCATTTTATAAGTATATTAAGGGCAAGAGGATAAGCAGGGAAAGAGTAGGGCCCATTAGGGACCAAAGTGGCAAAGTATGTGCAGAGCTGGAAGGTATAGGTGAGGTTTTAAATTATTACTTTTCATCTGTGTTCACTATGGAGAAGGACGAAGTAAGTGTAGAGATCAGGGAGGGGGATTGTGATATACCTGAGCATGTTAGTATTGAAAAGGAGGAAGTATTAGCTGTTTTCGCAGGCATAAAAGTGGATAACTCCCCAGGCCCAGATGAGATGTATCCCAGGCTATTATGCGAGGCAAGGGAGGAGATAGCAGGGGTTCTGACACAAATTTTCAAATCCTTTCTGGCCACAGGAGAGGTGCCAGAGGACTGGAGGACAGCAAATGTGGTACCATTATTCAAGAAGGATAGCAGGGATAAGCCAGGTAATTACAGGCCAGTGAGTCTAATATCAGTGATTGGGAAACTATTAGAAAAAATTTTGAGACTGAAAAGGTTAGGATTGTTTTCCTTGGAACAGAGAAGGCTGAGAGGGGGGGCATGATTGAGATATATAAAATTATGAGGGGCATTGCTAGATTAGATAGGAGGAAACTTTTTCCCTTCGCAGAGAAGTCAATAACCAGGAAGCATAGATTTAAGGTAAGGTGCAGGAGGTTTAGAGGGGATGTGAGGAAAAACTTTTTCCCCCCCCAGAGGGTGGTTGGAATCTGGAACGAACTGCCTGAAGAGGTGGTAGAGGCAGGAAACATCCCAACATTTTAGTATTTAGATGAGCACTTGAAAACGTCATATCATACAAGGCTATGGGCCAAGTGCTAGAAAATGGGATTAGAAGAGGTATGTGCTTGATGGCCGGCACAGACACGATGGGCCGAAGGACCTGTTTCTGTGCTGTATGACTTGATGACTCTGACTGGACCTGCAGCTGCAAAGCAGGACAAGGACAGTGCTGTCAGTGGCCACAAAGAATACCATGGCTGAAGACTTCTATGCAAGTGGATCCATCAGGTGTCAGCTGATGACATTGCCAACATATCACAATTTGGCATGCACTGCTGCTCCAAAAAAGTAAGAGACCCTGTATGCCAGAAGAGGAGACTTCATCGTCTTCTCTTTAAGCAGAGTGATGCAGGAGGAATGATCACATGGCTTGCCAGGGTAATGAGATTCCCTTCAAGGCTATCACTCTTTTAAGGTGCAGTTGGTCTGCAATCATGCAAAGAACATTATGCTGGTGAATACTTGCTTTCCTGCATGGCCTTTGCCTGTGCTACAATGGAAGATGAGACAGTGGCGACCAGATGCTGCATCACAGCTTTGTTTTTATTAGTTCTTGGGATGTCACATTGGCATCAGGTGGCAGGACTATATCTCCAACACAGAAGTCCTTGAAGCGGCCAACACCCCCAGCTTATACACACTACTGAGTCAGCGGCGCTTGAGATGGCTTGGCCATGTGAGCCGCATGGAAGATGGCAGGATCCCCAAAGACACATTGTACAGCGAGCTCGCCACTGGTATCAGACCCACCGGCCGTCCATGTCTCCGTTATAAAGACGTCTGCAAACGCGACATGAAATCGTGTGACATTGATCACAAGTCGTGGGAGTCAGTTGCCAGCATTCGCCAGAGCTGGCGGGCAGCCATAAAGACAGGGCTAAATTGTGGCGAGTCGAAGAGACTTAGTAGTTGGCAGGAAAAAAGACAGAGGCGCAAGGGGAGAGCCAACTGTGCAACAGCCCCAACAAACAAATTTCTCTGCAGCACCTGTGGAAGAGCCTGTCACTCCAGAATTGGCCTTTATAGCCACTCCAGGCGCTGCTTCACAAACCACTGACCACCTCCAGGCGCGTATCCATTGTCTCTCGAGATAAGGAGGCCCAAAAGACAAAACCTATTGCCCATCCGTAACTGCCCTTGAGAAGACAACTGAGTGGCTTGCTACAACATGTCAGAGGGCAGTTAAGAGTCAAGCACATCACTGTGGTTCTGGAGTCACATGTAGGCCACACCAGGTAAGGACAGCAGATTTCCTCCCCTGAAGGACATTAGTGAAACAAATGGGTTTTTACAACAATTATTAATGAGATTGGAATTTTATTCCAGATTAATTAAATTTCATCTCCCCCAACTTCCATGGTGGTATTTAAATTCACGTCTCCAGTTCTTACAAAAACATGACCTCCCTCTTGCTTTCCAACACCAGGGTTAAAGCCTCCAGCACAGCAGAGAACTTGGAAGCCCTCTCTCTGGTCTCTTACACCATTGGTAGTCTTTTTCCTTCCCTCAAAGACATTAACTAGCTGTTCCACCAGTTGCTATAGACTGAATGCACCCCAACCCCCCACTTTCAAAGGCCTTCTTTAAGAAGTGCAGGTTAGCTATATGTCATGCCAGCCATGCACAGACTTGAGCCCCTGCTGACCATACAGCCAGCCAGTAGTGCATTTTGTGGTGTGCAGCCTAGTGCAATTATTGAAATTATTTATTTAGAGATACAGCACTGAAACAGGCCCTTTGGCCCACCGAGTCTGTGCCGACCAAGAACCACCCATTTATACTAACCCTACAGTAATTCCATATTCCCTACCACCTACCTACATGAGGGGCAATTTACAATGGCCAATTCACCCATCACCTGCAAGTCTTTGGCAGTGGCAGAAAACCGGAGCACCCAGCGAAAACCCACACAGTCACAGGGAGAACTTGCAAACTCCGCACAGACAGTACCCAGAATTGAACCCAGGTCCCTGGAGCTGTGAGGCTGCAGTGCTAACCACTGCGCCAGACAGCACAAAGTTTGCATGTTATCTGCATCACCTTGACTAGGCATGAGGTAATCATGCATCACAATGTCTGCAGCAACTAATGGACCTAATTAGAATTTTAGCCTATTGACTCCAATTTCCTGGGGTTCTCCCAGTCTCCTATGTAATTTACTTTATGCTGTTTATCTGGTGGAAGACCAAGGGAATTCCACAGATTTATAAGGTCATTACCTCTAGCCAAAGATGAGCAAAGTTCAGTTTGAAATAATATATATTATGGCACTAAATCATTTGAATACTAGAGAAGGTGACAATTCAACTGAACAGATGAACATTGCGAGTACTATACCTGCGAAGAAATAAAATTAAAACATGTTCACACACAAATAGTAAATATATTGTTTCAATTAAATTAGTGTTTTTAATATCCAAATTTATAAATTCTCTTAGCCTTGGATGTTTCCCCAGAAGTATGGTCTTAGTTCAGTGGTATAACCCTCACTTTGAGTAAGATCAGGGGTTAAGCCCCTCCCCAGAGACAAGCACATGATCCAGTGTTGTGCTGAGGAGAGGTTGCACTGTTATAGGGGCCACCTTTCAGATGAGACCTGAAGGCCTCTCAGGTGGATGTAAAAAGGTTTTTGAGCACTATTCCAAGAGAAAGGGAGTTCTCCTGCTGTCCTAGCCAAAATGTATCCCTCAAGCAAAAGCACCAAAAACAGATTATCTGACGATTTATTTCCTTGCTGTTTGTGGAACCAAGATGTGTGCGAATTGAATGCCACGTTGCCAGACATTGCAAAAATGCTTACATTGCAAGATTACTTCACGCACATTGAGGAGGACACAAAAGGTGCTAAATACATACATGTACTTTCACCAAATTTGTGGATCATTGTTACGACCCAGTGAGAAAGAGGTCTAGGGGTCCCTTTCAGCCTTCACCTCGTCTTACCGTAAGAGAGTTTAATTTTAAACACACCGTGTTTTTAGCTCCCCCTTGGTGAATCCTTGTTCACCACTTTCCAATTATAAAGCAAAGAAACCAGCACAAACAGGCTTTCTTAGGTTTAAAGAAGAAAGATTGAAATTTGTTAAACTTAAACTTTAATCCGGCTGACGCTTACGGATACACAACGCGCCCAGGCTAGCATGCATATGCGATACACACATACAAAGAGACAGAAAAGAGGAGAAAAAATAAAGTTAAAAGTTTGAGGCAGTATCTGAAGAGTTTTTGTTATGATTATTCAGGCTCACTATGGAGTCCTTGATTGTAGGTAGATCTTGCTTTTCGTTGCGGCCCAGTATTTGTCGTAAACCTTGTTTGCTGTAGGAGACTTTTCTCTCTTGTGGTTCATGTGTCTTCAGTGGATTCAGAGGCTTGTGAGAAAGAAATGGGAGCAGACAGGAGAGATCTTCAGTCCAGGAGCAAACAGGCTTTCTGTTCAAACTCTGGCTAGTTCAAAAATCCCTGTAACAGCCAGTTAGTCATGTGACCAGCTGGTCCAACCAGTCCTGGCCCTTGTGGATTGCATCAATCCAGCAGGCCCTGGAATTCACTTCCTCACCCCCTCACTGCCTGGTGATTAACATCCATTGTGGGGTGAATTGGATAAGGGAAGTAACCGGTCTTCTCCCTACTGGTATGCAAATGTCCTCCATCCAAGTCTTGCAGCCCTTGTAACAGGCCTTTTCTTCCCAGCAACAATTTGAAATTTAATGTCCATATGGCAAAAATAATATGCCTCATTCTTGGCAGATAGGGGTCGAGCATGACAATCATGCTTCAGCAGAAAATGCAGGACCTAGCTTTCAGGCTCATGGTGCTTTATATTTGCCTTCAAGGAGATGTGAGGAGGTATCGCTAGTGAGTACAGCCTCTCAAGTTTCCTCTGCTTGGGCATAGACTTTAGCTGCACCTGGTTCTGTTACTTTTTCAAACAGGTGCAATCACAACTTGATAAAGATTCAAGCATCCTGTTTACCCCCATTCTCCAAGATTACACACAAACATCCATTATTACTGAAGTATGATTGCAAACAAAGCTGAATTACACCAGAGTAATAAGGGTGCACAATATGAATATAAATTAAGGTTTAATCATCACTTTACCATCGATAAAAGCAAATTGTGTCAACATCTGTTCTGGCTTTAAATTTAGGGGACAACTAGAAATCTGAGTGAAATAGCAATGTGCACAATGAGCTCTGTTTGCTTAGCTCTTAATCTGTAATTAAGCATTCATGCGCTCAGCTTCCCCTAACAGTCCTAAATTGATGAACGAATTGCAAAATGTATTTGATTATTATTTAAAACCCTGAGAAGTGAAGGCAACAGCAAAATCTGGGGTATACGATAGCTAAGGAAGACACATCACAGCATCATGCTCCAGAGAATCTTGATTTTAGAAGGTGAGTTAAGTACTCCTGCACTCACAGTGGGGGGGTGGGGGGGCCAGGCTCAAAGGAAATGTGTGTTAGAGAATGATTAGAGCTATAATGCTGTAGCACTATTTCAAATTTTGTGCTTCCTTTGTGCACAGCTTTCCCAAGGAGAGCAGGGAACTCACTAAATTCTCCCTTATATTGCTTTTTGAGATGTATAAATGACTTGGATATTGGAATACAGAGTAAAATTGAAAAATTTGCCAATGACACCAAACTTGGAAAAGGACATGGATAGGCTAGCAGAATGGGCAGACATGTGGCAGATGGAATTTAATACAGAGAAGTGTAAGGTGATACATTTTGATAGAAGGGATAGGGAGAGGCAATATGGACTTAATGGCGTAGTTCTAAAGAGTGTGCAGGAATAGAGGGATCAAGTGGGGGGGGGGTTTATGTGCATAGATCTGAGAGAGTACTTTGCAAAGTATATGGGATCTTGGTCTTCATAAATAGAGATATTGCGTACAGAAGCAGAGTTAAGGTCGATAAAGAAAAGCTGTTCTCATTAGCTGATGGTACAAGGAATAGGGGACACAAATTTAAGGTTTTGAGCAAGAGATGCAGGGGGAGTGTGAGAAATAACTTGTTTTTTTTACGCAGTGAATGGTAATGACCTGAACTGACTGCCTACACAAGGGTGGTGAAAGTGGAGAAAATTAATGATTTCAAAAGAAAACTTGATAGGCAGTTGAGGGAAATAAAGTTGCAGAGCTATGGGAATAGATTGGGGGAAATGGGACTGATTGAATTGCTCAGAGAACTGGCATGGACTTGATGGCCCGAATGGCCTCCTTCATTGCCATAATGACTATAATTAGAGAGCATAGTGCAAGTCATGAGCTGTAGATATTAGCATACTGCCAACTCCAACAGACTGCCTACAATTAAAATTTCAGATACAGAAAGGAAATAACTGATAAAATAAAAGCCATGTGAGGATAATCAAACTCATACATAGAAGAAGGCCACTCTGCCCATGATGGCTATGCCAGCTCTCTGAAGGGCTAGCACTTTCCTATTCTTTCCACATGGTCCTCAACTTCTTTTCAAATATATAGCGAATTCATTTTTGAAAGTTATTGCTGAATCTGTTTCTAACAACCTTTCTGGAAGTGTATTCCAGATCGTAACAACTTGCTCTGTTAAACAAATCACCTAATTTCCCCACCCTGGATTTATCTTAAATCTGTGTCTGACGATTACTGATCCTTTTTTAAAATATTCATTCTTGGGATGTGAGCGTTGCTGGCAATGCTAGCATTTATTGCTTATCCCTAATTGCCCTAGAGAAGGTGTTGATGAGTCACCTCTTGAACTGCTGCAGCCCTTGGGGTGTAGGTACACCCGCAGTGCTGTTAGGGAGGGAGATCCGGGATTTTGAACTGGTGACAGCTTTCTAGTTCACATCAGGATGGTGTGTGATTTGGAGGTTAAATTGCAGGTGGTGGTGTTCACATGCATCTGCTGCTCTTGCCCTTCTATGTAGCAGAGGTTGTGGGTTTCGATGGTGCCTTAGGGAGTTGCTGCAGTGAATCTTGCAAATGGTACACACTGCTGCCACTGTTCGCCAGTGGTGGATGGAGTGAATGCTTAAGGTGGTGGATGTGGTGCCAATCAAGCTGGCTGCTTTGTCCTGGATGGTGTCGAGCTTCCTGAGTGTTGTTGGAGCTGCACCCATCCAGGCAAGTGGAGAGTATTCCATCACACTCCTGACTTGTGCCTTATAGATGGACTCAGGAGGTGCCAGTGGAATTCGTTTCGTCCTACCCACTTTTTCAAAACCCCTCAAGCAGAAATAAAACCTAATTCTTCCTGGCATTTCAAAAGGTAAAAGAGACACTAGATTTTAATCAATAACTTTTCCCATAATAATGGAATTTGACTTAAGTTCAGATTTCAAAATTTGGAGATTGCAGGACTTGAAACTCCAAATAAAATCTCAAGAAGTCACAACATATTTTATTGAGGATGAAACAATTTGCCTACAAGGGTTAAGACTTTAAAAATATGTAAATTGCCTTCAAATCTACTGCAAACCACAGAAGATAATTGAAAGACACACATGCTACTGTAACCAGAGCAATTAAGGATGCACAATTAGCAAATTAAACAGAAGTGAAACCAAAGCATGAAATGGCTTTTAACTTGTCATGTGTTTTCCAATAATTCTGCTGGTTAAGACAGCGAGTACTTGAGCCAAAGTGACCAAGGAGGTTGCAGGTTCGATCACTGATCTGAGCTGGTTAGCTGATTTCAGCTGTGGTACTGATAGAAGTGGTGAGAAAGCTTGAATTATGAAGGATTAAATAAGTCAGAAATACTCCTCAAATGCTCTCTAGAAATCCCTAGTCAACATGCACACATGTAAATATGGAGTGAAAACAAAACCATGTTCTATTTTGATTACTTCCACAGCTAAATAGCCTGCACATGTCAGAGGAAAAATAGGCATTTTGACCCAATACAAATATAGTCAGTTCTATTGGATATTGTGCCTCGATTTTCAATATTCATTATCTTTCTCTCCCTACAGTCTCCCCCTCATACCTTCATTAGACAGATGAGTCAGTCAAGTGCAGTGAAAAACAAATTTTTACTCACCACTAAAGTGATTTCATCGAGTTGATCATACTACAAATATCACAGACTCAGTATAAAAGTAAACAGATTTTAAACAATCAACCGCATTTTTTTTTTCCTGCATGTTTCCAAAATATAATTTTCTGAATACAAATAACGATATCTTCAAAGAGAATGAACAAACTTAGGTCTTACAAAGAAAATTAAAACAGATTGAGCCATTGGGCCAGAGGGTGAATTTTTATAGTAATAACCAACACCCCAAAATTCAAAGAAATATTATACAACCTGGCAGCTCTCCGTCAACAGTGCAGCATCAGGACTGATTGGTACCAAAGAGCACTGAATAACACACCATGTTTAAATGCAGGAAATGATGGTACAGCCCTTCTGGCATCTTCCTTTAATGAACCATTTCTCTGGTTTTCTTGTATGTGTTCTCTCAGGTGCATGCCGAGGTACAAGAAGGAAAGAGATTCAACCTTTCAAATTATTCAGAACACATGACAAAATAAAGAATCAATGCCAAATTTCAAATGCAAAGTTTCACATGCCCTCAGCAACTAGGTTCAAACAAAATGAATGGCCAGTTGAGATGTCAGGTGACAACAAACTAACGCCCATGGAACTGCATCCCACAAGGTCTCAATAGAGAGAAAAGCATCAAGACTGTATTGGCTGACTTGAGATTCCCTGCTGTGTATGTTGTGGCAATGAGGTGAGGAGTGGGTCGAAGGGATCCTCTTTTCCCTCTCCTTGTTTGACCATAACAGGTTTTTCTTTTTTAAAAAGTGGATATACTTGCCAATTCAGGGAGTGTTTAACTATTTACATGCAGTGATCATAAAAAGAACCAGACAAGTTTTCTTGAGTTTAAACAAATAAAGGTAGCTTTATCGTACTGAACTGATCTAAGTAAACTAATAAACCACGCTCCAACTTTCTCTCTCTCACACACACAAAAATAGGTGACAGAGTGGGGAAGGATAGATTGGTCAGATTAGAGTCTGGACCAATAAAAAAGGAGTATACAATCTGTGGAGGTTGGTGACTCAGCTTGCTTCAGGCTGAATTTGGTGGTCCTGAGGCCTACAGTCTGCAGATGTGGAGAGCTGATTTGATGGTTCTCCTGGAAATAGCAATGCAGATTATTTCCTTCACAGGGTCACTGTCTGCAGCAGTGATAGGCCTAGGTGGTTATGGCCAGCAGGCAAGGTTCGAAGAGAGAAAGGGGGAAGGGAGGGAGGAGGGACCCCACTTGGGTCTTCTCTGCAGCAGCCACACAAGGAGCTAGAGACTGACCAGTGAAAACACCAACTTAAGCACACTGATGGCGGCCTATCTCATGACCATCACCCAGTGATTCAAGATAGTTACTAGTGTGTATTCCCTCTTGCAAATTAATCAGTTCATGTTTAGAAATTCCCTTCTTTCAACCAGGGTCCCAGTGTTCAAGTGATTAGGTTTGAGTGGTTCGTCTCTACCAATTTAATGTCCAAATGATAGCCTTAATGTTCTGCTGATGGGAGCAGGATAGGTCGTTCACTTAGATTCCCCAGGTCATTGTTCTTTCTGGGACTGAACAGACATCTCGTCTCCAACTCAATGCATTAGAATTTGGAGTATCATGATGCAAATTGGGGTGGCCATCTTAGCTGCTAGTAAAGTCACCTTCTATCCATTTCTTTTTCTTTTAAGTTGAATTCAGGTCTCCAGCCGGTGGATTTAAAAATTCATCATTTGGCATAGCACACTTTCGTGACCACGTAGATTTCAAAAGTTTCCTCATACCCTGTTTATATTCTACACACCACTTCTGATGGTCTTAGCTATGAGCACTCTGGGAACCTGCTCCATTTACATCCATTCCAGGGTACTTATAGCAACACAATAAAAATAAGACAGGATGGAACTTTAATTTTCTGGCCATGGACCCGCCTTGCTAGCCAGAGCACGTCTGCACCAGCCAGCAATTGGAAAAGTATATTGCTGGCCTGCATGAGTGCGTAACCCACCAACAGACAAAATAAAATGGTGCCTGGCAGCATGCAGCGGTATGAGTGCTGCCTCACTGGCATTACAGCATTGCTGCCAAAGTCTGGGATGTTGGCAGTGCCGGTGCTGCAATGTAAATGTAGCAAACACCATACATCACTGAAGACACAATCTGTTACATTTACAGAACAGACTGTGCTCCAAACACCTTTAAACATGTTTCATTATGTTTGTAATGCCATGTTTAATGGCTTGAAATTGATAATAGGAGGATGCGTCCATCCTCTTTGGACTCTTGACCATTTGCCACAAGCAGCACTTTTTTGAAACAACTTGTAAAGTTTGCTGGACCTTTTCATTCTGTGAGGTTTCTTAGTACGTTTATTCAAAGTTAATTGTCATTCTTTCTGTATAAAATCAATTTTTTACTTCCGTTACACATCTTTTTCATTCAGCAGCATTGAGGTCAATTGTAGTACTCTTGCCACTAATCACTTCAGCAACAGGTTGCTGAATCTGCCTGGTCGGTGTTGCCTAGCTCTTTACAAGTCTGCACCAGTTAATCATTGAAGGATTTCACACATATTGGTTGAAGAGTTCAATGACTTAGCCCCTTTATAGAAACAGTCTGCCATGGATAGATGAATATTCTGGCATTTGTCAAAATAGTTGCTCTTATTGCAAAGGTTATTTATCAATTAAGCAAGAAACAAGGCCATTGGCTGAGCAATATAAAGGTGCTTCAAATTATGATATTTACATATCAACTAGATTAGATACATTTAAAGCTAGTTTTAGATGCAGATTAGTGAAAGTCTTTGTTCATTCGACAGATCCAGCTCATCTGATCAACTTGATTCTTGGTCCACATTCTGTTGTTAAGAAAGTAGAATGAGGTGCTGCTGGGTTTTTGTACATTCGTTCCTGAGCAGTGGGTGATGCAGACAAGGCCATAATCACATCCCCAGTTGCCCTGAGCAAGTGATAGTCTTCAGCTTGAACTAGGACAGTCCTAATGGTGATAAGTCCATTGTTCATGCACTGTTGCTACCCCAAGCCATGAAATAGCAACTTATCTGTATGATATTATATATTCATGAGACAAAAACAATTTGTTATTTATGTTCATTTAAGTAGAGTCAGGACCCAATCTAACCTTGGGTGAAATAAGGCCAAGCCAAATAAATGACTTGAGTGGAAAATATTCAACTGAAAGAAAGCTCTGGCAAGTATGGTGCACAATCATTTGCACTACTTTTGGCTACATTGAATTACATCAAAAGAATAGTCAAGATGTATTTTCAAGAAGGTACTGGCGATAAGCACAGTCAATCACAAATTTTTGACCCTAAACTAACATGGAATACCCTATGTTCAAGTACTCTCAATTCAAAACTAAAGCTATCAAGTTACATGACTTTTTCAGCATTTCTTTGCTGCTAGCATGGTTTTTGTATTCACGGAGACCTGTAAATTATGGTGGACTCTTTGTACCATGTTTCAAGTTGTTGTTTCTACCCATTTCTAGTTGGATCTAGGACTTTGAGTATGCATGTGTTGCTTGGAATTTATGGTACTATATGACCTGCAATGGTATAGAACCGCCCAAATCCTGTAAATAGTATCCTCAACGATCTGTCTTCCCCACCCCGCCCCGCTCCACCACCAATCCCCACCCCTAACCATTGCACCAAGAGATAAAAGAGCCACAACTGTTACCAGAATCAGCTAATATTGGTAGAAGACTCTGCAGCCTGGACAACACAAAGACTTGTGAGACAATGACCTTCCTGAAGTGTCTGAAAGGCAGTCCACAACATTGTCCATCCTGTCCTCCACCATCTCGGGGGCTGTACTTTGTGCTTCTGTGGATGAGGAGCCATTCACTGATCCTGTGCCATTTGTGGGTTGAAATATGTCACATATTACAACAAAACTGTGTCATTGATGCCACAAGCAGGTAAGAACACATGATGCATCATTCCTTCTTTGCAAATAAGTAACCATGAAATTGGACTTACATGACTCCTGAGCCAAGAGCAGCCATTTTCATAAATATCACTGAGAAGCTGACACATCGTCACCCACTCGTCATTCCACAGGTTCCCTTGCACTCCAGGAGTAATCTGGTGCACAGCCTCACTTAGACCATCTACTTCTCCCCAGATAATAGAATCTGACCTGTTGTCTTGCAGTGAGAAAGCAAGTGTTACAGGGAGATGGTGAGGATTTCGCCTGTGTGGCCTGCAGTTCATTATAAGTGATCATTTTTAACATCATCCTCAGTGTAAAAAAAACAACATTTCCCAGGAACATTAGTAGGCCATACAGCCCCTTGCGCCTGTTCCGCTATTCAATTAGATCATAGTTGACCGGTATTTTAACTCCATCAGTCCACTTTTGTTCAGTTGTGAAATTTTCAATTGACCTAGCCTCAGCAATTTTTTGGGGGGAAAGGGTTCCAGATTTCCACTACCCTTAGTTTTAAAGGTTATGCCCCTTGTTCTGGACTCCCCCAACCAGAGGAAAGATTTTCTCTAACATTCTTCCTGCCTCCACCTGCGAGTCATCTCATCTCTTACCCCCTGCTTGCTGTGATAACTCTGCAGCAAAGGCAGCATAAACATATGTCATGCAAGCCCCACCTGCCATGAATGAGGCATATTAATTTTGTCACATGAATATTGATTTTAAACTGTTGCTGGAGTGAAGAAATGACTTGTTTGAAGATCACCAGACTCTGAGCTCGAAGCATATTTGCATACGAAGACGCTACTTGGAGACAAAGGACTATTCCCAGCTCCAATTAAGCAGATATTGATGGTGTAAGGAAGCACATTCCAGGGCCTGCTAAGATGATACAATCCACAAAGCCAGGCCTGGTTAAACCAGCTGGTCACATGACTAACTGACTGGTCCATGTTTTTTGAACTAGCCACAGGACAGTTTGAATTCAGAAGGCAGTTGGCAATTGAAGCTGGAACAAGAAAGCCTCTCTCCTGGCTCTCTGCTTCTCCCAAGCCACCAGACCCAGGGAAGACAGGTACACCTCAAAAGAAAAAAGACTCCATCAAAACAAGTTGAAACGTGAACTGGGCCCCAACGAATAGCAGGACTTACTGGCAACCAAAGACTCCACATTGAACTCAAAGGAGAGTAACTAACCAACAGATATTGTTTCAAACCTTTCCTCTTTATTCTTTCTACTTTTTCTGTCTATATCTGCATGTGTGTTTATCGTGAATGCATACCAGTGTGGTCACTTCGCATATTCGTAGTAGTTGACCAGATTAGAGTTTAAGATGAATAAACTTCTACCTTTCTTGTTTAAATCTAAGGAAACCTGTCTGATTTCTTTGCCTTACAATTGGAGCAGTGAACAAGGATTCACTGAAGGGGGAGCTAAAGACAGTGTTTTAAAATTAAACCCGGTTATGGTTAAACCAGGCAATGCCTGAGAAGGAACCCCTAGACTCCTTCTCACCTGGTCGTAACATAGAATAGATGATCTCAACCTCTACACACAAAGTAGATGGTTAAGGGCGAGAGAGTGTTCCTGGCTGTCTGTTGTATTACAGGGCTATTTTGTAGGTCTGAACCCACTAACCATTGAAGTCAAAGGAGTGTAAAATCAGGCGTGATGTACAACAGATGCCCAACCCGAACATGGTCCATCCCTGCTTGGAAGTTTAGGTTAAAATTGGGGCAACAGATTCAGTGAACTTCTGGACCTACAGTACAGTAAGGAAAAGAACCAATACAGGTAGCCATATTCAACAGGCAACAGTATTGGAGCCCATGGTGTCCAAGAAAAGAGAATACAATTGTTTGTTCAGTATCTTACTTTCCCTCAAGTATTTAAAACTATTACTGCACTGGTCCACAGTTCTGGGGAATGAGAGAGGTGGCACTCAGTGGTACTGCCATTTCTCTTCTCATGGTTCCCAATACATTTTTGTAAAGTTTCCTCCCATGGGAACTTTACAACCTCTCTTTTCTGTTGCATTTCATTTTTGACTGTTGAAGGTCAGACTCAGAGGTTTGGACTCTTGTCCCTTTTGGAAAACCCACTCCTCTCCTGGTCCCCAAACCACTCCTCCAATGGAAGACATTCTAAAAAAGTCATGAAATCTTAGATGAAATGTTTCAAGTGCCTTGCAGAATTTCCAACATTTACTTGCTCCTCCCCCAGCCTGCTGCTGACCATTTAAAGTGAATGATGATTTTTAAAGACTGCATATGCACTATTTTCATATTATACCAATGATATGCAATTGAACTGACACCCTCCCCCATAGCACTCACCCCCTCCCCAAAGAAATACGGTGAGTCAATGATGATCTGGATTGGTGAGCATCAACACAAAGTCAGTAGCATTTCTTTGAGGCAACTAACTTAGTGCTACTTCTATCTATAGTGTTTTATTGTTTGGCACACAGATTAATTCAGTCCCTCATAAATATGCACATTGGCATTAGCACAATCCCACAAATACCATACAAAGACAAATATATAGAGAAAGCTTGGACACTGTTAAGTGAATCATGTTGTGTGTCACAAGAAACATGTAGAAAGTCACAAATAACAGATCAAATCACAGAAATCAAAGTGGATCAGAACACCTAAAACAATTCTAGTTACTATTGGAAATAAACATCCTTAGTTATTTTCCTTTAATTGTGTTGATGAAAAAAATGGAGCAGAGAGAAGAAAATACATAAAGAATATAGAGAGCCTAAAACCAGCAGTGCTTTGGTCTCAGATTTCGTTCACAGAAAAACGTGAATCTTCAAAAAGAACCTTTCACAGCTTTTATCACATATCACCGTGGATTGTGAAAGTACTTGGTAAATCTATAAAAGCACACAATTATAAACAACTCCAGAGCAACTGGAGCTGCAGGAAGATGGCTAATATGCTATTAGAAGTTTGTGTAAGAGATTAGAAAAGGTGGGATTGCATATATTTCCTGTTACGACCAAGGTGGGAGGTGTGCACCGTCTTTTCTAGTCCCACTTCTCCACAGGTCACAACATATATTTTTAAATGTTTACCCAGATATTGATACAGTCATAGACTCTACTCTTTATCCCAAAATAAAATACACCAACCAGGTTTCTTTAATAAACTAAATTACCAGATTATAAAAACAAGCCTTATCCAGTAATGAAGCAAAGCATTAACACACATTAAAATATGAAAGTTCTTTTAAAATCTCCCACACAAGCTCACAGAAGAAATTCTCTCTGCAGGGGACTGGTACAAAAAAAAAGAATACTTTGGCCAAATATTTGCTAATTCTTAGAGGAAAAAAAAATATGGAAAGATGTCCACTGTCCCTTTTGGTCTGGCGTCCAAATACACATAGACGGGTCACTGGGATCTTTTCTGAAGCAGTTGTTTTCAGGTGGCGTCGAGAATTATCTGGCACGTTTATTTCCAGTTTCTCAGGAGAAATGTGGTATTGGTCATCACGTTGAATATGCAAGGTTTTTTCAGCCACAGGAGAAAAGATATGAGTTGGGTGTTTTTTCCTTGGCCGGTTGATCTTCAATTGTGTTCAACAGTTCACCCCCCAACTGAACTGAAAACCATATCCAACCCACAAACAAAGTCAACCTCCTGACCTCCATAAAGCTTGACATACGTCTTCTCTGTAAACATCTCCCCTTAGTCCAAGGTTCCTGTTGTTCATTTATCTTAAGGAAGGTGATCTCCAGTAAAGTTATTTTTCTTTATTTTATTTTAGTTTGTTTAGTTTGTTTCTACTGTGCCTACCCATTGTTTTTTTCATGTTTGTGCTTGGGGCCAGGGCTGTTCATTGTACTGTCAATTGACACTCTCTGTTCTAATGCTTTGTCTTTCACCACACCATTAACATACCATTTGCCTTTGTTCCATGACCTTCTGGCCAGTTATTCTCTGATCTTGTCCTATCAACATCTTCTTGTTTGTTATCTCTTGCCCCACCCCCACTTTAGTTGCTTAAAACCTTTTACATTTCTAATACTTGTCAGTTCTGAAGAAGGGTCACTGACCTGAAATGTTGACTCTGCTTCTCTCTCCACAGATGCTGCCAGACCTGCTGAGTATTTCCAGCATTTCTTGTTTATTTCAGATTTCCAGCATCTGCAGTATTTTGCTTTTATGATCTCCAGTAAAGGTTGTTTTTAGCATTCCTTGATTCTTCTAGTAACTGTTTTCACAGTCAAGTGTCCTTTCAATGATCCCAGTAATAAAAACAAAGTCCAGCATTTCTTTAGACTTGCAAATGAATCCATTTCCACAATTTAAATGAGTCCTTAAAAACATGTTTAAAAATAGAAGCACTCTCATTACACCTCCATCTTTGGAGGAATAAAACACCATTTTTAAAAAAGTGTTTCATTACAAAGTGTTGAAAACAAACAGAAGATGACAAAACAAAGCTACGGGTAAAGTATTGGGAAATGGGATAAAGTATTAAAACATATTTACACATTCATTTTCATTCACTCTTCACCTGTAGCTAATACAGTTCGGCTTTGTACCATTTTTGCACTCATAACTCAAAATTAGATCCTCGACAAAGCATCCGCAATTATATTATGTTGCCCTGCAATGTGGATAATCTTTAAGTGATAAGGTTGCAATAGTAAACTCCACCAGAATAGTCTGGCATTCTGTTTTTTGAATTTTTCCACTAAGGCTAGGATGTTATGCTCAGTGTCTCCCTTTAGTCGTGCCAGACATAGACCTCAAAATGCTTAAAGCTGGTAATAAGCCCAAGGTTTCATTTTCCACTGTTAAATATCATTTTTGGTGTCGATTTAGCTTTTTAGAAAAGTGTACCACTGGCTTTTCTATGCCTGATTCATTGTCTTGTAACAGGACTGCACCGACCCCCAGGTCACTGACATCAATTGCTACCTTGAAGGGTTTAGTGAAATTTGGAGCAGCCAACACTGGTTCATGAAATAAAAATGGTTTTCAGTCTTTCAAACAATGCTTGGCACTCTCCCGATAACACTACTTTGACTTCCTTTTTTTGTAGCAAATCTGTGTAGAGCAGCTGAAGTACTAAAAGTTGGTACAAACTTGTGGTAGGAACTACACATCTTCAAAAACCTCATGATTTCTTCTTTAGTCTTCGGGTTATGGAACACCACGCTAGTACATTCGCTGCTCTTGGCAACAATTTTCCTTGCCCTATATGCAAGAGGTAGTTTACTCTCACTTTTGTAAATTTACTACATCAGCCAATTGTAATTTTCTAAACAGAGCTTCTAGTTGTTCCAACTGGTCCTATCAAGTGTCACTGTATGCCAGCACATCAAGGTAAACCACAGTTAGGAACACTGGCTACCACTTAGTTCATCAGTCTTTGGAAAGTAACTGGAGCATTATTAGCCCGAATGGCATCACTAGGCGTTGGTAAAGACCGTCTGCTATGACAAAGGCCGACACTTCTTTAGTTCGTGGAGTTAAAGGAACCTGCCAGTATCCCTTTAAAAATCTAATTTTGTAAGAAATGTGGCATTGCCCACTCGGTCAATACAGTCTTCCGAGCAAGGATTTGGGTAGGAGTCTGCCTTTGTTACTGCATTAATTACTATAGTCTATGCAGAATCTAGTTGAACTGTCAGGCTTAGGCATAACACGACTGGGGAACTGCAGCTGCTTTGACTAGGTTCAATTAGTTGCTTTACCAACAATGCATTGGATTTCTACTTTCACCTGGGCCTGTTTCTCTGGACTTAAGCAATAAGGATGCTGTTATATAGGAAAGGATACCGCTACAGCCATACATTATGTGGATAAGGTTGTACATCTTGGTTTGTCCTTACAGACTCCTTTAAATGCTGTAAGTAACTTTGTTAGGTCTTCTCGTTGTTCTGCATCCAAATATGAAAGCATAGTGCCTAATATCCCTAACAATTCAGTATTAGCTAACCAGATAGTAGGAGGTTCAATTTGAGAATGGTCTACATCTCCTTCCATCTCATCCTCACTATCCTTTTCATTCTTCTGTCCCTACTACCTGACATATCTGTGCTTGCTTCTTCGCCTTCCTGCGATGATATTGTTTCAACATATTGATATGATACAGCCGATTCTTTTTCCAGCAATCTGGGGTGTCAAGCAAATAATTTACTTCATCAATTCTTTTGACCATTTTATATGGACCACTGAACCGTGCTTTCAATGGTTCACCCTGTAAAGGCAGTAATACTAACACCTCATCCCCTGGTTGAAATGTTTGGGTCTTGGCATGCTTGTCTGCCTGTTTTTTCTTCATGATTGTTTGGGAAGCTTTAAGGTGTTCCTGAGCCACTTGGCAAGCTCTCATGAGCTACTCCAAGAACACGGATGCATAATCTAACAGAAGATTTGTCCCTCTGCTCCGAAGACTTTTCTTTAGTTTTAGAGGACCTCATCTCATGTCCATAAACTAATTCAAAAGGACTAAAACCAGTAGACTCATTAGGTGGATCCCTAGAGCCAAACAAGAAATTCTAGCCCTTGATCACCATCATGGGATTTTCATGACAGTATGCCCCGATCATCGGTTTGAGGGTCTGATGGTACCTTTCTAAAGCCCATTATTCATAAAGTCCTGAAAAATGTTAAACAAAATTGGAACCTTGATCCAATTGAATCTCAATCAGTAATCCATATCTAGTGAAGAACTGGGTTAACTTCGCTACCACTACCTTAAAAGAAATTGTTCAAGGGAATGGCCTCTGGCACACAGTAGCTATATGCATGATAGTATTTATTGGTGTCCCGCTTTTGTTTTCGGTAAAGGTCCTACACAGTCTACCAACACCCTACTAAATGCTTCCCCAAAAACTGGTATGGGAATTAGAGGTGCTGGTTTTATAGCAGGTTGTGTTTTTCCCACAATCTGGCATGGATAGCATGTTTTACAAAACTGCACCACGTCCTTGGAAAGACCTGGCCAGTAAAAATGTTGATCTATAAGTGATTGGATTTCCAGATCCCCAAACGTCCCGCCATAGGCATTTTCACGGGCTATCCTTAAAATTTCTTGGCGATACACTTGGGTGGTACCACTATCTGGTGAACTGTCCATTCTCTGTCAGGAGGTCTCCAGATCCTCATCAGAATCCCATTTTTCATATAGTATCCTTCTGGAACTCCCTTTGCTTCAGCTCGCACGGATTGTGCCACTTTGTTTAACTCTGGATTGGCTTGCTGAGCCTTGATCAGAGAAGACTTACACATTTCTTTCGGATTATCCAACTCCCCAAAGAAAGTTTCTAATATTTGGCTGTCTGTGGTGCTAATTTGACCTCCGACCACAGAACTTGTTTAGCCATTGCTCGGGTCACTACATGAGGGAAACATTCCTGGAGCCTTTTCCTGTAACTGTTCTGTCTCTAACTTCACTTGTTTTTTTTTCGTGATTATTGGAGAATTTACTACCTTTGCTCCGGCCAAATCATTCCTCAGGAGTAAGTCAACTCCGTCTACTGGCAAATGATGGACAACTACAGTTACCGTTCCAGACATTAGTTCACACTGCAGATGCACCCAATACAAAAAGGTACAATCGACAATGGTTTCACGGCCATCATTAGACTAGCTTTTTAATTCCAGATTTTCTTTTATTTATTGAATTCAAATTCCACCTTCTGTATGGTGGGATTCGAACACATTTCCCCAGAGGAATATCCTGGGTCTCTGGATTATTAGTCTAGTGACAATACCACTACGCCACTGCCTCCCCTCTAAGTCCCATGGGTTTACCCCACAACCTCCAGCATTCTGCACAAAGGTGTCCCACCTTGTGGCAATGGTAACACTTAGGCTTTCGGACCTCACTTCCACCCCAAGCATCTTCCTTTCTGGCCGGAGTAGACGATCGCAGGGTGTTCCCAGCTGTCCTTTCTTGCCCCCGGCTACTAGCCTTCCTTTCACCCTCCAACCTTCTCTCCTTCTTGGGTTTGTGGGAGTGACGGACAAAGGGTTTTGGCTTGTAAACAAGCTTGTAATCAGTGATCTCAGCTGCCTGTCTGCCTGTTGAAACCTTCTGGTTCTGCACATGGGTTCTTACTAACGGAGGGAGTGAATTTTTAAATTCTTCCAGGAGAATTATTTCCCCAAGGTTCTCATAATGGCCCCTACCTTCAGTGCCCACATCCAATGATCAAAATTAATTTGCTTTACCCTCAGCAAGAATTGCCTTTTTTTCCATCTCAATCTGCAGAAGCCTCCTCAGAAAGCGTGGCATAAACATTGAGCTCTGCTTGTGCTGTACTGTTCTTTGCCCATCAACCTGCTTTGCATCAGCAGTGTTCAGCTTTCTTTCGGCTACTTCAACTGGCTATCTTTTCCAAAGAAATGAAAAATGCCTCTGTCCCTTTCCTCAAACTTCGGGATGGCTTGTTCAAATTTAAACAGCTCGCCTCTGGGTCCTGGGCTGGAAACAGATCTTTCCTCACCAGAATCTTCCCTGGAGTTAAGGCCACTCTTTTGTCTTAGTTCCAGCTTTTTAACTTCAAATTCTCTTTGAAATGCTCTCTTTTGCCCTTTCCTCTCTGTCAAGTTCAAGTTTTTTCATTGTTAATTCTCTTTCTTGTTCAAGTTTTTCCAATTCTTTTTCCTGCTCAAGTTCAAGTTGCTTCATCTGCAACTGAATTTTAGCTAATTCAACTGAACTGCCACCTGGATCACCTTTTTCTTCCAATTGCAAATGCTTTGCTATTACTTCAATTATGTCGGCTTTCATTGCCCCTGGTTTTAACTCTAACTCCAACTTTTCTGTCAATTCCTTCAGTCTAACCTTGGTTAAGTTTCTCAACTCACTCAGGGATAAATTCTCCCTCTCCAGAAATGTTGTAGCAACTGACAAAGACATTCTGGTAGTGCAAACTTTACTCTAATGCACAAGAAACCTGTTTTTCTTTTTCCTCTTTTCAATTATTACCCCACTTACAATTGCACGCCATCAGCTTTGGGATATCCCGCACAGAGCCCTCAATTATACCAATGTGGGAGGAGTGCACTACTTTTTCTAATCCCACTTCTCCACAGGTCAACATCTATTTAAATGTTTACCCAGTTACTGATATGGTCAATCATATACTCTACTCTTTATCCCAGAATAAAATACACCAACCAGGTTTCTTTAATTAGCAAAATCAGTTTATTATAAAAACAAGAGACTTATCCAGTAACAAAGCAAGACATTAACAGATTGAAATATGAAAATTCCTCTTTTAAATTCCCCACACAAAAGCTCTCACACAGAAGAAATTCTCTCTACAGAGCTCTTACAAAAAAAAAGACAAAAAAATACTTTGGCCAAATACTTGCTAATTCTTGAGGAAAAAAAAGAAATGGAAAGAGGTCAGTTGTCCCTTTTGCTCTGGCGTCCGAGTGTCCGATGGGTCACTGGGATCTTTTCTGGAGCAGTTCTTTTCAGGCGGCATCGAGAATTAATCTGGCAGGTTTTTTCCAATTGCTCAGGAGACATGTGACATCAAGGATTTCGGTTACCACACTGAATACACAAGGTTTTTTCAGCCACAGGAGGAAAGAGAGGAGTTAGGTGTTTTTTTTTCCTTGGCAGGCTGATCTTCAATTGTGTTCTTAACAGTTCACACCCCCAACTGAACTGAAAACAATATCCAAACCACAAACAGAAAATCAACCTCCTGACCTCCATAAACCTTGACATGTGTCTTCTCTGTAAATATCTCTCCTTAGTTTTATTTATCTTATGACAGGTGATCTTCAGTAAAAGGTTGTTTTTAGCACTTAGATTCTTCCAGTAATTGTTTTCACAGTCAAGTGTCCTTTCAATCACCCCAATGATAAAAACAAAGTCCAACATTTCTTCTGATTTCCAAATGAATCCAGTTTCACAGTATAAATCGAAGTCCTTAAAAAATATTTTTAAAGCAGCACTCTCATAACATTCCAATTTGGTATCTCAAAAGACTTAGGAATATAAAGCAAGAATATAAAGTTAGCTATTGAATGTTGTTATAGATATCTCAAACAAAAAATACAATTTCAGTTATGTGAAGGACATTTTATTGGTATGGCTTCACACAGACAAAGCACCTGATAACTAAGACTTGCAGTGAAATGTGTTACTGAAAGCTAGTCATATATTAGATGTGGTTAATAACTCAGAGTTTTAATCTTTATATTGTATATGTACAATGCTCCATTATTTTGTGACCATTGTAGCTGAAGAAAATTTGAACTCAGGATGCAACTACAGCATGAGGAAATGTGTTCAAGTTTCCTCTTTGAAAATAATGGGTTAAATTTTCCCAGGTGGGTTGCAATTCTAACAGCAGCCTCAATTCCAGGGCAGAAGGTCAGACGTGATCTTTTCGGAGGTGGCCAATTAAGAACCTGCCTCCGGGAGCCCCATCGAATGAGGGACAGAATTCAGGTTTCAACATCAGGTGGTCAGTTCAGCACAGCCTGTGGGGGGTCAAGCCACCAGCCACCCTCAGTGTGGGTGTTGATAAGAGGACAGCAGCAGGAGAGTCAGCGGCATCATGGTGGCGCCTTCAGTAGAAGGGGAGAGGCTGCCATTGCAGCAAGTACATTAGCAGAGAAATCAATCTCAATGAAGTGGCTGGCTTGACATAGCTTCTGCTTGGCAAGACCCAAGCATTGAAATTTAACATTGGCAACTTAAAAGGTTCCACATGGTTTGTGGCTCAAACCTCCCTGTGAAGCCACCTCCGCGCAAGTTCTGGGCTCCTGAAACAGCCAGGGCACCTGTGCCATCTGAAAAATTTGGATCCAATTCCACAATGGGGTTTAATCGCCCTATTAAGTGCCCTAATTGGATTCCCACCACTGCCAGGCGGGTAGCCATCACCACTGGGATCCTGCCTCCAAAAAAAAAATCACATGGAGGCAGGAACATGTCATGCAGCCAGCCTGAAGCAAGTCGATCACATTTCCCTCACCCCACCCCCCACAACCGGCCTCCAAAGCTGCCTCTGGAGCTGGGAAAATTCAGCCCAATGTCTGTAAACTTCCCCATTCCTAGATCCTGAACCATACCTTTATGAGAATCTTAAGACTTTACAGCAAAAAAGGTCATAAAGCACTTTGATGTGGCATTGGCTCTCTGGTAGGATGCCATTAAATCCCATAGCTCTGTCTTTTTCCAATACCCCTTTAATTTTTTTCTCATTGAACTATTTCTTCACTTCCCTTTTGAAAAGGTATGCCATTCAATATCCTAACAACCGTTTGTTAATAAAAAAATAATCTTGTTCTTTCCATGATGATCTAAAATTTATGTCCTCTAGCGATAGACTCATTGAACAGTAAAAGTAAGTTTCCCCATTTACCTCATATTTCCTCTGAACTCTTACTGTTCTAGTGAAAGGAGACCCAGTTTCTTCCATTTCCCTTCCAAACTAAAATCTCGTACCCCTGCTATCAACTCATTACACAGCTGCCACTACTCTGGCACTGAATTACTGTTTGTTTTCACCCCCTCTGTTCTTGTGCTTCTGTCATCCAGAATTGCCTTGCTGGAAGTCTCCATGCATTTAGATACTTGCTTAAACCCTTTGTCTTGACCATGCATTCATCTCACTCCCTAATTGTTACCCTTTTGTACTTGATGTGTACCTTTGTGTAAATGCTCTGATGCTACCCTTTACATGAGGAGCACTCTAGAAATGTAAGTGAACACCATATTAATTAAAATTCTTATACACAACATTCAAGACCTTTCAAATTTATTCAGATTTCTACACTGCACAGCAACACAATCCAAGATGCTTACACCTGAGCTGTTCAATAGTTAATAGCTAGACTCAAACAACTGCAATTCTCCAACATCAATTAAAAAATGCAGATTAGGAATTTTTTCCACATACAATTGTAATTGATGTTTATTACATATCTGGGGAAGCAAGCTCTGGATAGCCCCTTTACATTTCATCTCATCCCATCCCAGCAAAGATACTTGAGAGAAAGCACACCTTTAATGCAGAACTTTTGAACCAAAGATGTTTATAGCATAGGAGGCCATTCAGCCCACTGTATTTGTACCAGCTCTGCTAAAGCAATCCAAAACTAATCCAACCACACTGCTCTCACCATAGCCATGGATTTAATACATGCTCTCATCTGCAAAATTAGAATTTTCCAGTTGTTTGCTTGTGACAATATGGCAAATGTAATATGGCAAACTGCAATGGATGCAGGTTGCTGAAATTAAATACTGTAGATCCTTAGTTATATCAGGATTTATCTAACTGCAATATATTGGGAAATATTTCAGTTTGTATATATTATTGCCCATTAGCAATTCTCACATTTATGAAATTTGGCTTTTCGATTTATTATGCAACATTATCTACATAATTGTATTGCATTTATTTCTAATGTGCACACGTAATCCTTATCCAAATTAATAGCAATGCAACTCGATTATCTGAGATGCATTTATTGTTGATTGGTGTTTGTACAATGCTAATAACTTACTACATTGCATTTTACATCACCTTGGTTGCAACTTGTTCAAGATGAGGTCCAATGCTAGGAGCTTTTGTTTACCAACACACCCATAATAGTTTAGAATAAAAGTAAAATACTGCAGATGCTGGAAATCTGAAAGGTCACAGATCTGAAATGTTAACGGTCTCTCCAGACCTGAATATTTCTAGCACTTTCTGCTTTTACATTAATTTATAATTGGATGAACTCCAGCTCAAAGATTCTATGAAGTTCAATCTTGAAAATTTCAATTGACCCAGCATTCACAGCTCTTGGGTATGTCCTGTCCCACCAGCAGGAAAAACCCACCAGAGGTGGTGGTACAGTGATAAGGTCAGGAGGGAGTTGTCCTGGGAGTCCTCAACATTGACTCTGAACCCCATGAAGTCTCATGGCATCAGGTCAAACATGGGCAAGGAAACCTCCTGCTGGTTAGGGGAGATGGTGGCGTACTGGTAATGTCGCTGAACTAGTAATCCAGAGATCCCGGCTTATACCCTGGGGACATGGGTTCAAATCCCACCATGGGAGCTGGTGGAATTTAAATTCAATTAACAATCTGAAATTGAAAGCTAGTCTCAGTAATAGTGCAGTGAAACTACTGATTGTCATAAAAACCCATCTGGTTCACTAACATCCTTTATGGAAGGAAATCTGCTGTCCTTACCTGGTCTGTCCTACACGTGACTCCAGACCCACAGAATGTGGTTGACTCTTAAATGTCCTCTGAAATGGCCTAGCAAGCCACTCAGTTGTCAAGTGCAATTAGGGATGGGCAACAAATGCTGGCCTTGCCGTTGACACCCACATCCCATGAAAGAATTAAGAAAAACATCTGCTGCCCACCCCAACCCCTCACCTGATGCAACAGCGCTTCTCCACGTTGAACACAATTGGAAGCAGCATGGAGGGTAGCAAGGCACAAAAAGTACTGAGTCTATCTCCAAGAGTGTATGTACAGGTAGCACGACTACTGACCGAGCTGTCAGAGTCCTAAAGGATATAGGTGCTAGACTGGATCTGCGGCAGGTGGTAAAGGAACCAACAAGAGGGAAAAACCTACTGGACCTCGACCTCACCAATCTACCCATCACAGATGCATCTGTCCATGACAGTATTGGTAGGAGTTACCACCGCATAGTCCTTAGAGACAAAATCCCATCTTCACACTGAGGGTACCCACCATCGTGTTGTGTTGCACTACCATGCTAAATGGGATAGATTTTGAACAGATCTAGCAACTCAAAACTGGGCATCCATGGGGCGCTGTGGACCATCAGCAGCAGCGGAATTATATTCAACCCAAATCTGTAAACTTATAGCCAGGCATATCCCCACTCTACCATTACCATCAAGTCGAGGGACCAACCCTGGTTCGAAGAGTGCAGGAGGGAAGGCCAGGAGTAGCACCAGGCACATCTAAAAACGAGGTGACAACCTGGTGAAGCTACAACACAGGACTACTTGCATGCCAAACAGTGGAAGCAACATGCAAGAGTCAGAGAGATACAGCACTGAAACAGGCCCTTCGGCCCACCAAATCTGTGCCGACCAACAACCACCCATTTATACTAATCCTACATTAATCCCATATTCCCTACCACATCCCACCACCTACCTACACTCAGGGCAATTTACAATGGCTAATTTACCTAACAACCTGCAAGTTTTTGGCTGTGGGAGGAAACCAGAGCACCCAGCAGACACCCACGCAGTTACAGGGAGAACTTGCAAATTCACAGGCAGGACCCAGAACTGAACCCGGGTCGCTGGCACTGTGAGGCTGCAGTGCTAACCACTGCGCTATAGGTTTAAGCAATCCCACAGCCAACAGATCAGATCAAAGCCATAAGTTTACAGATTTGGGTTGAATAGAATTCCACTGCTGCGGTGGGGGGGCGGGGTCACGACTGACCAGAAACTGAACTGGATCAGTCACATAAATGCTGTGGCTACAAGAGCAGGTCAGAGGCTGGGAATTCGGCAGCAAGTAACTCACCTCGTCTCCCCAGTGCCTGTCCACCATCTACAACGCACAAGTCAAGAGTGACGGAATACTTTCCACTTGCCTGGATAGGCGCCGCTCCAAAAAAACTCAAGAAGCTCGACACCATCCAGGACAAAGCAGCCCTCTTAACTGGCACCCCATCCACCACTTTCAACATTCACTCGCTGCACCACCGATGCACAGTGGCAGCACTGTGTGCAATATACAAGATGCACTGCAGCAACTCAAGACCCCTTCAACAGCACCTTCCAAATCTGTGACCTCTACCACCCAGAAGGACAAGGACAGCAGATGCATGGGAACACCACCACCTGCAAGTTCCCCTCCAAGGCATGCACCATCCTGACTTGGAACTATATTGTCACTGGGTCAAAATCCTGGAACTCCCTTCCTAACAGCACTGTGGAGGTACCCAAATGCCAAAGATTGCAGCGGCTCAAGAAAGCAGCTCATCTCCACCTTATCAAGGACAATTAGGGATGGGTAATATCCCCTGAGTGAATGAAAAAAAACTTACAATCAATTCCTCAAAATTCCATCTTGTCGTGGTACCTTATCAAAGACTTTCTAAAAAAACCCAAGTGGACTTGTAACAACTTCTAGCAAATCAATAAGATACAACCTTTTCTTTTCCAAAAGCTGTGTTAAGTTTTCTGATGATTCATTCACTATCCAGATACTCAAAACATAGCATTTCTTAGGAACCCTCCAAGTATCTTAGCTGTAATAGTTGTTAAACGAATAGACTTATAGCCCACTGTATCCACCTGTTTTATAGGAACTACATCCTTTCAATCCAAAAGGAACAATCCCAGACTGAAATGACCTGCTAAATATATGAGCAATGGGATTATAAAGCACACATCCCATCTCTTTTAATGACCCTCGGGAGGATATCATGTGGACCAACGACCCAATTTACTTTAAGGGTCCTTATTCTCTCTAGAATCATATCCATTAATCATTGCATATTGCCACTGAAAGACACCGTAGGATAAATTCAATAGACATATGGCAGAGCTGTTAAATGAATACTTCTCTGCCAATCCCCATTTTGGCCAGGAGAAAAAGGGATTGATTTTTGAACAGCTCCTATGCCTCTGCCTAGGTCTATAGTGACGTGCAACTATTTTAATTTTTACAATTTCCTTGACTATTGTACAACCCATTGCTGATAGTTCAGCATCATCTACAAGTGTGAAGACTGAGACAAAGTTATCATTTAACACCTCTGCCATAGCTTGGGAGTCTGTTTGAATCTGTTCCAAGGCATTTTTCAGTGGTGATGTATATTCTTTAATGCTACACAGACACCTCCTTCCTTAAAACATCCCAAAGTACTTTTTTTTTTTGACACTATAATTGCAACAGTAATTTCTGGGCTACAATGACTGAAGCAGTAAACAAGCTCGGCACAAAGTGATAGAAGTTACACATAGAACAGTTAATCTCAGTAACAGTAAAGAAAACATTCAACTTAAATTTGTCTTTTAAATGCCAATTAAGGTTATTAGGAATGGAATACCTATTTTTCTTTACTGCCTTATTATTTAGTCCAAGCCAGTTGCTTTTTACAGTTTTACAGGTACTGATTTTTAAACTAGTTTAATGATTTTTTTCTTCTCTTCGCCATGCTCTATTTTGGCAAATAGAAACAGGACAGATTTATGAACACTTCTACACATCTGAGTAGGCCGGGTGATGTTTTACAATCTTCCCCATCTCAGAAGTGACGAACACCATCATTGAACTTGAGTTAAATACTATACTGTTGAGGGACCTCCATTGAAGCCCATCTCATATGTTCTCCCATGAGTTTACCATGAATGGCCTTCAATAAGGCCTCAATGAATATCAAATGAATGTCCACCAACTCTTCCATAGAAAAAGGAATCAAGACACCTTATAATGGATCACTATTTATAAATATCTACATTGCTGCAACCCTTTGTTGATGAAAGGGATTTCTATTTCCAGTTTCCATGTGGCACCCTGAAGGGATTTTGCTTGGGCTCCACCATCCACTATGTAAAACTGAATAGAGAGTGTAATGAATGATCTATCCCAGAAAAAAAAAATTAATTTATTTTTCAAAATCCCGGGACAAATAAGTTACCATTCGGTGCTGTGCAATTATTGGCTTTCCACAAGTATTAGGGGTGGCTAACAGCATGCATGCTGAATTAAGACCACTGAACCTGTAGTTGTGATTCCATAGCCCAGAAAACAAAGGATCCCTAATCCACGTATTTGAAAGCTGTTGTCATGCAGGCCCCCACCTGCCAAGAATGAGGCACATTAATTTCGCCACATGGACATTAAATTTCAAATTGTTGCTGGGAAGAGAAGGCCTGTGAAAAGTGGTTGCCAGGCCCCTGGCTGGAAAGACATTTTTGCATATTGTTACGACCAACCGCTCCAGTCAAAGCCCCCAATCAAAATACACAATTCTGATTGTGGTGGGAGAAATGCACTGTTAATTCAATCCCGTCCCTCCATAGATGGCCTAACATATCATTTTAAACTTTCCAAATTAAAGAAAGACCCAACCAAATTAGATGCAGCAATGAGGGGGCTGCAGCATCATTCTGAACAGATGAAACACTTTTCCCATCATTAACTTTCCTGCAGTCTAGTGAGGCTATGCCTTTTCTATGTTTGTTCTTTTGTCGCTTTTGCCTAGAGAGGCGAGGAAGCAAGACAAATCCAATTGAGAAAATGGGAACTCAGACTGATTGATGCAACTTTGTAATGATTGCTATTCATGTCTCAGGGTAATAAGGTCGTTTGACATATCTTTGGATAACTGAATTATTTCTGTTGTCATTTCAATTGATGTGTAGCTTGCACTAAATGCTGGACTCATTGTGGCATCAAGAGCCCTTTCCTATAAAACACCTTTAATCATTTTTCAGAACTGGCAGGGGATCAACTTGATAACCACCAGAGTGAAAGAAAAAACATTAGTTAATCCTTTTAACCGTGCAGGCCATCCTTAATCTTAGCCGAAACAATGGTTAGAGCTGAATGTCTGCCAGCTTCAGAAATAACTTATTTTATGGAACTCTCCCCTACCAGAGGGGCTCTAAATAGCAGATCAACTCCACAAGAGAGAGAGATCCATTTGCTTATTGTCAATCACAGAATTTGATTCCACAGAAACTGATAAAATTCTGAAATCTCATATATTAAAAATGGAATTGGGACTTATAAAGTTAGCTCAAAACAGTGGCCATTCCTAGGGAATCTAGTAGCTCTGGTTATTAGTCACAAAACTGTAATTAAAGAAAATAAAAAAGGTACAATAAATATTGCCTTACCATCCTGGAATAAGCAATTTGTTTTATTGAGGAGTGTTTTGAATCTCTTCACCTCCTGACCCCATGCTATCCACACACAAAACAGTAAATTATTTTTTTATCGTAAAAAAAAAGTGAGTCCCAGCAGACTTTATTCGGATAGAAAATCTGCTTGTTTGAAATACAATAAAATATTATGTGGCTGGAACAAAGCATTAATATTCTGTCTGCACTATCTGGATTGACAGGCTGTGTATGAGTAATGCAGGGGAACTGGGAAATAGAGGAGGAGGATTACAATGTCCATGGTTGCCTTATAATCATGTGCAATTTGTGACTAATAGTTTGCACAGGAGAGAGACAGGCAATAATGAGTAGGAAATCTGTGCAAGCTTTGGGATCCACTAATAATTCTGGGCGTCAATTGGGGCAGATTTTCCAAGCAGGCATTCGCTGGGTGGTGTGTTATTAGTACCCCCAAACGTCAGCTTAATAGTGTGGACAAGCTTACTCTGCCTGCTTGTCTCTGGCAAGAGAGAACAAAATGTAGTTAGCTCTCATTGAATATCAAGCCTGATGTTGAGGTCACTGGATGCGACAGGAAATGGCTTTCTTTAAAATGGTGATGGATAAATTTAAAGGGAGGTGGCCATTAAAAAGGGGATAAAATGTTGCTTACAAGTAAAGGGTTTTCATATGTTGAATGTCAGCAAAGAGATCCACCATTGACATGCTGTTCTCCCTCCGCCAGCTACAAGAGAAATGCCATGAACAACAGATGCTTTCATTGATCACACCAAAGCCTTTGACCTAGTCAATGGACGTGGTCTCTTCAGACTACTAGAAAATATTGGATGCCCACCAAAGCTACTGAGTATCACCTCATTCCATGACAATATGAAAGGCACAATTCAGCATAGCGGTGCCTCATCAGACCCCTTTCCAATCCTGAGTGGCGTGAAACAGGGCTGTGTTCTCGCATCTACACTGTTCGGGATCTTCTTCTCCCTGCTGCTCTCACATGCGTTCAAGTCAGAAGGAATTTTCCTCCACACAAGATCGGGTGGCAGGTTGTTCAACCTTGCCCGTCTAAAAGCGAAGACCAAAGTACGGAAAGTCCTCATCAGGGAACTCCTCTCTGCTGACGATGCTGCATTAACAGCTCATACTGAAGTGTGTCTCCAGAGACTCAGACAGGTTTGCGGCTGCCTGTAATGAATTTGGCCTAACCATCAGCCTCAAGAAAACAAACATCATGGGACAGGACGTCAGAAATGCCCCATCTATCAATATCAGCGATCACACTCTGGAAGTGGTTCAAGAGTTCACCTACCTGGGCTCAACTATCACCAGTAACATGTCTCTCGATGCAGAATTAAACAAGCGCATGGGAAAGGCTTCCACTGCTATGTCCAGACTGGCCAAGAGAGTGTGGGAAAATGGCGCACTGACACAGAACACAAAAGTCCAAGTTTATCAAGCCTGTGTCCTCAGTACCTTGCTCTACGGCAGTGAGGCTTGGACAACGTACATTAGCCAAGAGCGATGTCTCAATTCATTCTATCTTCGCTGCCTCTGGAGAATCCTTGGCATCAGGTGGCAGGACCGTATCTCCAACACAGAAGTCCTCGAGGCAGCCAACATCCCCAGCATATACACCCTAAGCCAGCGGCGCATGAGATGGCTTGGCCATGTGAGCCGCATGGAAGATGGCAGGATCCCCAAGGACACATTGTACAGCGAGCTAGTCACTGGTACCAGACCCACTGGCCGTCCATGTCTCCGCTTTAAAGACGTCTGCAAACGCGACATGAAGTCCTGTGACATTGATCACAAGTCGTGGGAGTCAGTTGCCAGCGATCACCAGAGCTGGTGGACAACCATAAAGGCGTGGCTAAAGCATGGCGCGTCGAAGAGACTTAGCAGTTGGCAGGAAAAAAAAGACAGAAGCACAAGGAGAGCCAACTGTGGAACAGCCCCAACCACCAATTTTATCTGCAGCACCTGTGAAAGAGTTTGTCACTCTAGAATTGGCCTTTATAGCCATTCCAGGTGCTGCTTCACAAACCACTGACCACCACCTCCAGGCGCTTACCCATTGTCGCCCGAGACAAGGAGGCCAAAGAAGAGAATGTACATCTCATTTGCAGAGGTTGTTTGCATATTAAAAAACCCTAAGGGCTGGCACAATGAACAAGGAAGCACAATACTGAGGATGTGATGAATTATGGGACAGCATTATAGTCCAACTCCATGTTAGATGGTTAGTGAAGTAGACAATTACAGCACGGTTGGAAGAAGACAGAATAATAGGACCTAAGGGCACAGATGACTGTTACAACCACTGGCAGTATTAGCCTTATGGTGCATGTTAACAGCTAACTTGCAATTTGGCATCTGCCTGTCTGCTCATCCAGATCTAATGTAAACAATCTGGTATAATCATTGCCAGGTAGTTCCTCATTTGCCTGTAATTGTGGGTGGAAGGGTATCAGGTATATGCAATCTATCTTTGCTGCAGCATGATCTTCCTGACATTTGTTCAATAATTGGAAATAACTACAGAATGAGTAAAGTAACATTAGTAAAGCTTAACACTGGGATTACTATTAGAGCTCTTTTCTTGGTGACCTCTACCAGGAGCAGGGTAGATGGACTGATATTACTAAGAAAAAAAGGTGAATTAAGTTTTGGGTCTTGCATTATTCTTGCCTTCCTCCCTCTTATTTTCTAATTGAAGGTTGGATATAGAACCAAAAACCCTCTCATGGGTAGCCCTGAAAATGGCTGTTCGAGATATACAGGAGCAAAATGAGGCAAGAAGGCAAGCAAAATGCTCTTCTATTGCATTTAAACTACTGCTCCTGGGCTGCATCTGTAATGGGTCTAGGTGGTCCTCCAACCATCCCTCTGCCCCTCATGCTAGTGTCCTTACTGTTTGCTTGTCAGCCAGTCAGCCCAGACTGCTACCACCCATGCCAAGAAGGTGCAGTCAACGAGGTCTTCTAGGCAAAGAGCTGCATGAGGTCATCCTCCCAGGCCATCAGCAGTCTCCTCCATTGAAAGTCAGCCATGTTACAGCCACTGCATTAACACTGTTTAGGGGTACTAAGGCAAGCACACAGAAGACAGGCACCAAGGGAATGCACAATAGTGATTAGTTTACATTTGTATGCAATATGGCATGGCTTCATTTACAAATTTGGTTTGGAATGTGGTGCCATTTATTTTCGCATTGTGCTTAAGATGATGCTGTTTTGGTCAGTGACAGAGGGAAGGTACGATGTGGGACTGTTGGTGAATGGGGTTGCATTTACAGATATCGTACTCAAGTTCTTCATGAAGAACCTGGGCAAAAATGGTCCATCTATGTTGCATCCACCTTTCCACTTCCTCCTCCTTATGCACCTAAGCCTCAGTTGCTCACTGTTAAGCTAGTTGCAAGGGCTATCCCTTAATGATGGCAAGGTTATGTGACACCACCAGAAATCTTGGCACCCTCTCTGCTGAGTATTTCTGGGCTTTTCAGAGCGGCCCAGGCAGTGGTATTATTTCAACACTGCATTGGTCTGCTCTATCACATTTATTTGTATGCATGCTGCACACAATTGCATGGCTTGTGCACCAGAGTGATCAACTTGGTCAACAGCAGATAGCCCTTGTCGCCCAGTCGCCACCCTTTGGTTTGCCATGATGGTTCAAGTACAGCTGGAACAGCGGACTGCCACAGAATAAACACATCATGACTACTATCAGGATACAGGTCATTGACTATGATTGCACACCAAAAAGACAGCAAGGGAGTGAACTCCTTTTCAGTTCCCACGTATTGTAGAATTTACATGTGGCACCTGTAATGCAACATGGCACCCTGCATCAGTTAAATTGGAAATCCTAGCAAAGCCACATGCTCATTCTGCCTGCTGGTCTCTGGCAAGAGAATGAAATCCAGTTCGCTCTCTTTAAAGAGACAACCTTAATGGTCTCCCTTATGTTACAGTACAGTGTTAAACTGCAAAGTACTGCAAATATCTCCAACTCTAGCCTGAAAGGAGCCAGAAACATAAAAGTCTATTGTCATGGTCATCACTGGCAATGCAGTCCTTGCCCTGCTCTGAGGTTCCAGTTGTGGTGGCAGATTTCAGCAAGGACCCCCTTACAAATGTCTCACATGTTGTTCCTTGCAGAGATTCATGTAGGAGAATCACTCCCTCAACCCTATAGGTGGATACAGCCTGTTGCTAACAGCCCTTCTCTTCCTCCTCCCTCTTCCAGCAGCTTGTCCTGTTCTGCGTGGCCTCAGTTTATCCTCCAAGCCATTCTGTATTACAAAGCAAATGCCGAATGTATGGGAACAATTAGTTTATGCAGAAACATTTAAGTCCTTCAGCACCTGCCAGTAGACATCTGCAACTTGAAATGACTATGGAAAACAAACACTTGTAGAACAGTCAGAAGAAATCTACCAGCAAATAACCTTTAAGTAGTTAATGATGCCTTTAAATAGTCTTTCTGCTACTGTACACATGTTCAAGTGGGTGAAGTTGAGAGAACGTTAGATCCACTGATGTCAAATTAACATTGCACTGTGATTGATGTCACGCTCTTCTTACTGCATACTTCTGGTAGACTATCACACTAGCAGCCTCATCAATATGACATCCAATGAGATTCACCCCAGAATCACAGAATTGTTAGTGCAGAAGGAGGCCATTTGGCTCATCGTGTCCGCACTGGCTCTCTGAAAGAGCAGTTCCCTCAGTTCCATTCCCCTGCCTTCTCCCCATAACCCTGCACATTCATCCTTTTCATATAATTGTCTAATTCCCTTTTGAATGCTTCAATTGAACCTGTCTTCACCACTTTCTCAGGCAGCGCATTCCAGACCTTAACCACTCGCTGCAAGAAAGTTTTTCCTTATGTCACTTTTGCTTCTCTTACCAAATACTTTAAACCTGTGCCCTCTCGTTCTTGATCCTTTCACAAGTGGGAACAGTTTCTCTATCTACTCTGTCAGGACCCCTCATGATTTTGAATACCTCTATCAAATCACCTCTCAGCCTTCTCTTCAAGGAAAACAGTCCTAACTTCTCCAATCTATCTTCATAACTGAAATTCCTCATCTCTGGAACTGTTCATGAATCTCTTCTGTACTCACTCCAATGCCCTCACGTCTTTCAAGTGCAGTGCCCAGAATTGGACACAATACTCCAGCTGAGGCCGAACTAGTGTCTTATATATGTTCAACATAACTTCCTTGCTCTTCTACTCTATACCTCTATTAATAAAGCCCAAGATACTGTATGCTTTATTAACTGCTCTCTCAACATGTCCTGCCATCTTTAATGACTTATATACTCCTGCACCCCATTTAGAATTGTGCCCTTTATTCTATATTTTCTCTCCATGTTCTTCCTACCAAAATGAATCACCTCATTTCTCTGCATTGAACTTCATCTGCCACCTGTCTGCCCATTCCACCAACTTGTCTATGTCCTTTTGAAGTTTTACACTATCCTCCTCACAGTTCACAATGCTTCCAAGTTTCATATCTGCAAACTTGGAAATTGTGCCCTATACACCAAGGTCTAGGTTATTAATATATATCAGGAAAAGCAAGGGTCCCAACACTGATCCCTGGGGAACTCCACTACAAACCTTCCTCCAGCCCAAAAACATCCATTAACTGCTACTTTGTTTTCTGTCCCTCAGCCATTTCCATATCCATGTTGCTACCATCCCATTTATTCCATGAGCTACAAGTTTGCTCACAAGTCTGTTGTGTAGCACTGAATCAAATGCCTTTTGAAAGTCCATGTACATGACATCAACTTTATTGCCCTCATCAACCCTCTCCGTTACCTCCTCAAACTCCAGTAAGTTAAACATGATTTTCCCTTAAGAAATCCATGCTGGCTTTCCTTAATTAACTCATTTGTCCATGTGACTATAGATTTTGTCCCAAATTATTTTTTCTAGAGTGTTCCCACCAAAGTTAAACTGACTGGCCTGTAGTTACTAGGCTTATCTTTCCACCCTTTTTTGAACAAGGGTGTAACATTTGAAATTCTCCAGTCCTCTGGGACCGAGTCTAAGACTGAAAAATTCTGGCCAGTGCCTCTGCGATTTCCACCCTCACTTCCCTCAGTATCCTTGGATGCATCTCACCCAGCCCTAGTGTTTTATCCACTTTAAATTCAGACAGTCCATCAAATACTTCCTCTATCCATTTTAAACCCTTCCAGTATCTGACTTACCTCCTCTTTTGACATTACCAAGGAAGAGATGCAACCCAGGCAAAGACAGATTATTCATTTAATACCTCAGCTATGCCCTCTGCCTCCATGTGTAAAATCTCCTTTCTAGTCCATAGTCAGCCCCCCGCCTCCTTTTACTATTTATATGCCTATAGAAAACTTTGGGATTTCCTTTCATGCTAGCTGCCAGTCTTTTCATGCTCTTTGTTTCTCTTATTTGCTTTTCCACTTCCCTCTAGACCTTCTATATTCAGCCTGGTTGTCAATAGTATTTTCTACCTGGCATCTGTCATAAGCACACTTTATCTTAATCTCTACCTCTTTTATCATCTTGGAAGCTCTGGATTTGTTTGCTCTACTTTTCCCCTTGAGGGAACATAATTCAGGCAGAGCCAAGGTATCTCTTCTTTGAAAGTAGCCCATTGTTCATCTACTGGTTTTCCTGCCAGCTTTTGACTCCAATTTGTTTGCCTCAGCTCCATTCTTACCCCATTGCAGTTGGCCTTCCCCCAGTTAATTGTTCTTACCTTGGCTTTCTCTTTGTCCTTTTCCATAGTGAGCCTAAACCTTACGATACAATGATCACTATCCCCTAAATGTTCTCCTACTGACACTTGATCCACTTGGCCCACCTCATTCCCAAGAACCAGGTCTAGCAGTGCCTCCTTTCTTGTTAGACTAGCAACATACTGTTGTAGAACATTTTCTTGAACACTCTAGGAACTCTTGCCCTTCACACTATTATCCCAGTCTGTTTGGATAATTAAAGTCCATTAAGACTACCCTATAATTTTTTCACCTCTAATTTCCTTGCAAATTTCTTCCTCCACATCCTTCCCAGTAGCTGGTGGCCTATAGACAACACAGAGCAATGTATCTGCACCTTTTTTGTTCCTTAGCGCTATCCAAATTGATTCTGTCCTCGACCCCTCTGGGACATCCTTTTTCTCCAGCACTGCAATGCTCTCCTTCATCAATACTGCCACCCCTCTCCCTTTCTTCCCAAACCTATCTTTCCTGAACATTTTGTATCCAGGAATATTTAGCACCTAGTCCTGCCCTTCGAGTCAGGTCTCTGTTATAGCCACATCATATTTTCACAAGGTAATGTGCACCTGTACCTCACCAGTCTTATTACCCACACTGTGCATTCACATACATGCACATTAACCCTGATTCAGACTTTATTACTTTCTCCTTTGAGGGAACATAGTTTGGGCACAGTCAAGTTATCTCTTCTTAGAAGTCAGCCCATTGTTCATCAACTGGTTTTCCTGCCAGCTTTTGACACCAATTTATTCGCCCCAGCTCCATTCTTACCCCGTTGAAGTTGGCCTTCCCCCACCTTATAATGCACTATTCCCTACTCTTGTGCTATCTCCCCCAGTATTCTGTGCACCTTTGTATTCCTCTCAAATACGTGCTCCTGGTTCCCACAACACAGACTAGTTACCAGTTTTGCTTCTGTCCAATCTGAGATCCCGCTCAGGTTCCCATCTCCTGACAATTTAGTTTAAACCCTCCAACAGCACTAGCAAATCTCCCTGAAAGGTTATTCATCCCAGTCCTATTAAGTTGTCTTAGAAATCTGATGCCCTCCCTCCTACACCAGTTCTCCAGCCATATGTTTAATCGCTCAATTCTCCTATTCCTATGCTCACTTGCACATGGGACTGAGAGTAATCCTGAGATTACTGCTTTTGAGGTCCTGCTTTTTAATCTCCTTCCTAGCTCCCTAAAATATGCTTTCAGGATCTCATCCTCCTTACCTATGTCATTGGCATCAATGTGGACCACAACCTCTGGCTGTTCACCCTCCCCCAGAAGAATGTTCTGCAGCCTTTTCATTACATCCTTGTCCCTGGCATCTGGGAAGCAACACACCATCCTGGAGTCATGTTTAGTGCCACAAAAACACCTGTCTGTTCCTCTAACTAATGAATTGCCTATCACGACTGATCTTCCACTCCTCTTCCGCCCCTCTTGTGACAGAGCCACCTGTGGTGCCACGAACTTGGTTCTGACTGCTCTCCTCAGGAACCATCACCCTCACCAGTATCCAAAATGGAAAACCGATTAGTGAGTGAGATCATATCAGGGGATTCCTGCACTACCTGCCTGGTTCTTAGACTACCTGGTGGTCACCCATTCCCCATCTGCCTGCATGCTCCTAATCTGTGGTGTGACCACCTCCCTAAACATGCTATCCATGTAGTCCTCCACCTTGCGGATGCACAACAGTGACTCCAGCCACCACTCAAGTTCCGAAACCCGGAGCTCAAACTTCTGCAGCTGGTGACGGTTCCTGCAGATGTGTTTGTCTCGGACACATGGTGTGTACATGACTTCCTGCATGCCACAAGCTGTACATTCCACTCAGCAGAGCTGCTCTGCCATACCTTAACTTTACAGACTATTAATTATAAGTAGAATTGCTTACCAACTACTCACCAAACAGCTCCTTCCACTGCACCAAAGCAAGAACCAAATAATGAAGGGTTAAAAAAGTAGCAAAAAAATGGAGCACCTCCATCCCCTTCACCGAACTCGCCACTTACCAAACTCGATTCTCCACACTCAGCTTGTAATCTGTATACCATGCATCTAATAGACGTTACCAATGATAAAAAAGCTTTGCCAATACTAATAAATCTCACTATTAGTAAACCTTACAAATACTGATTTGTAAAGATGCATGTGCATTATAGATGCCATTTTGAAGCTCTAAGTGCACTCATCACATCCAAAAAAACAGGTTCTAATGCTAATGCTCTGGTGTCTTGGGTCTCTGCCCCTTTTTCTTGTGCTTTGCACCTGGGAATAAGGGTTTCCCAGGCATTAAGCGCAGAAAAATTGGCCTATTGTCCCAATATTATGGACACCAAAACAAATGGCTGTGCCAGACTGTTTTGCACAAAGTCACCTGACTAAGTAAAAACAGGAAAGAAAAATATTAATATTTCAATATTAATTCAGAATGCTTCTACAAGTCTTCCTTACTTGAACAGCACAGCCAAATAGCCTGGAGCCCATTTTTTAAATGGGCAAAGTGATGGCTGAGTGCTTACCAGTGTAAACACTGAGAAATTGATATCTTTTGGGAGTAATTTTAAATATAATAAACTGCTATGGCACCAGTACAAAATCTGACTGGAAAATTGGATGGGGCATTAAATGGGCAGTAATCTGGCATAACAGAACTTTGTCCATATTCCAATCAGTTATGTTCACTTTACACATGTTAATTGCCAATGAGAAATCTACCCTAATTAGTAATATTTACACTTTGGCAGAATGCGACTGAAAGTGTGTTCCCTGCCTGTGTCTTTGCCACAATGACCAATTTTCTCTGCTTGTACATTTGCAGTTTGCAATTTTCCCATCCGCTGAAATGAATGCACAACCAGAAACCCCAGCCATTAGCTCTGCTAATTTCTAAGTGCAAGCTAAATACAAAGCATCAAGCATATTAATCTCATGCTGGTTAGGTGCCTGATAACTGGCATGACTGTCAGTGCTCCTGGAAAACACAATGGCCCATAACTTGCTGTCAAAATAAGGCTGAGGCTCATAGCTCTCACTTATTTACCCACAAATGCGACAGCAACTTCATGTAAAAAGGTAGACGTGTGATTAAAAGTGAAAAGGTGTCTAAACTGCACCACTCCACTTTTATCTTCGCCAAAAATGACATCTCACTGTCCAGCTCTCCATTGAAATGCATTGTTTAAAACTTTACTTTTCTGTCTTTCACTCTTTATCCAATCTTTCTTTCTCCTTATTTCTTTCTGTACCTGACTGGACATTGATTCATCCAGTCTAATTTACAGTTCCATCGCAGTCCTTGTGTTGTTAACCAACCAGACTGAACGATTGGGAAATTATGTCCCAGATGCCCCGTTTTCTGCATTGCAACATCAGCTTGCACTTTCAGCAATTTTCTATGCAACAATTTTAATAGAATCTGAAAAGGCAAGTCTAACCACATGTCATTAGATGCCCTGCTAGAGCACAATATGGTCCAATGAATGTAAAGGTGCTGCAACTTTCAATTGCAATAACCTGGTCACATATGGATTCAAAAGAAAAAATATCAGTCCAATTATGATTCAATTTTACTGGCTGAAAATGGAGCAACAGTCTCCATGTCCAGCTCAAAGTTGGAGAACAACATTTGACATTTATAAAAATGTTAATGAGAATGTAACTTGAAAAGATAAACTTGACTCCTGATAAATATGCATTTTTCTTCAGTACAGTTTTTATTATTCATTCCTGGGATGTGGCCAGCGCTGGCTATGCCAGCATTTATTGTCCATCCCTAATTGCCCTTACTCAGGAAAGCACAATTGATTCTTTCAATTTTTTACCTTTATCAATTATATGGTGTACAGCTTTAAACTGATATTTCCTTTGCTTATACCACTACATTCAAAACAGGTTAACTTCCTAACTGAATGAAGACAGCAACTATTATTACAGACAGACAATAACAGTTCATGAATTAGCAACTACTGTACTCACTTCAGCAATGAGACCATGTTAGGAGCATTTTTTGACTCATCCATATCCTGTAAGGAATGCCTGTTTGGCTCCTCAGTTCACCTGTGCAATATTAATGAGGTTGGTGCATCAAAATTGCAGCTGCCTCTTCAACTAAGAGGCATGAACCCCCAGACCAATTTAAAGAATTACACAGTATTTCATATTTTAAGACTATAACTAAACTAAGAAATCCCCATTAACCAAATAGTACTTTGTAAGTAGCTGATACTCCAGATTACAAAGAAATGTATTTACTTATTAAAATACTTCAAAACATCACACCACACTTACATGTTAGAGTTCTTTTGATGGTGAAATCCTTTGTGGTTAAAAGTCCCAAACTCCTCCCAGTAACAATGGGTTGGATCTTCCCAGACATTTTCAAAAATCAATGTCTGCTTTGCTCACTTCCGATCTGGATGTCCATGAATAAGGCGATTCCGCTGGACTTCTACTTCTTCGCAAGCTTCAAAACAGGTTCAAGTCTTCATGGCCTTTTGCTGTATCAGGCTTCCGAGAGCAGGTGTCCACACTCTTGAGGCTGCAAAACCATTGGTAAAGTTCCTTACAGTCTGCTCTCAGGCTGCAACCCCTTCTTACTGCCACAACTGGTGGTTTCTTCTAAAAGAGTCTGCCTTCAGAAAATCTGTTAAATTTATCTGGACTCAAAAGTCAATAGCTTATTGTCCTGTTTCAATATGTAAAGCCCAGAAGTCTGGTTTATTAGAGCCACCTGGGCCTTCCATTGTTCCCAGGTGTTAACAGCTGCTTGGTAAATTTGCATCTTCAGAATTACTGACCCCCTAGTTTACGACCTGAAACTCAGATGGCAAAATCCATTGTTCAGGTGTTACCCCTACAGTCCCTTTTTTTTCCAGAAAAAAAATCTTTGATCTGTCTTGTCCTTTAGTAGTGTGGATGTGAGGTCACCTGACCTTCCAGACGCCATCTTAAACTTTTAAAAAATCATAATTTTTGAATTATAAAAAAGTCCAGTGTTCATAATATATTGCAGAACAACATTGCACATTGAAGAGTTGCAAATTTTTTAATCCAGTAAGATAGTGTATTTGAGAAATTTGCGTTTGTTACAGTTGTTTATGGTTAGAAGAAAACTCCACACAATTGTAAACACTGATGAAATGCAATACTGATTAATTGCTAACAGTAGGTGTTACACTACAAAGAATACCACATGAATACATAAAATGCAGCAACAACTGAGCCTTATATTGAAGTGAAAACAGAAAATGCTGAAATACCGTTGGAAGCTAGCTTCTAGAAAAATGAAAAACCCATACCACAGCACCTAAAAAAAAATCCTTAGGATTCATATAATTAATTGGGATTTCAGTTTACACCCCCTGAATCGCTGGATTGAATTTCTTGTAACCCATTGCTAGTATCTTGTGTCCTTTACATAAAACATTTTTTCAACAGTAGCCATTTAGACTGCTGACAGACAATAGTAACAATATGAAATGACGTTTGCTAAAGAGAAAATACAGCTTAATATCACATAGTTAACGAAGTGCAATAAAGAATACATTTATAAGGCTGAAATTGCTATTGATTTGCCATTTATGGCTTCTTTGGACTGATTGAAAAGCAGAACCAAAAATTAGTATCAGAAATTTACAGCATGGAAGACCATTTGGCTTATTGTGTCCATGCCGGCCGACAAGTAGCCATCTAGCCTAATCCCACTTTCCAGCTCTTGGTCCGTAACCTTATAGGTTACGACACTTCAAGTGCAGAACCAAGTACTTTTGAAATTTTATGAGGGTTTCTGCCTCCACCTCCCTTTTAGGCACTGAGTTCCAGACCACCATCACCACCGTCTGGGTGAAAAAACTTCCCATCTAAAACTATGCATTTTTCTTGCAAGTGATAGGTGGCACTTCTTAGAGAATACTATCTGATTACTCTTTCAGTTGGGTAATAATGAATGGGGGGGACGGGAGGGAGTGAGTTCTACTCATATCTGGAACTGGCTTATGAAATTATCAAAAGTTTGAGTATTCGCAGTACCAGGAAATGAGCTCTGGCATTTTTGCAATTAGAGGCTCTCTGACCTGAACACATTCTAATGAGCAGTGGTTTGAGATTGTTGAAAAGAATCCCCTATTGGTCATGGTGCACAAATTACATTACAACATTTTATTTCTAAGTTTTTAATTTAGAAAGAGATGCTATAAATTGAATTCATACATTGAGCAACAGAAATTCCAGTTTTCATGGTTCAAACATAATCCAATATCCAAGATGATCCATTTGGAGAACAACGATCACTTACTCTGGATGGAAAGTGTAGATATTCCAACGTTGAGAAGTGATTTTGACATTTTACTCAGAGTACCTAGCCTAACAAAGACGGACCTTACAACTTTGCATCAAAAAACAATAATCTAATTGAAGAGTAAAGAGAATCCCATCCAACTGATCTTTAAGTAGACAATGCAAAATACAATACAATATAATGATATTCTGCAGAGCCAAGGAAATAGCACTGGGATGTGCTGTATGTAAAGTTTATGCTTAAAATAGCAGTTACATTACTATAGCTAGACAACATAAACTATGTTCAAATCTAATGTGATGGATCAATATCACATTGAATGGCAATATTCCACTGAATATGCAAAAACTTTAAGGCCTGGAAATTGGTTTGGGCATCCTGCAAATTGGAATTTAATCCCTGTGTTTGAATAGGCAGGCCGATTGAGCCTCAAGCCTTTGTTACATGTGGCCAGTAAATTGAAGATGCTTGATGGACATCCCGGGTGCATTTCCAACAAAGTGGACTTCAATTTCAGGCCACAGCAGTAGCTGTCAGTTACGTCTTGTTTTGAGGGGGGGGGGGGGGGGGGAGCGGGACAGGCGCGCGGTACGATTGAGGGGAAGTGGGTGACAAGGGGAGATTGCACATTATTTTAAATGGGAAATTGTACACTCGGTGCATCTTAATTTCCAATATTCCCTCCAGGGAGCAAGGCTCCATGATGGGACTGCACAATAAGGCAAATTGGCCTGTTAAGCAGTTGAACGAAAACTTTACCAATAGTAACTTCTACCCTTTTAAATGTCAGACCATTCTCATTTCAGTGAGCAGCATGGCCCACATGGAGTGAATACCAGTAATTTGTGTACATATGGTCAGCAAGTCAAAGCATGCATGTAAATTCCCAATGTGCATTCACAGCAAGCAAAGTCAGAAAATTACTTATTTAGGGGGAAATTTTATGCTCTACCACCCCGCTCCCCCAACAGCAACATGAGGTGGGGAGAGCATGCAATCGGATGGGATGGTGGAGGGGAGGTCCCACCACCTTTCTGCCTTCACCCAAGTTAAGTCCAGGACGGGAAAGCCTGTGGACGGCCTTCCCGCCTTGTCGCCATTAGCCCAATGACCGTATGGGTCACTTGCCAGCTCCAGGGTGGGCGGGGGGTGATGTCACTCATTAAGAGGCACTTAGTGCCTGATTGAGGGACCCAGCAACAGGTGGGGGTTGCTCTTGCTGCCAACCCCTCTTGCTGCTGAGAACTCCCCCCCCCCACTCCATCCCACACCTCCCATAACAACCACCTCACGAAACCCTCCCATCCTGACTCACCTGTAGTCTGGATCCAGCCCCTCCGGTGAGTCCAGTGCGATGGCGCTGCCAAATCTACCAGACTGATCTGCCTGCTGAGAGCTGCTGGCCAGATTTTCATCATGGGGTCCTTAATCCTGGGAAGGCCCGCCACTGTCCACTGAAGTAGACAGTTTGCATGCAATGCGGTGGGCCTTCCCCAGAGGAGGCGACATGGGTTCTCACCAATGCTTTAGCTGGTGGCCAAGACCCCGTTGCCAAGATAAAATCCCGAATTTATTGTTTACACAAATCACCACCTCTGATAACAAAACACCACTGCGACATTACTATTTTAATAGATCAGAAATTTCCTTTTGGATTGGGAAATTGCAAATGCCACTATTATTTCAGAAAGGAAGGAGGGAGAAGCTAGGATACTACAGTCTGTCAGTATAACCTCAGTTGTGGGGAAATTACTGCAATCAGAGACATAGACAAGTATAAGTTGTTCAAACAAACAGTCATGTGAAAAATGTTTCACTCATCCAGTTAAAATGTTTTGTGGAGGTCACTAACATGTCAGACAGGCAAATGTGTATTGATGTTGTCCATATGGATGATGGACTTCCAGACAAGAGATAACCAACAAAAGTAAAGGCGTACAAATTTTAAGGCAATCTTGTGATATGATAATTAGTTGTGAAGTGGAATGTGAGGGGTGGGAAGATAGAGACAGAGAGATAGAGAAACAGAGGGCGAAAGGCGAAAGAGAGTTTGGCCTGATTGATGGGATATAACAAGTGTTCCCCAAGGCGCTGCACTGCTGCTTCAGGTTTTCACCACATATATCAATGATTTGTCCAAGGATGAAAGAACATCTGGGAGATTTTATCAGGTTTTAGTTCTGCATTATAGTCCCGTGGTGAATTAAGAACTTTTTTGAGAACAGAAAACAAAATATATATTATTCAACAGTGTTACAAAATCAGCCGACCAGAGCAGCTCAATTAAAAACATTTCAATTCATTCCCAGTATATATTAGAAGAAAATTGAAATAATTGCATGAGGCTTCACAATCAGGGTGGAATCTCTATAGCAGAGCTCAGGTCACAGAATCAGCCCTTTCATTTTGTAACCCCATCTAAATCCTGCTCCTGTCTAGAGGGACTCCACACGGAGAGAAAAATCTCAAAACTGCCCTTGTAATTTTACGTAAATGATTCCAGAAATAATGCAAGCTAGGTGAGATGAGCTACGTTGGCACATCACAAGGCGACTGGAAAAATGGCAAAGATAATAGCTGGTAGGTTTCAACTCAGGGGAACTAATCAGAGACCTTCAATTATTAACTTCTATTTTAGTACTTTCTATAAAAACCAACATATGGCATAATGTAATATCTTGACAAACAGTTGATTTGAAATCAATCTTCAAGAAGGAGGATCAATCTTTTGATATTTTGGTTAAGCACCAGGGACATATGAAATATCTATATATTTTAATGCAATAGCTCAAAGGGCTGGATTTCTCTTGTGGATAGTAGTGGCTTGATATCAGCAAAAACATCTACTACAACCCAATTCTATCACTTTCCCTCATAACTCTACAGCCTAAATTAATAAGTATAAACCCCAGTGGACCTAAATCATTGCAACAGGCACTACTGCTAATGAGATGTGCCACCCATTTAATGAGTAAACCTTTGAGGTGGCAGGAGGAAACCTCTTAATTGGTCTCGTCTCTGATACAGATAAAGTCAGATGCCAAGAGCAGCATCACCCTACCTCCCCTCTCTATCTTCAATACAAGTCAAAAAAAATCTAACAGTTGACCATCTGTACTAACAAGTCATGAATGAAGCTGTCACTCTCAGTCAGTTACTGTCAGCAGAAAAACGATCCAGCCAATAATTTATTTTAAAGGGAATATTTCCCCATTTTTAGATAACCAGCCTTTCCAAATGTCAGACGAGAAATTACAACTACCGCAACATTTAGATTATTCAGATCAGAAGCCTGTTATAAAGCAGCACATGATGGTTGTCAGTGGCAGGAGATTCTCTGATCTGCCAGGCAGCAGAGGTTTAAGACTCACTAGACTGTCCGAAAATTAGAGTTCACTGAAGAAAGCAAAATTTTGTAATTACACATGCATTAAATAGAACTTTTTTTTAATAAAAGGAAAAGCAATAGATTTGGGTTGTAGATGTTTGCCAGCATCACTAATAACTTCCATCCAGCTGTGTACACAACCTTATGACAATTTCCAGAATAGCCTGACTTCATTTTCCTAAAAGAAAAGACAAACCAATGTCAAAAGGTGTCCAAATTTATATCTCCACAAATTGGTCCGATACAAATATACTTAGATTCAGAAAACAATTCGGCATTTGTCCCTAACAGAAAACAGTAATTTCTTTAGTTCCAGAAGGTGATGAGTTGATTGTTGCATATCAATAAAATCTGTCCATTGTTACGTGAGCACTTCTGTTTGCGTAAAATATGTTTTAAGAAATTAGTTAAATTTTGGTTATTGAATCATCTGGAGATTGCTGAACTTTGTGGGTATTTTTCTGAAAAGGAAGGTCAACAGAAGGTTGACGAGTAAACAAGTTTTGAATGGAAGGCACATGTTTGTAAAAAAACCCAGTAGGAGGTCTGACCTGAAAAGCTATTTGCTTATTGACAAGTCAGGATTTATGGCTGTCATAGGACTTGCCTCTGGAAAAAGTTGGGTTTCATTTTGAACTGTTTAAAAAGCCCAGTTGGTTTGGCAGTCAGTTGGACAGGCATTTGAGTTTGCTTATTGACCTGCAAGGAGACGATCCTGCTTATCTTACTCTTGAAAATCAAATCCTGTATCAAGTTGTACTATTGCCTCCTGTCTTTGAAGAAATCCTGATTGTTTGCAGGAACCTTGCACCTTTAAAAAAGGACTTTGCATCGAATGTGTGAGAATTGAAACCTATGTTGCTGCATACCTGATGAAAGACCTATGAAGCCTTCTGTAGCTACATTTCTTGAAAGCCTAACCAGACTGTTGTCAACACTTCCTGGAAGGAACTATTCTAGGAAGACTTAGTGGAAACCACCTATTCCCCTTTGGGACACCTCACCAAAACAAAGGACTTCCATATAGTCTATTCAGACGAAGTTTTTAAAAAAATTCCTTCCATTTCTTTCTAAAAAGAAAGAAAATCCCTTTGTTTTTTCCCAGTTAACCAGTTGTATATGTGAACATGTGGGCGGGCTAGGATAAAAAATAAGGGGGCTTTAATATTTCAGTTTGCATATATGTTTACTTCATTATTGGTTAATACTTGGTTTATAATAAACACGTAATTTTGTGTATTAAAGAAACCTGGTTGGTGTGCTTCATTCCAGGGTCAAATAGAATATCTGACTGACTGTCAGTAAGCGAGAACATTTAAATGTATGTTCTGATCTGTAGGGCGCAAGTGATGATGCCCTGGGGGAATCCAGCGATGGAGGCCAAACCCAATGCCTTCTGTGCCAAAATGGGTTTAGTCCCCAGCCGTACTGAAAATGGCATCTGTGACCTGCCTGATGGCCGAATGAGATGCCGACTGCGGGATGCCAGCAGGTCCACAGCTGATTCCTGGAACAATCTGGTTGCATAGAAGTTCGGTTGACAGCTACAGGTAGGGAATTACCAAGGGAGCCGTGAGGCCTCAAATCATTGTGGATCAAAGCACACAAGACAGAGACCATTTGCCTGGATAGGCGCAGCCTCCTATGGCACTGGCGCTCTATCATTTGCAGGTAGCTGATTCTGGGCTGTGCACCCTTTGTCCCCTTGCAGCACCCCCACTGTTCCTCTGCCCTCCTGCTGTCCAGAAGGTTGCATCTGCTGCAGCTCATCCTGGCTGATGTGTCCAATGTCAGAGTAGCCTGTTCCCATCTGAAATCCCACAGCTGGGCTTTGTACATTCCTTCCAGGGCCTCACACCTCTCTGGAGGGCCATGTTATGGAAAGCTCAGCAGATGACCACAATGACCAAGACCCTTGCAGGAGGGTGTTGCAGGAGTGCCAACCCATGCTGCCCCCATGATGCCAGCAGAATCATGTCCCTCTCTGGTTTCCTACCACTTACCAATGCGAAATTCAACTCTTCCAGCTGCAGCAGTAGCTACATTGAGGCACGTCTAAAACAGCTGAGCTTTATTTGCTGCCTCTGCTTTATTTCAATCAGCCCTTCCCCTCATCCTCACGTTCCTTCACACTGTTCATGTCTTCACAACCCTGTCATATTTCCACCCGCCCCCCCCCCCCACCCCATGGGGTGTTCTCCATTCACAGCCTTCAAAAAAATGGTGAACTGATATGACAAGCCTGTTGATGAGTTCTTTAATGAGCTCAACTGGAATTAATTGGAGGCACATGCCCAACCCATTCCCTCGCTGCCGGCATCCCTTTAAAAATGGCATCACATTCCGGAGGCAGCCGGTCCGGGTGCTGACCTCTGAACGTGATCTTGAAATTGCGCTCACTTCTGTTCCCGCACTCAGTGGGCTTTTAAAATCCAACCCATAGTGTCAGTCATTATGGCACAGAGGGAGGCCATTCGCCTCACCACATCCATGCCAGCTCTTGGTAGAGCAATTCACAGTCCCTTTCCTCCACTCTAACCCTGTAGCCCTGTAAGTTCATTTCCCTCATGTCCTCATCCAGTTTCCTTCTGAAATCATTCATCTCCACTTCCACCACCCTCGTAGGCAGAAAGTTCCAGATCATTACCACTCGCTGTGTAAAAACGTTCTTCCTCACATCCCCCAGCATCACTTGCCCAAAACCTTAAATCTATGTGCCCTAGTCCTGATACCATCAGCTAATGGGAACAGCTTTTCTTGGTCTACCTTAGCTAAACCTGTCACAATCTTGTATACTTCAATAAAATTTTCCCCTCAAACTCCTTTGCTCCAAGGAGAACCACCCAGCTTCTCCAAGGTAACCTTGTAGCTAAAAGTCACTTACCCCCTGGAACCATTCTGGTAAATCTCCTCTGCACCCTCTCAAGGACCCTCACTTCCTTCCTGAAGGATGGCGACCAGAACTGGATGCAATACTCCAGTTGTAGCCTAACCTGAGCTTTATAAAAAGGTTCAGCATAACCTTTCCTTTTGCACTCAATACCTCTATTTATGAAGCCCAAGATCCCATATGCTTTGCTGATCACTTTCTCAATGTGTCCTGCCACCTTCAAAGATTTATCCACATAAATCTCCAGGTCCTTTATTCCTGCATACTCTTTAGAACTGTGCCTCTCCCTAACATTTCTGCCAAAATGTATCACCTCACATTTCTCTATTAAATTACATCCACCCATTCTGCGAGCTAATGTCCTGTTGCAGTCGATTGGTATCATCCTACCTCATTGTTTGCCACATTTCCATATTTGGTACCATGAACAAATTTTGCAAGTCATTTACACATAATCAAAAAAAGTAGTGGCTTTAGCACTGAACCTTGAGGAACACTGCTGTCTACTATACTTCAATCTGAAAAAACACCATTTACCACAACTTACTGTTTTCTGTCCTGAAGCCAATTTTTTGTCCAAGTTGACTGTTACGACCGAGGTGGGAATAATGCACTGTCAATTCAGTCTCGCTACTCCACAGGTCACAGCATATTATTAAAGTTTCCCAACTACCGGAAATTAGCCAAATTAATCACTTTATTAACCCCCAGAATAAAACACCAAACCAGTGGCACAGTGGTTAGCACCGCAGCCTCACAGCTCCAGCGCCCCAGGTTCAATTCTGGGTACTGCCTGTGTGGAGTTTGCAAGTTCTCCCTGTGTCTACGTGGGTTTCCTCTGGGTGCTCCGGTTTCCTCCCACATGCCAAAGACTTGCAGGTTGGTAGGTTAATTGGCCTTTATAAATTACCCCTAGTATAGGTAGGTGGTAGGGAAATATAGGTGGGGATGTGGTAGGAATATGGGATTAGTGTAGGATTAGTAAAAATGGGTGCTTTTTGGTCGGCACAGACTCAGTGGGCCGAAGGGCCTGTTTCAGTGCTGTATCTCTAAACTAAGAGAAATTTACTATATCAAACACTATTGAGATAAATCTATCTGAAAAGACTTTATAACTTCTTATTCCTCCTAACCCTCATGCACACACACACACATTCAAAAACCAATGGTTAACCAGTTTAAAAAATGTTTCTTAGGAATAATAAAACAACTGGGTTGTAAGTCCTGGTTGGTTACTTTCCCAGATCAGTGAGGTGTCCGAGTCGAATAGTCAGATGCCACTCAAAGTCTCCAGGCGAGTTGAAGAACAGTCTAATGGAAAGGTGTTCAAGGCACTTTGGCTGCAGTAGGCATCACACAGACCTTTTAACAAGGAGTATAACAGGTCTATTTAGATTTTGAATTAGCAGTTTATCAGCAGAAACGTTACAGAATTTCCAGAACTCCCAGAAACACAAAAGGCAACAGAAAGTCACTCCTGAAGCAGAGACTTCTCAGAGACTGAAAGTAAAAAAGAATTTGTTACCTCCAGCACTGCAAAGATTCCTTTCCAGGGTTCTTTTCCTCTTTAGGAAAAACAACCTTTAGGCCAGTGTAGATTTTTTGCTGAGACACAAATTCTTCCTTCCTTCAGGGAGAGCACATTTTGCTGGTCTGCCAGATTAAACTGGTGCTAGCCAGTCTTACACAGTCAAACTGATACAATATAGCATGTAACCTCTCACTGTTGCCTAGGAAACACTCACTCACACTCACTGTTCCAAGAGAGACAAAACTGAGTCTTAAAGGCCCATAGACCCCCACTTAGTTTTTAAACAAAGAAAAAAAAAACACTTCCATGACACTGACACAGACCCTTCCTATTCCATGAGCCTCAATGTTGTTAACCAGCCTTTTTGTGGTGCTTTGTCAAACACTTTCTTACAATCCATAGACATCACTTTCCCTCCTTCAAAAAAATCAGTTAGATTGGTCAAGCACAATCTGTCTTTTACAAATCTATGCCAGCTCTCCCTAGTGTACTTAAATCTCTCCAAGTGCCTGTAGATATTTTCCATGATTATTTTTCTAAACCCTTACCCATCACATGTTAAACTAGTCAGCCTGTAGTTACTGGGAATGTCCTTAAACCTTTGAATAAAGAGGTCACATTTGCCACACTCCAATCTTTTGGCACCTCCCCTGTATCTCAGAAAGATTGGAAGATTATGGTAAGCCCTCCCATTATCTCCACTCTCACTTCCTTTAGCAACCTGGCATGTAAGCTATCCCAACCAGGCAACTTAACCATTCTAAAGATAGCCAGCCTATCCAGTACATCCTGTACTGGAATTTTCAACCCATCCATTACCACTACCATCTCAGCTTCTACCAATATATTGTCAACATCCACTTCCTTAGTAAACACCAATACAAAGTACTCATTAAGTATTTTAGCCTTGTTCTGTGCCTCTAAGCATATAATCACCTGTAGAGTTGTGCTGGGTTCTTAAATCTTCATATTCTTAAATGATAACTGCAGATTTTATATTCAGATTCAACATTATTTATTGCCTTACCTATCTACATTGCATGATCTCAGGTCCAGCTCTTTTCCTCACTGCTACATACATACTCTCTGTAAGCCATGTGTTGAGTATGTCTGAAACCGGTGTCTGCTCCTTATATATGTATGATGATGATGTCATTAGTTGCATCTGTGGCCTGCTCTCTTAAAGGTGAAGTTTCTTAAAGGTGAAGTCACTACTACACTACATCACCCTCTTGGCCCCTATTAGACCCCACCCCACCTCTTACTGCCCGCTTACTATTTACATACCGGTAGAGATTTTTGGGTTCCCTTTTATGTTAACTGCCATTCTATTCTATATTTTCCCTTTGCCAGTTGTATTTTCCTCCTCACTTGCCCTCTCAATTTACTGTATTTGGCCTGGTTCTCCCTTGAAGTATTCACCTGACATGCATCAGACACTCACTTTTTTTGTTTCATCATATTCTCTATCTCCCCCATCATCCAAAGGGGCCCTGGCTTTGTTTTTCTTACCTTTCACCCTTATTGGAATGTACCTAGCCTGTACCTGGAAGTTCTCCTCCTTAACAATCACCCATTGTTCCGTTTTACTTTTTCCTGTAAACCTTTGGTTCTATTTTACCCTGGCTAGATCCCCTGTCATCTCATTGAAGTTAGCCCTCTTCCAATTTAGAAGTTCTTCTGCCTTGCTCTTCTCCATTGCTCATCTAAACCTTATAATACAATGTTCACTCTTACCCAAGTGTTCCCCCGCAGACACTTGGTCCACTTGGCCCACCTCATTCCCCAGAACCAGATACAGCAATGTCTTCTTCCTAGTTGAATCAAGAACATACTGGTCAAAGAAGTTCTCCTAAACACATTTCAGAAATTCCTCCCCCTCCTTACTCTTTACTCTAACATTATCCCAATCAATATTTGGATAATTAAAGTATCATCACTCTATAGTACTTACGCATCTCTGATTTTCCTGCAGATTTACTCCTCTTTCTCTCACTATTTGGAGGCCTACAGGATACCCCCAGTAGCGTGAATATCCCCTTTTTGCTGCTTAACTCTTACCAAATGGATTATGTCTTTGCCCCTTCAAGAACAGCCTCCATTTAAAACACTAAAATGTCTTCACCTATCAGTACTGCTACCCCAACTGCCTTTTTGCTTCCCTATCTTTTCTGAAAACTTTGTATCCTTGAATATTAAGCACCCAGTCCTCACCAATTTTAAGCCACGTTTCCGTTATTGTCAGTACAATCTTTTTCACCACACTTTGTGCATTTACGGACATACATTCTAAACCTGTCTTTGTATTCCTTCTTATTCTGCTCCTATCTAATGTGGTACTACTTCCTTCTTTAATAGTATTCAACACTCTCACTCCTTTATGCACCTTATTTCATATTTTTTTACTTCTATATGCCAGTGCCAAACACACTGCCAATTTAGTTTAAACCCTCCCCAACCACGCTAGTGAACCTCATTGGTCTCAGTCCTGTTGAGGTGCAACTCATCCCTTTTGAATCGGTGCCGCCTGCCCTAGAACTGGTCCCAATGTCCAAAGAATCTGAAGCCTTCCCTCATACCCCATGCCTCAAGCCACAGATTGATCCTCCCTATCTTCCTATTTCTACTCTTGCAAGCACATAGCACTGGAGTAATCCAGAGATAACTACCTTCAAGGTCCTACTTTTTAGCTTCCTTTCTAGCTCCTGAAAAGCTGACTGTAGAACCTCAAAGCCTGCTCTCTCTATGTCGTTGGTACCAACAAATACCACAACCTCTGGTCCATTCCCCTCCCCCTGCAGAATATTCTGCACCCTCTCCGTGATGTCCTTTATGCTGGCAGCAGGGAGGCAACACACCATGCAGGAACCACAATGACAGTTAGAAAATGTTTGTCCCCCTAATTATGGAATCTCCTGTAACGACTACATTTCTATTCTTTGCTGTTCCCTCCTGTGCAGTCCCTTGGTGTCATGGTCTGGACTGCACTCCTTCAAGGTGTCATCACTCCCAGCAGTCTCTAAAGCGGAGTACTAGTTTGAAAGTAGCAAACACCCTGACGACTCCTGCACCTCCTGTCTCTTCCTATTCTTCTGGATGGCCACCCATCGCCTATCCTGAACTCTCACTGTCTGTGGGGTGGAATGTAATGATCCTGCTCCCTGATGCTCCGCCGTGACTTCAGCTGCTCCTTTCAACTAATAACTAGCAGGAATCATTTCGCACAACATGCAAAAAATTGGGCTAAATGAGAACATTTTGTTTTCTGATTGAGACTGGACTAATTATGACATAATTAAAACATACCGTGCAAATAGGTAGAATAAATATCAGTTTTGAGCATCTTGGAGGAAATTCAGACCAAGATACAGATCATGATTTTTTTTTTAAACTTAGGTCCAAAATTTTGATTTCTTGCCAGAATGTGAAATTTATAGGCAGCTTCAGGCATCATCACAGGATGTCCAAATAAATTAGAACAGTTAAACATCTAATTTGCATAATGCACACAACATCTCAACAGCAGCATATGGTTTATCGGAAAAAAAAACAAACATCATACCATTTGCTCTAAAGTACTGTGAAACGTCTCTAGAAAGCCACTTATATGCTATAATGCTTTTTTATGTATATAAAATAATCTGACAGATCTTTTTGCTTGTGGAGGGGGAAAAACTTAAAGAGCCTTGTATTCTTTTCATCATGAAAATTCAATGATGCGAGTGCTGCAATGATGCATTTGGTCAAAACAACACCACTGACTCATGTTTTTGGAAACCCACCAAAAGAAAAAGAAATTGGGCACTTTTTTAAAAAAGAAAAGTGAAGTTAGCGTTTCAATAATCAAGATAAGTCTCAACATTAATAATTTAGATTTAAACTTCTGCCTTTCAGAAGCCACTATCTAACATTTCCTTCGATGGAAGTGGCTGCAAAAATATTGGGTACGCAGCAGGGAGAAATCCTGCTGACAATTTCTTAATACAACTTTGCAATGTTCATTCAATGTCTAATCTTTAATACCATGGTAGTTTTCTCTTGTGATTCCTGGTATATGGCACTGGGTTGAATTTCATTTTAGGCTTGGGACCCCAACGTGGTCACCATTTTCGGGTCGCGACCCCACTCAAGGTTGTTGCTGGATGTCTGACAGTATTTTGAAGGGGCAGCCAATTAGTAGCCTGCTGGCACGTTCACCATCCAGTTGGGGGAGGCGGATGTGTTGAGAAGGCGGGATGTAGATGTGGCGGTCCTGATTTAAAGGGCACCTAGCAGCCATGATAATGGGTGCCAGCAGCCTGGGCGATGGCAGAAGTCAGAACGCAACGGAGCAGCGGCATGGCATGCACCCGTGGAAGGCAGCCCCACAATTTGCCGATGCCTCCCTGGAGGTGCTGTTAGAGGCAGTGGCAGCCTGGCGCAGCATCCTGTTTTCGGAGAGCGGCAGGAGTAGGCCAAACAGATAGACAAAGCAGAAATGGACTGAGGTGGCTCTGGAGGTGAGCAGCTGCAGTGTGGTCAGCAGGATGTGGGTGCAGTACAGGAAGTGCTTCAACGACCTGAGGTCCGACACGGCGAATGCAATGCTACGCCCAGATGACAGGTCTCCAGTTCTGGAGTCACTAGCACACCAATGAGCAGAGCAGCCTGAGGACGCATAGTGCTCAGGAACAGTGAGGATATGAGTTCCCAAGTGCACTCCTGAGCCATGGGCAACACTCAAATCAGCAGGAGGAGGTGGAGGAGCTGACATTGAAGCCTTGGGAATCACATAAGTGGCCGCAGGATGTGGCGGAGAACACCATTGCCCTAACTCTCTCGCTCTTGAATTTTCTGGAAAAAAAAAGCATACAATGCGCAAGATAGTGGTTGCACCAGTGGTGAGGTGGCACTTCTCGCTATACTGGCAGCCATGGAGAAGATCTTTGAAATTGCCAGGGTAGCAGTTCAGCAGGAACTCAAGGAGGGCAAGATGGCTATCTATCCAAGAGAGTGCAAAAGCATGCTACCAATTCCATATGCAGGGGATGGAGCTCCGTTCTCATTTGTGTACTCCATGCTAATGCATAAGCTGTTATGGGCTACTGCAGCTCTGTGTAAGCAGCTACTTACAGCGGAGAGCTTTCCTAACCCATGTCTATGTCTCCAGCTGTGGAGGAGCAGCCTCAGCACACCACAATGCCGTCAGCAGAAACTGCAGAGGAGGAAGATGCATCTAAGGCACCACCATCGCAGCAGTCAAGTGCACCCTCCACTAGCACAGCTACACTCACTTCAGTGGGGCCTCATGCAAATTTAGAATGGGTTGCACAAGATGACAAGCACTTCACATGCGAGCAGGAAGAGGTGACGGAGGCAGAGGCAGCTCTGGGTAGTCCCCCTCAGGAGGATGGAGCGCAGGTCCAGCCATGTCCACCTGGGCGGAGATGCAGAGCATCAGGGGTCACATACAAGGCAGGTCTTTCTGGAGCAGCAACAGGAGATGTGTGCCCAAATATCCGAGCCAGTGAGGAGCCTTGGGCAGAGAATGGAGAAGTCCATTCATGAGATGTGTTCCTCAATGTCTCAGGCAGATGAGCACATGAGCTCCTCCACTGAAGGAGTGACCAACCTCATGTGGCATCACACACTGTGCAGATGCAGGAACATTGCACCGCCATGCATAGAATGCATCTCACATTCTGTAGCAGAGAATGGTCAGTTGCACTGATGGCGCAAAGATGCACGGATGCGCAATCAGATTCCAGCTGCCTGTTCCCTCAGACATACATATGCACCAAAGGGCTGGAGCAGGCAGGGATGATGTTCACAGGGCACTTTGGTCATCGGCCACCCCCTTGCCCTCTCTGACTGAGGCATCATCTCTACAGCAAGCTGCTGTGACCAACTAAAGCTACCCCTGTATCGTTGCTTGTGTGGCAGCCAGTGATAGTGCTCCCACAGACATAGCAACGCCGAGGACTGGGGCCATGGGCATCTCAGCTGCATGCAGACACAAGCGAGCAGCCTGCTCCACTCCTGTCTCAGCCACAGAGGGAACACATCATAGAAGCGGCTGCATGGGAACAGTGCCATGTCAGTAGTTTCACTTTAGGGTTCACTTGGATAACTTTTCTAATGCTTCTGTCCAGTGATTAACCCTCAATATAATGAGATGATTCATGGTAACACCTTGATTTGTACAATACTATCGTTTTGAGGACATTAAGGTACAAACATGATGAAGTGTATGTGCAATGCAAAGGTGGGTGGTCGGGGTCACTGTGTCGCCGATGGCAACGTGTCCTCCAGGCATTGGAGGGAAACAGCAGATGTCTCTGTGTGGCAGGCACTTTGGATGCGGCCACCCTTTGTGGGAGAGGTGTGGTATTGGGCCAAATGTAATCCAGGATGCGACATCCACAGTAGAAGCGTGCCTGGATTAGTGCGGACCGAGTTTCCCTACCATCGTGGTCAACGGTTTGATGCCTCAATCGGACCTCTGGAAGGCCTTGCAGTGCTGGATCACTGTGCTCCACCAAGTCTTTCTCCTCTGTAGAATTGTGCCACTCCTCCACATCTCCCTCCTTAAGATCCAAACCTCTCTGGAGGGCCATTGTGTATAGAGTGCAGCATACCACCACCATGCGAGAAACCCCTTTAGGAAGCATACTAGAGGGCTGGTCAAGATACCAGAACTGCATCTTCAGAGTCAGATGGCCTGCTCAATTGTGGTCCTTGTGCTGAGATGGCAGCGGTTGTAGTAACTCTGTGCCTCCGTTGCAGGGTTGTGCACAGATGTCAGCAGCCATTTCTTCAACAAAATAGCCCGTGCACACTAGCAGCCACCCAGTCTCTCCGGTGGCACGGGCGCAGTGGTTAGCACCGCAGCCTCACAGCTCCAGGGACCCGGGTTCGATTCTGGGTACTGCCTGTGCGGAGTTTGCAAGTTCTCCCTGTGTTTGCGTGGGTTTCCTCCGGGTGCTCCGGTTTCCTCCCACATGCCAAAGACTTGCAGGTTGATAGGTTAATTGGCCATTATAAATTGCCCCTAGTATAGGTAGGTGGGAGGGAAATATATAGGGACAGGTGGGGATGTGGTAGGAATATGGGATTAGTGTAGGATTAGTATAAATGGGTGGTTGATGGTCGGCACAGACTCCGTGGGCCGAAGGGCCTGTTTCAGTGCTGTATCTCTAAACTAAACTAAACTAAACAGCTTCAGTGCCTGCTATTGCCTCAGGGTATGAAACACCTGCAGAAAATGCCTGTGATAGTCATACACCAACTGTACACTGAAGGAGTGGAATCTCTCCCCATTGATAAAATGCTGCTGGCTGCTCAGCCTGGGCCTTGATGGCCACATTGGTACAGTCGATCACACCCTGCACCCGAGGGAATCCTACCATGGAGGCCACCTGCCTGATGCTATAATGGGCAGTTGCTTGCGAGATCCCAGACAGGTCCACTGCCGCCCCTTGAAATGGTCCAGAGACAAAGTTGTTCAAGGCCAATGTGATTTTCATGGTTACTAGCAGAGCAAGCCCATGTGACAGGCGAGGCCTGGGGTCTTCCTCCACAAGGACACACAAATCAGCAAAAACCTGCCTCGATAGGTGCAGCCTCTGGCAGCACTTCTGCTATGACATGTTACCCAGACTCTTTACTTCTCCAGGCTTTTTTCGCCCCTTTCTGTTCTCCTTAGATGCAAGATAGCCATTTAAACAAAAAACATCTTTTCCATTTAATGACTAATAACAGCTTGTTTTATGCAATCTTCTAATTAAGAAAGCATTATGTTGACATTTCTAGTCTCCCTATGCCTTTTAGCCAGCAGTAGTATAATTTGCTAACAAAACACTGCTGCTAATCTCTCCACAGCCAACAATGCCTAGTTGCAATAAGTAGAAAATATACATTTTGCAAGTTGTCTATAGAGAGGATATCAAAAAACCTACTTGAATTGGGTATTTAAAGGAATGTTCTAATCATTATATAAGAATTAGATGTCTGAAAAATTCCATAAATGTCAAAAAGAATTGTTTCCCTGTTAATGAAAGGAAGCAAAATCTACACTTATTAAAATAAAATTCCATTTAAATGTACTATACACAGTTAATAGAAATATACTGTACTGGAAGCAATGTAGAGGGGCATCTGTTGTTCACGGCATTTCTCCTGTATCTGACGAAGGGAGAACAGCATGTCAACGGTTGATCACTCTGCACGAAAGCCACACTGTGCCTCAGGGTAGACGCGCTTGGCCAGCTTCTGGAGCCTGTTCAGAGCGACTCGAGCAAAGACTTTCCCCACTATGCTGAGCAGGGAGATTCCACGGTAGTTGTTGCAGTCACCGCGGTCACTTTTGTTTTTATAGAGGGTGATGATATTGGCATCGCGCATGTCCTGAGGTACTGCTCCCTCGTCCCAGCACAGGCATAGCAGTTCATGTAGTGCTGAGAGTATAGCAGGCTTGGCACTCTTGATTATTTCAGGGGTAATGCTGTCCTTCCCAGGGGCTTTTCCGCTGGCTAGAGAATCAATGGCATCACTGAGTTCCGATTTGGTTGGCTGTATGTCCAGCTCATCCATGACTGGTAGAGGCTGGGCTGCATTGAGGGCAGTCTCAGTGACAGCATTCTCCCTGGAGTACAGTTCTAGGTAGTGCTCAACCCAGCGGTCCATTTGTTTGTGTTGGTCAGTGATTATGTCCCCTGATTTAGATTTGAGGGGGGCGATCTTCTTGATGGTTGGCCCAAGAGCTCTCTTCATGCCATCATACCGTGAACAATGCCGTGAACAACAGATGCCCCTCGACATTGCTTTCATTGATCTCACCAAAGCCTTTGACCTCGTCAGCAGACGTGGTCTCTTCAGACTACTAGAAAAGATTGGATGCCCACCAAAGCTACTAAGTATCATCACCTCATTCCATGACAATATGAAAGGCACAATTCAACATGGCGGCTCCTCATCAGAGCCCTTTCCTATCCTGAGTGGCGTGAAACAGGGCTGTGTTCTCGCACCCACACTTTTTGGGATTTTCTTCTCCCTGCTGCTATCACATGCGTTCAAGTCCTTTGAAGAAGGAATTTTCCTCCACACAAGATCAGGGGGCAGGTTGTTCAACCTTGCCCATCTAAGAGCGAAGTCCAAAGTATGGAAAGTCCTCATCAGGGAACTCCTCTTTGCTGACAATGCTGCTTTAACATCTCACTCTGAAGAGTGTCTGTAGAGTCTCAAAGACAGGTTAGCGGCTGCCTGCAACGAATTTGGCCTAACCATCAGCCTCAAGAAAACGAACATCATGGGGCAGGACGTCAGAAATGCTCCATCCATCAATATTGGCGACCACGCTCTGGAAGTAGTTCAAGAGTTCACCTACCTAGGCTCAACTATCACCAGTAACCTGTCTCTGGATGCAGAAATCAACAAGCACATGGGAAAGACTTCCACTGCTATGTCCAGACTGGCCAAGAGAGTGTGGGAAAATGGCGCACTTACACGGAACACAAAAGTCCGAGTGTATCAGGCCTGTGTCCTCAGTACCTTGCTCTATGGCAGCGAGGTCTGGACAACGTATGTCAGCCAAGAGCGACGTCTCAATTCATTCCATCTTCGCTGCCTCCGGAGAATACTTGGCATCAGGTGGCAGGACCGTATCTCCAACACAGAAGTCCTCGAGGCGGCCAATATCCCCAGCTTTTACACACTACTGAGTCAGCGGCGCTTGAGATGGCTTGGCCATGTGAGCCGCATGGAGGATGGCAGGATCCCCAAAGACACATTGCACAGCGAGCTCGCCACTGGTATCAGATAAGGTGTACAATGTTATTTTCAGTATATTTATATAAATCAGTACATTTTAGTTTGAAAAAGAACTTGCAGCACAATATTGAGTGGAAACTAGAGAGCCAAGTCATCATTTTAAGTGCGGCAACATATGCTACCTTGGGAAAATATATATTTGCAACACAGAGCCATGAAGAGGCATAAGATCCAACAGCAATTCAGACAAGCACTTAACACTGTAATTCTTTTCCCCCTTGCTTCTCTGCACTTTACAGGCCCCTTGATACCATGTATCCTCCTTCAGACAGGAGAAGAAAAACGACCCAAGCTTTGGGCATCACCTGATCAACATCTGTGACACACTGATTAACAACTGTCAAGAAATGTGATTCAAACAGATGAAACAGGTGGAGGCATTCGCTTCCTTCCCGTCAGGTACTCTTTAACCACTAGTTAATGGCAATCACTACATGGTTCATTAATCATTCTGTTTTACCTTAGATATTTTCATCTTTATTACCTATCAGCAAAACAAGATCATAAAATGGCAAACATTAAAAGATCAGATATATTCTTGCACTAATCAATATTCCAAACCCAGAAGTGCTGCAGCATGAGTAAATGCCTCCAATAAAAAAAAATCTGTAATTCAATGCAACAGATGCACGAATACTTGATTCACTTCTGGATTTTAAGAAATTTGATACAGCGCTTGTTTTAAGGCCTCGACAATGCAGTCTGTTTTACTCAGCTTCAGTCGGTAATGTTCCTAAATAGATTAGGCCATTTGACAGTGCTGACAGCAATTCCCTCAAGAGGATAGGCAACATACTTCACACTAGGACAATGAGGTGAATGACTGCCATCATTCAGCCCTACAGTCTGTGCATGGGTGATGGTTACACACTGCAAACAACAAAAGGTGATGTGATTTCTCATTCCTTTTCACCCAACCCAATTTCCTTTGACAGCTACTTTACGTGAGGAAGTATGTTATTGAACTAAGTTCTCCAGAATTCAATGTACCAATATTCTCCTGCTGGCTCAGGCACACAATAGATTTTTATGATCTTTCCCCCTCCCGATATTAAATGAAACATTCAAAAAGAGCCTGGTAGTTTAACAAATTACTGACGCGACTACCACGTTTGTCTGGGTTGTTATTAGCCTTTTCAAGGAAAGCAGCTCCATATGTATTCTACTGACAGGGAAGAGTTTTCAAAGGAGAATTCATCTCTATACACAAGAGTCCACCCTGTCAGTTTTGATACCAGAAATTTCAAATGAGATCTTACCATTGTATTTCCAGGTATTTCCAGCTGCTCCGTGCCTCCCTGTAAATATCAGGGCTACAGTTCCTTCTCTCGTTCAAAGTTGAATTCTTGATGCAAAAAAGTTGAATTGTTCCCTCTTTGAGGGAAACAGATAAGAAGGGAGATTAACAGGAGGAGAAGAGGAAGGAAACAAATTGAGGGTGGAAGCCATCAGTTATCATTGGCAGGAGCAAGTGTAAATGAGGGGGGTGGATAATGGGTTAAACATAAAGTGAGTAACAGCAGAGAAAGGGCAAATAGCAGATATTGTGATTGAGTGAATCACTTAAAGAGGAAGTAGGCGTAATGATAGTCAATGGATAGAGGATGTGACGTTGGTTAAGGGGTAGCGATGGCAGGAGAGATTGGGAGAGTGCATGGGAAGGGGACCACTGGTAGCTAAATTTTCTCTGCAGCACTCACCCAAGTCCAGATTATAACTATCAATGTCTCCTTTCTCCACTACCTATCACTCCAGAGAAAATAAGAGCAAGAATTAAAGCTAAGGAATGAGAATCAGAAGAATAGAAAGGCAGACACAGAAATTGAAAAAAAGACAGTGAGAAACAGCAACATGAAGACAGCAAAGACAGATGAAAGGATTATTATTTATTTTTATTCTTGCACAGTATATGTGGGTCACTGACCATGCCAGCATATATTGCCGATCCCTAATTGCCCTTGAAAAAGGTGGTAGTGAGCTGCCTTCTTAAAAAAACTGCCATCCATGTGGTGAATGTACTCCTAGTGCTGTTAGATATTCCAGTATTTCCAGTGCTGTTCCAGTATTTTAATTTAGTGACAATGAAGGAACGGCAATAATGGATTGTGACTTGGTGGTGGTGTTCCCATGCGCCTGCTTCCCTTGTTCTTTCAGATGGTAGAGGTCGCATGTTTGTCAGCTGCTGAAGACGCTTTGGGGAATTATTGCAGTGCATTTTGTAGATGTAACTGCAGCACGCTGGTGGTACAGAGAATGAATGTTTAAGGTGGTCAATGGAGTGTTAGTCAAGTGGGTTGCTGTGTTCTGGATGGTGTCGAGCTTCTTGAGTTTGTTGAAGCTGCATTTATTTAGACAAGTGGATCATATTGCATCACACTCCTGACTTGTGCCTTTTACATGGTGGGCAGGCTCAGGGGAATCAGAAGGTGAGACACTCACTGCAGAATACTCAGCCTCTGACCTGCACTGGTAGTCACAGTATGTATGTTGCTGGTCCAGTTAAGTTTCTGGTCAATGGTGGTCCTCCAAGATGTTGCTGGTGGGGTTACGACAAAGATAATGCTATTGAATGTCATGGAGAAATGCTTAGACTCTCTTGAGCGAGCATCATTGCCTGGCACTTGTGTGGCACAAATCTTACTTGCCACTTCTCAGTCCAGGACTGGATGTTGTCCATGTCTTGCTGCATGCAGGCACAGATGGCTTCATTATCTGAGAAGATGCGAATGGAACTAAGCATTGCGCAGTCCTTAACGATCATCTCCATTTCTGACCTTATGATGGAGGGAAGATCATTGATGAAGCAGCTCAAGATGATTGTGGCTAGAACATTTATGAGAAACTCCTGCAGTGATGTCCTGGGGCTGAGATCACTGGCCTCCAACAAGCACAACATCTTCTTTTGTGCTAGGTCTGACTCCAACCAGCGGTTCCCCTGAACAACATTAACTTCAGTTTTACTTGGTGCCACGATCAGTCAAATGTTGCCTTGATGTCAAAGACAGTCACTCTTACCTCATCTCTGGAATTCAGTTCTTTTGTCCATGTTTGGACCAAGGCTGGAATGAGGACTCCAAGTAAGTGGTCCCAGTAAAATCTCAACTAAGCATCTGAAAGTAGTTTATTGGTAAGTGCTGCTTGATAGCACCGTTGACAATGATTTCCATCACTTTGCTGAAAATTGAGAGTAGGTTGATGGGGTGCTGATTGGCCAGATCGGATATGTCCTGCTTTTTGTGGACAAAACTTGGACAATTTTTCAATTTGTTGGGTAGAAGCCAGTGTTGTAGCTGTACTGGAACAGGGGCATGAGGGACATAACTATTTGTGGAGCACAGATCATCAGTACAACAGTCTGGATGTTGTCAGGGCCCAGAGCCTTTGGTCGTTTCCAGTGCACGCAGCCATTTCTTGATATCATGTGTGTTATGTCCAAGGCAGGAGGAATGCACTGTCAATTCTCCACAGGTCACAACATATCCATAAATTTTCCCACTTACTGAAACAGCTAATTAGATACTCTATTTGTCCCCAGCATAAAACACACCAAGCAGGGTTCTTTAATAAACAACAAATTATCTGTTTATCATAAACCAAGTCTTAACCAATAATGAAGTAAATATATACACGAATGGAAATATTAAACCCTCGTATTATCCTAGCCCTCACACAAAATCACATACACCCAAAAACCAGTTAACCAGGACAAAAAAAGGGATTTTTGTTTACAGCCGTTACAAAAAAATAGAAGGAATAAAAAAAGACTGAATATGGAAGTCCTTTGTTTTCGCGAGGTGTCCCAAAGTGAAATAGATGGCTGCCACGAGGAATCTTTCCAGGTGAGGTTGATGAACTGTCTGTTTCAGTAGGAGTTCAAAGAAATTCAACTACAGAAGGCTTCACATAGGTCTTCCATCAGATGTGCATTAATAGAGGTATCAGTCCTCACACATTCGAGGCAAAGTCGTTTTTTAAAGATGCAATGTTTCTGCAACCATTCAGGATCTCTTCAAAGGATAGGAGGTAAGAGTACCACTTCATACAGGCTTTTGCTTTTCAATAGTAGAGATTCTTCAAAGAGAGGTAACAGTTTTCTTCTGAACTCCCGGCAGGTCCATAAACAAAATTCCAATTGCCTCTTTTAGTCCAAAAACCAGCATCTTTTAACAGTTCAAAGTGAAACCAAAACTTTTTTTCCAGGCAAGTCTCATGCTAATTCGAAATTCTCTCTTGTCCCAACACAAAATAGCTCTTAAGTCAAACCCTTGTGGTGTTTACTTGAAATCACCTGCTTTCCAGTAAAAACTTGTTTATTGGTCAACTTTTGTTGAACTTCCTTTCAAAAAAACACCCAAAGGTCAGCCTCTTCAGTTTTAAAATATAGTTTCCAAGTTTTAACAAAAATATATGGAAACTCTCGTAACACGTGAAAAGAACTGGCTGAAGACTGGCACCTGTGATGGTGGGGACCGCAGGAGGAGACCGGGATGATTCATCCACCAGTACGTCCAGCTGAAGATGGTTGCAAACGCTTCAGCCTTGTGCTTTGCACTCATGCTGAGCTTCGCCATCATTCAGGATTGGAATGTTCATGGAGCCTCTTCCTCCCATTAGATGTTTAATTGACCACTGCCATTCAAAACTGGATGTGGCAGGCCTACAGAACTTTGATCTAATCAATTGGTTGTGGAATTGCATAGCTGTCGAGAGCATGTTTCTCTTGTTTAGCATACATGTAATTGTGTGTTGTAGCATCACCAGGTTGGCACCTCATTTTCAGGTACACCTGGTGCTGCTCCTGGCATGTTCTTCCACACAGCTTTTGCACTGCCACCTCTGATGGGTCTGTCCTGTTGGTGGGGCAGGACATACCCAAGGCTGGCGATGAAGCAGTCTCGGTTGATGGCTAATAGATACAACTTTGTGAGTGGGACTATACTGCTGTTGCTTCACTAGTCTGTAGGACAGCTCTCCGAACTTTGGCACAAGTCCCCAGATGTTGGTGAGGAGGACTATGCAAGGTCGACTGGCCTAGGTGCACTTTTATTGTATCTAAATCCAATGCCTTAGTCAAAGCAGAGTGGTCCTTTGCTTTTATTCTTATTATACTTCTATGCAGGAGATTTGATACAACTGAGTGGCTTGAGAGGCTATTTCAGAGGGCAGCTAAGAGTCAACAGCATTCATATGGGCCAGATCAGGTAAGAACAACAGATTTCTTTCCTAAAAATACATTAATGAACCAACTGAGTTTTTACAACAATCCGATAGTTTCATGGTTACTATTACCGATAGTACCATTCCACTTTAATTGTTTTGTTTCAAATTCACAACTATCATTGGAATTGAACACACATCTCCGATTATTAGTCCAGGCCTCCTCCGTACCCACATAACTCTATGCTTCAATTTATCATGTACAATGCTACAGGAGATTAAGTTATCATATTAAAAAAAAATACAATTACATCGACGTATGCCACCTGTCAATTTTTCCATTGTAAATGGAAGCGGTCCTACTGTGATGTCAAACCACCATTCCAGCTGATTTGATGCTCGTTTCACTAATTTGGTCTGCACATGTCCAAGTGCTTATACTAATCACTCACAGCTGAACATCCGTTCAGCAGCATGGGGGCACCCCCTCCGCCCACCACCCCAACTTGTGCTATTTAAAGGGCCAGTCACTAACTTGCACATAAGGTGCTTTTGATTTCTGCTTCTGCTTAGTGGAAGTACTGCGGATTGCATTTGGAGGTGTTTTGGAGATCTGCTGCATACATTCAGGATCTGGTGACCCAACTGTGCATGAGGTATGGGGGCTGTGGTTGCTGTGCCTATGGGCCTGCAAAATGACCAGCAAATGAAGTGAAGGTAGAGAGGAGAAGCTCTGTCAAAAAGGAGAAGGAAGGCTCTCCACAGAAGGACCTATCCACCAATGGTTTTGAGAGCACTTCTCTGACCTCAACCTAATCCAGGAGTAATGTCTGAAGTGACTCAGATTCAACAAGGAGTGGTGACAGAACTATGCCACCTCCTTCAATGCGCCTGGAGCCTCATACCAGAGTGGGGATGGTGCTGCCAGTGGTCATAAAGGTCTCAGTGGCATTGAAATTAGTGTGTCTGGAGCTTTCAAGGCAGAAATAGGCGGCATTTCTAACATCTTCCAGTACGCCATCCATCAAGGCACCTAGGAGGTACTGGATGCCAACCGAGCCAGGAGAATTCAATACATAATTTTCTCCCACAGCAGGGAAAAGCAGGATGAGTGGTGTTTTGTATTGCATTGAGTAAGACTAACATGTGGACTCACAGTAAGCAGCCATTAATGAACTAACTTTATTTACACCTCCCCAACAGAGAGGGCAGCATAACAAAATGCTCAGCAATTACAATATACTACACTTACCCTCCGCACTTTAAAAAAAAATCTCACATTAAAATGCAACATTTTTTATTCATTCACGGGATGTGGGCATCGCTGGCTAGGATAACATTTATTGCCCATCCCTAATTGCCATTGAGAAGGTTGCGTTGAGCTGCCTTCTTGAACCGCTGCAGTCCATGTGGAGTAGGTACGCCCACAGTGCTGTTAGGAAGGGAGTTCTAGGATTTTGACGCAGTGATAGTGAAGGAATGGCGATATAGTTCCAAATCAGGTTGGTAGGTGGCTTGGCGGTGAACTTGCAGATGGTGGTGCTCCCATGCATCTGCTGCCCTTGTCCATCTAGGTGGTAGAGGTCACAGATTTGGAAGGTGCTGTTGAAGGAGCCTTGGTGCATTGCATCTTGTAGATGGTACACACAGCTGCCACTGTGTGTCGGTGGTGGAGGGAGTGAATGTATGTGGATGGGGTGAAGGGGGTGACAATCGAGCAGGCTGCTTTGCCCTGTATGGTGTCGAGCTTTTTGAGTGTTTTTGGAACTGCACCCATCCAGGCAAGTGGAGAGTATTCCATCACACTCCTGACTTGTGCCTTGTCGATGGAGGGCAGGCTTTGGGGAGACAGGAGGTGACTTGCTCTTGTAACCATGGTATTTATATGGCTACTCCAGTTCAGTTTCTGGTCAATGGTAACCCCCAGGATGTCGATAGTGGGGCATTCAGCGATCATAATACCATTGAATATCAAGGGGAGATGGTTGGATTCTCTCTTGTTTGAGAAAGTCATCGCCCGGCACTTGTGTGGCATGAATGTTACTTGCCACTTATGGATATTGTCCAGGTCTTGCTGCATTTCTACATGGACTGCTTCAGTATCTGAGGAGTCACAAATGGTGCTGAACATTGTGCAATCATTATTTTTTTTTTATTATTTTAGAGATACATCACTGAAACAGGCCCTTTGGCCCACCGAGTCTGTGCCAACCAGCAACCACCATTTATACTAATCCTACATTAATCCCATGTTCCTACCTTCCCTTAATTCCCCTACCTATACTAGGGGCAATTTACAATGGCCAATTTACCAATCAACCTGCAAGTCTTTGGCTGTGGGAGGAAACAGGAGCACCCGGCGAAAACCCACACGGTCACAGGGAGAACTTGCAAACTCTGCACAGGCAGTACCCAGAATCGAACCCGGGTTGGTGGAGCTATGAGGCTGCAGTGCTAACCACTGCGCCACTGTGCCGCCCCAACAAACATTCCCACTTCTGACCTTCTGATTGAAGGAAGGTCATTGATGAAGCAGCTGAAGATGGTTGGGCCGAGGACACTACCGTGAGGAAAGCCAGCAGTGATGTCCTGGAGCTCAGATGAATGACCTCCAACAACCACAGCCATCTTCCATTGCGCTAGGTATGACTCCAGCCAGCGGAGAGTTTTCCCCCTGATTCCCATTGACTCCAGTTTTGCTAGAGCTCCTTGAGCATACTCGGTCAAATGCTGTCTCGATGTCAAGGGCAGTCACTCTCACCTCACCTCTGGAGTTCAACTCTTTTGTCCATGTTTGAACCAAGGCGATAATGAGGTCAAGAGCTGAGTGGTCCTGGCAGAACCCAAGCTGAGCATCAGTGAGCAGGTTATTGCGAAGCAAATGCTGCTGATAGCATTGTCGACGATACTTTCCATCACTTTACTGATGATTGAGAGTAGGCTGATGGGGCGGTAATTGGCTGGGTTGAATTTGTCCTGCTCTTTGTGTACAGGACATACCTGGGCAATTTTCCACATTGTCAGGTAGATGCCAGTGTTGTAGGAAAATGGTACATATACATAATTTCCCAGAATACGACCTAAAATTAAACAAGTTGGGGTGCATGCTTTTTGTTACTGTTACGTACGAGGCTGGAGGAATGCACTGTCTTTCTCTAGTTCCATTTCTCCACGAGTCACAACATATTTTTAAATGTTTTACCCAATTACTGATACGGCCAATTATACCCTCGATCTATATTTAGTTTCAGAATAAAATCCACCAACCAGGTTTCTTAATAGATAACAAAATTATTAATTTATTTTCCAACAAGGACTCATTCAATAAAGATGCAAAGCTTATTAACACCCAGGTTGAAATATGAAAGGTCCTTTCTAATTGAACCCAACGCACACAGACGCACACGCTCGCACGCACGCACACGTTAAAGAAAAAATAAATAAGTCTTCTCTGTTGAGATTCACTTTACAAAAAAGACAAAACAATACTTTGGCCGAATATTTGTGAATTTTTGAAGGAAAAAAAGATAAGATATGGAATGTCCTCAGCTTGCTCTTTGGTCTGGTGTCCAGATAGACATAGACAATTGTCACTGGGATCTTTTTGGAGCCGTTCTCTTCAGGTGACATCAAGGATTAGTCTGGCAGGCTTTTCAGGAGAAATGCTGCATCAGTTTCTCCAGTCCTCACACTAGATTCTCAGGGTTTCTCAAAGATGTGGAAAAGGATAAGCTTGTGGCTTCTCTCTTAGCAGACTTACCCCCAAGTGACCCAAAACAATATCCAAAAACAAAATCAACTCTTGACCACCATAAATATCTACATGTCACTTCTCTGTAAACAACTCCCTTAGGCAGGAGGCTCCTGCTGTTTAGTTAGCTTAAGACATTTATTTATTTATTTTTTATTTAGAGATACAGCACTGAAACAGGCCCTTCCGTCCACCAAGTCTGTGCCGACCAAGAACCACCCATTTATACTAACCCTACAGTAATCCCATATTCCCTACCACCTACCTACACTAGGGGCAATTTACAATGGCCAATTTACCTATCACCTGCAAGTCTTTGGCGGTGGGAGGAAACCGGAGCACCCGGCGAAAACCCACGCGGTCACAGGGAGAACTTGCAAACTCCGCACAGGCAGTACCCAGAATTGAACCTGGGCCCCTGGAGCTGTGAGGCTGCAGTGCTAACCACTGCGCCACTGTGCCGCCCCTAAATGTGACTTCCAGTAAGTGTGTTTTTAAACAAAGTCCCAAGTCCTTCCAGTGACCTTTTAAAAAAAAAACAAGCCCAGCATCTATGGAATCTCTTTAATCTTTCAAATGAATCAACTTCCACAATTTTTAAGCACAAGTCCTCAAAAAAATATTTAAAAATGGAAGCACTTGCATAATACCTGAAATTTAACAAGTTAGGGTGCATGCTTGTTACTGTAATCACAATTAAAACATATGACCAATGTTTCCAGAGTAATTTACATGTAAAAGCAATTGTTTTTCCTCAACACCATTATGTCTTTACCATAAATTTCATCATTTCCTAAGAAGTAATAAAAAGAACAACTTATTTCTTCTTCTTCCTACATACTTTCAATTAACCTATCTGGCTTCTTTCTCTTTCTGTCTGGGTATCTTCCATTTTCATTAGCTTGACTCTGCTCTCTCACCATCTCAGACTGTGTCAACACTGAACTTTGACTTTGATTTGTTACGACCGAGGTGAGAGGAGTGAACTGTTTATTCTCGTTCCACTTCTCCACAGGTACCAACATGTATTTAATTTTTTTTCCCACTTACTGATAGTCAATCATAGACTCTATTTTTATCCCAGAATAAAATACACCAACCAGGTTTCTTTAATAAACACCAAAATTATCAGTTTATTATAAAACAAGTCTTGAACAATAATGAAACAAAACAGAAACACACAGATCGAAATAGAAAAACTCCCTTTTTACCTTAGCCCCCCATCACCCACCCCTGACATACACACACATACACACACATACACACACACATTAACTGAAAAATAGAGATTTACTCTTTAGAGCTCTAGTATAAAAAAACAAAAAAAATACGTTGGCCAAAAAAACTTGCTAATTCTTGAAGAAAAAAAGAGAAAATATGAAAAGATGTCAAAAGTCCTTTTCTGGTTTGGCATCCCAAATACATATAGATGGCTGTCACTGGGATCTTCCGAGAACACTTATCAGGCAACAGTGAAGATCAGATTGGGCAAGCATTCCAGGGAAAGTGCAGTAACGGGGGTTTCAGACAGTTTCTTGGTAAGCTGAGAAGCAAGTGTAAGTGATAGTAATTTGGCAGGCTTTTTCAAAGAGCTAGAACAGACTGAGCTGGGTGTTCCTCCCTTGGCAAGTTTTCTCCAACTGTCTTTTCAAAACCATTGTCCATATCCTAACTCACTGTCCAAAGCAAAACCATAAACAATGTCAGGAGTCAAGCCTCCTGACCCCTCTAAATCTTGACCTGTCACTTCTTCGTAAACATCTTTCCCCAAGTCAAAAATAAGCCCTGCTGGGTAATTATTTGAAAACAGGTGCCTTCCAGTAACTGTACAATCCAGACCTCTCAGGGACCCTTGTTAAAAAAAAGACATCCATCGACTCTTTTTTAGTTTTGGAACACAAATTTTCAAAATTTAACAAAAAAAAAATGGAAGCACTCATAACAGATTACCAATTCCACTTAATGGTTGGGTCAGTGAAATTGATTCATTAGTCTTAATAAAACACCCTGACTCACTTTGCTTTACCAGTGGTTTCTGAAAATAGCTTCTTGCTACTGCTTTCATGCGGACTATCCCTGTGTGTTCTTGATGTAGTTCTCTAACAATCTCTCTCTGAAACCTGGCAAAATAATGACTCTTAAGCCCCACAGGAGACAGCCTTGATCTACATTCAGCTCATTTCTACATGTGAAATGCTCCTGCAATTTCTCATCATCACACTCTTTAGGTCAGCCATTTATGACATAATTAAGCACTTTACTGAGCACCACATCCTTTCGAGTTTCTTAACTAATTTCTCTGCAGACACAGGCATGTCATTTGTGCATGTAAAGTAATTTACAGGTAACTCATTGGCTAAAAATGAATCAGTCTTCATGGGAAATCTTGAAAGGTTCAGATTTGCATGATCTGCTGACTTACAATACTTAATATTGCACTGATGGGCCATCAAAATCAATGCCAATCTCTGAAGCCACGTTGCCACTAGAGATCGCACTCCCTTCTTTGAAACAAATAGAATTGTAAGGTCTCGGTGGTCAGTTAACAAAGTGAACTTCCTGCCATACAGGTAGGAACTCTCTAACTAATGCCTTTCTTGAGTAATTTTGCTCTGACTTCATGAAAGTACGCGAAGCATCTGCTACAGGCTTCTCCACACTGTCTTCCATTATGTGAATAAACACCACACCTAACCCCTGTGGAGAGGCATTGCATGCTAAAACCAATTGTTTCTTGGGATCATAGTGGGTCAAATCAGCATCACTCGTCAGTATTTTCTTCACTTCTTCAAATGCTTTCAACACTCCACAGACCACTCTCAATCTATTCCGTCTTTGAGCAGTTGATACAACTTAGAATAATACAAAACAATTCATATGAATTGTCTCTGCTCTCTTTGCTTTCAAACCCCCTCAACCTTCTCCTGCATTGGGTGGATACCTTCACCATCTATTTGGTGACCCAGGTATGTTACAGTTGTGTTTTTTAGCTTTGATGCCATATTCTTGAAGGCGATCCAGGACTTGGTTCAACCATATAATGTGCTCTTTCTCAGTCTTACTGATAACTAAAATGTTTTCCAAGAAGTAGCACACACCTTTCATCCCACTTAGTACCTGATCCATGATGCTCTGGAACACTGTGGGAGCAGTAGCTACCCCAAATAATAACCTTTCATACTGGTACAACCCTTTGTGTGTATGAATGGTAAGCAATTCTTTGCTTGTCAGTTAATTCTAATTGCAAATATGCATTTAACAGATCTATCTTACTGAACACCTTCCCATTTGCTACATTAGAAAACAAATCACTAATAGCTAGTGGGTATCATTTTTAATCACCTTATTTACCATTTGTTTATAATCTCCACAAATCCAAATGGACTTGTCTGCTTTTTGAACTACCACAACTGGTGTGGCTCATTCACTACTCTTCTCCTTCTCAATTGCCCCTGTCCTTTCTAATCTAGCCAGCTGTTTACTTACTGCTTCTAAGTGTGCAGAAGGCACTGGCCTAGCTTCACAAAGTGTCAGCTGTACATTGTCCTTTATCTTGACTTTGGCCTTGTGATACCTAATTTTATCATTTGGTTCCCCTTGCTCAAAAATCACTGTGCTCTTAGCACTAAATGACTCAGCCCAGCTTATTCATATTTTCTTAAGCCAATTCCTTCCCACCAGGAAGACTTTGTTGCCTCCTACTACTGCCGATGGCAAGTAATAGGATGCATCATCATATCCCACCCTAACACTAACTTCACTTGACACTGGAATACTGTTATTGGAATAACCAGTCAATTTCACACCAATTTTGAATAAGAGCATGTGACTTAGGAGCTTCTTGTACTTTCTTTCTGAAATTACAGACACTGCTGCAGCTGTATCAATGATGTAAATAAGTCGTGAAAATCTGACTTTCATTTTTACTGTGTGCACTGGAATTTTATCTTTAGCCCTTTTACTTTCATCTTCCTTTTACTCCAATCTTCCATGTGCTGTTTTTCTTGCTCTGAATACAATTCCCGGTCTTCCTGCTCGACAACATCAATTTCTGTTTCCATATGTACCATATGCACATTTGAGGACTTCCAGGCTCCAAAACTAGCTTTAGATCTACCACGACCTCGACCTGGAACTTTACCGTGTCCAGGAGCATTATTGTTTCCTCTACTCCTGCATGCCATCTGGATATGACCGACCTTCCCACAGGCATAGCACTGACTGGAAATGGGGACATTTAGATAGTTGGTGGCTACCACGGCGACGGTAGCATCTAAATGTCTGACTCTGAGTCTGCGAACTTGGCTGCCAAGGCCTGGTTCCCACTGAAATCCGGTGGACCTCCCCTGCTGGCTCAGCAAAAGAACTTCTTTTCAATTTGCAACTATCTCTTTCTGCCATTTCCATTGCTTTGGCCTCATCACAGGTCTCCTTCTATGTCAGCTTATTGCCTTTACTCAAAAGCTTGGCCTGGCTTTTACTGTTCTTTAGACCTCCAATGTGTCTCTAAGGTTGACTTCTAATTTCATGCCATACCCACAGTGACGAGGGAGTTTCTTTATTTCAAGAATATAATCTGTAATAGTCTCACATGGCAACTGCTTCCTTTCACAGAATGCAACTCTCAGTGCAATTTCATTTTTAATTGTGTCATAATGAATCCAGATACCACCTCAAAAGCATCTGGCCCCATCATGGTGAGGAAAACATTGACTTCATCCTCATCTCCTATTTTATTAGCTTTCAGTCAAATATGTAACCTATATTCAGAATTACTCCAGTCATCTTTGTTAGGGTTGAGTTCCCCCATTGTCCCAAAATATGTTTTCAGTGCCATATTTTTTTCAATTACGTATTGTGCTGATTCACTGAGTTGAACCCGAACAACATGTGCACGCAGAGCAATCTTTCAAATCACCCCAAACTTCCTCAAAATCAACTTCGGGAGTTGTAAAGAGTGTATTAGGATGTTCTTCAGACCGTAATTTCTCAAATGAAATGTAAAAAAGAATTAAATCAAGCTCTTGTCGTCATCTTTCTGTTGTACATTGCACTGAGTAAGACTAATATATGGACTCAGAGCAAGCAGCCATTACTGCACTAACTTTATTTGCACCTCCCCAGCAGTGAGGGCAGTATATCAAAATGCTCAGCTATTACAATATAATACAAGAGGCCACGTAGTTTCCCCAAGATAGTGGGATTCCCAAGTGTGCAGGACACCATAACTGCACATATACGGCTCTGCGGGCCCCCCATATCAACAGATAGGTCTAAGAACCGGAAGGGCAATCATTCTATCAATGTGCGGTTGGTGGGCGACCATGTACAATACACCATGTTCGTGAGTGCCCACTATCCTGGCTGCAGCCACAATGCCTTCATTTTGAGGCATTGTGCCATTCCATGGAGAACCAGAGTCTAGCTTCTTGCTGACAAAGTACACATGGTTCATGAACCCCTCCACCACTTGACAAGGCACGTTTAATGAATCTTGGAGTATATCATCAGCATGCTCGAGCAATGCTTCTGATGCCTGGATCGCTTGAGGGAGCCCTGCAGTGCACACTGGAATGAGGTCCAATTTTGTGGTCGTCTGGTGAGTCTTTCAATAACATCACCATCATGAGGGCACAGCCATTGCCACCAGGTATCCAGATGCTATCTCAGGAGCAGGAGGAAGTGGAGGAAGAGAAGGAGGCAGGGAGGATGCATTCTGGACCACTTTGTGCCAGACGGGCTATCTAACATCACCTGTTCAAACTCCAGTTTGCTTGAAATAACTTCCCTTTACCTCTAAGGATCCACTATTCCCCACCATTATGTCCATCTGAGATGCCCCCTCACAGTGCCCCCTTGGCATCTATCTTATAGTACCTAAACAAAATCTTTTCATTAACCAGTCCAGATGAAAAGTATCCTAGGCTGTTAAGGGAAGCAAGAGAAGAAACAGTAGTGGCTCTGACCAACATTTTCCAATCCTCTCTGGCTGCAGGCATGGTGCCAGAGGACTGGAGAACAGTTAATGTTGTACCATTGTTTAAAAAGAGAGAAAGGGATAAATTGAATAACTACTGGCAGGTCAGCCTAAACTCAGTGATGGGAAAGTTATTGGAAAGAATTCTGAGGAACAGGATAAATCTTCATTTAGAATGACACAAGTTAAATTAAGGACAGTCAGCTCGGATGTTTTTAAGGGAAGGTCGTGTCTGACTAACATGATTGAATTTTTTTTGAGGTGGTAACAAGGAGGATCTATGAGGGTAGTGCACTTGATGTAGTCTCCATGGATTGTTACGACTGAGATGGGAGGAGTGCACTGTCTTTTCTAGTTCCACTTCTCCAAAGGTCACAACATATATTTAAGTGTTTACCCACTTACTGATAGTGTCAATCATATACTCTACTCCTCATCCCCAAATAAAATATACCAAATAGGTTTCTTTGAAGCAAAATTATCAGTTTATTATAAAAACAGGACTTATCCAATAACGAAGCAAAGCATTAACACACAGATTGAAATAGGAAAGTTCCCTTTTTTAAATGTCCCTCACAAAAATACACTGAAAAAAATAAAGAAATTCTCTGCTGAGCTCTGTTACAAAAAAAAGACAAAAAAGAATACTTTGGCCAAATACTTGCTAATTCTTGAAGAAAAAAAGCTATGGAAGGATGCCAGTTGTCCATTTTGATCTGGCATCCAGGTATATGGAGACGGGTCACTGGGATCTTTTCTGGAGCAGTTCATTTTAGAGATGTCGAGAATTAATCTGGTAGGCTTTCCAGGAGAAATGTGGCATCAGGGGTTTCCGTTATCACACTCTGAACATGCAGGGATTCTCAGCGACAGGAGGAAAGATGAGCTGGGGGTTTATTCTTGGCAAGTTGATCTCCAACTGCTTTCAACAACTGTCCACACCCCAAATGAAGCAAAACAATATCTCAAAAGCAAGCCAGAACCTCCTAACCCTCAAATCTTGGCATGTCACTTCGATATGAACATCTCCCCCAAGTCACCAAGTTTTCTTTTGCTTATTGAGCTTAAGGCATGTGATTTCCACTAAAAGTTATTTGCAAACGAGATCTTTTAGTGGCTCTTGTAAAAAAAAAACATGTAAGAACATAAGAACTAGGAGCAGGAGTAGGCAATTCAGTCCCTCGAACCTGCTTCGTCATTCAATACGATCATAGCTGATCTCATCTCGGCCTCAACTCCACTTTCCTGCCCATTCTCCATAACCCTTCAACCCTTTACTAATTAAAAATCTGTCTATCTTCTCCTTAAATTTACTCAATATCCCGGCATCCACCGCACTCTGGGGTAGTGAATTCCACAGACTCACAACCCTTTGAGAGAAGTAATCTCTCTTCATCTCTGTTTTAAATCTGCTACCCCTTATCCTAAAGCTATTACCTCTCATTCTAGATTGCTCCACAAGAGGAAACATCCTCTCTACGTCTACTTTGTCAATCCCTTAATCATCTTGTATACCTCAATTAGATCTCCTCTCATTCTTCTAAACTCTGGACAGTAAAGGCCTAAACTGCTCAATCTCTCTTCATAAGACAAACCCCTCACCTCTGGAATCAATCTAGTGAGCCTCCTCTGAACTGCATCCCTCCTCAAGTAAGGGGACCAAAACTGCATGCAATACTCCAGGTGTGGTCTCACTAATGCCTTGTACAGTTGCAGCAACACTTTCCTACTTTTATGCTCTATCCCTTTAGCAATAAATGCCAAAATTCCATTTGCCTTCCTTATTTCCTGCCGCACCTACATACTAGTTTTCTGCGATTCATGCATGAGGACACCCAGATCCCTCTGCACTGAAGCACTCTGAAGTTTCTCTCCATTTAGATAATAATTTCCCTTTCTATTCTTACAACCAAAATGGATAACCTCACAAGTTAAACTCCATCTGCCAAATTTTGGCCCGTTCACCTGACCTATCCATATCCATTTGTAAATTTCTTATTTATTTATTGCAACTTACTATCCTACCTATTGTAGTGCCATCCATAAATTTGGCTATAATACCTTCTATCCCTGCACCCAAGTCATTAGTATAGATTGTAAATAGTCGGGGCCCAAGGACCGAACCCTGTGGCACCCCACTAGTTACATCTTGCCAACCAGAAAAAGACCCATTTATCCCGACTCTCTGTTTTCTGTTGGTTAGCCAATCCTCTAACCAAGCCAATAAATTGCCCCTAACCCCATGTGATCTTACCTTGTGTATTAACCTTTTGTGCGGCACCTTATCAAATGCCTTCTGGAAGTCCAGATATACTACATCTACAGGATCCCCATTATCCACTTTGCTTGTTACATCTTTGAAGAACTCTAGCAAATTAGTCAAACACGATTTACCATTCATAAAACCTTGCTGACTGACTCTGAGGGATTGACTTTTGACTTTCTAAATATCCTGTTATTACTTCCTTAATAATGGATTCTAACAATTTCCCAACGACAGATGTTAAACTAACAGGTGTATAGTTTCCTACTTTTTGCCTCCCTCCCTTTTTGAATAAGGACGTTATATTAGCTTTTTTCCAATCCACTGGAACCTTTTCCGCATCCAGGGAATTTTGGAATATTATAACCAATGGATCCACTATCTCCGCTGCCACTTCCTTTAAGACGGGTGGCATAGTGGCGCAGTGGTTAGCACCGCAGCCTCACAGCTCCAGGGACCCGGGTTCGATTCTGGGTACTGCCTGTGCGGAGTTTTCAAGTTCTCCCTGTGTCTGCGTGGGTTTTCGCCAGGTGCTCCGGTTTCCTCCCACATCCAAAGACTTGCAGGTGATAGGTAAATTGGCCGTTGTAAAATTGCCCCTAGTGTAGGGAGGTGATAGGGACTGTAGAGTTAGTATAAATGGGTGGTTGTTGGTTGGCACAGACTCGGTGGGCCGAAGGGCCTGTTTCAGTACTGTATCGCTAAAATAAAAAATAAAAGACCCTAGGATGTAGGCCATCAGGCCCTGGGCACCTGTCTGCCTTCAATCTCAATAGTTTGCTCAGTATTTTCTTCCTAGTGATGATGATTTTTCTAAGTTCCTCCTTTTCTATAACCTCTGCATTACCTGTTACTATTGGTATGGTGCGAGTGTCCTCCACCTGAAAACCGAAGCAAAATACTGATTTAGCATCTCTGCCATTTCTCTGTTCCCCTTTATTAACTCCCCTGTCTCATCCTCCAAGGGACCAACATTCACTTTCGCTACTCTCTTCCCTTTTATATACTTACAGAAGCTTTTACTATCAGTTTTTATATTTTGCGCTAGTTTTCTTTCATAATTTACCTTTGCTCTTTTTATTACTTTTTTAGTAACCCTTTGTTGATCTGTAAAAGTTTCCCAATCTTCCAGCCTGCCACTGGCCTTTGCAATAATGTATGCCTTAGTTTTTGTCTTTATGTTCTCCTTAACTTTCTTGCTTAGCCATGGATGTTTTCTCCCCCTCTTACAATCTTTCTTCCTCTCTGGAATATATTTTAGTTGGGAGGAATTGAATATCTCCTTAAAGATCTGCCACTGCTCATCAACTGTCCTACCTTTTAATCTTCCTGCCCAGTCCACTAAGGCCAAATTTGTCCTCATGTCTATGTAATTACCTTTGTTTAACTCCAGAACACTAGTGTGGGACTCCAGTTTCTCGCCCTCAAACTGAATTTGAAATTCTAGCATGCTATGATCACTCTTCCCTAGAGGATCCTTAACTATGTGATCATTAATTAATCCCGCCTCATTACACAATACCAAATCGAGAATAGCCTGCTCCCTGGTTGGTTCCACAACATATTGCTCCAAAAAAACAATCTTTAATACATTCAATGAACTCTCCCTTGAGACTACCCTTGCCAACTTGATTAATACAGTGTACATGCATATTAAAATCACCCATGATTTTGCCGTACCCTTCTTACAAGCCCCCAGTATTTTCTGGTTTATACTGTGCCCCACTGCGGAACTACTGTTTGGGGACCTATAGATTACTCCCACCAGTGACTTCTTTCCCTTGCTATTTCTTATTTCTACTCAGACTGATTCTACATCTTGATCTCCAGTGCCAATATCGTTTCTCACTACAGCACTGATCTCTTCCTTTACTAACAAAGCTACACCACCTCCTTTTCCTTCCTGCCTATCCTTTCAAAATGCTGAGTACCCTTGGATATTCAATTTCCAAGCCTGGTTTCCCTGCAACCACATCTCAGTAATCACCACTAAATCATACCCATTCATCTCTATTTGTGCTGTTAACTCATTTATTTTATTCCGAATGCTTCATGCATTCAAATACAAAGCCTTTACATTTGTTCTATTATCAAATTTCCCTACTCTTGTATGATTCCTTGGTGCAAGATGATGTACACACATTCTGTCCCTTCCTTTTATTTCCTTTGACGTCCATGGAGTCTTTTCAGTTCTCCCAAATAAACCAATGTCCATAATTCTAACACATGAATCCTCAAACAAAACCACAGAAGCACTTTCATAACAGGATTAATCAATCCACATATAGATATGGTTTTTGATAAGGTCCCACATGGCACACTGATCATGAAAGTCAAAGTCCATGGGATGCAATTGGCAACTGAGCTCCAAAATTGGCTGAGAGGCAAGAAGCAAAAGGGCAGTGATAAATGGGTGTTTTTGTGGCTGGAAGGTTGTTTCCAGTGGGTTCCACTGCACTCAATATTAGGTCCCTTGCTTTTTGTAGTATATATCAATGACTTGGACTTGCAAGTTGTGGGTATGATTAAGAAGTTTGCAGACGACACAAAAATTGGCCACATGTTTGATAATGAAGAAGAAAGCTATAGACTGCAGAAAGTTATCAATGGACTAATCAGGTGAGTGGAACAGTGGCAAATGGAGTTCAATCCGCAGAAATGTGACGTAATGCATTTGGAGAAGGCTAAGGCGGCAAGAGCAAACACAATCAATGGTGGATACTGGGAACTGTAGGGGAACAAATGGACCTTGGAATGCATGTCCACAGATCTCTGAAGGTGGCTGGAGAGGTAGATAAAAGGTGGTCAAAGAGGCATATGGGATACTTGCCTTTATTAGCCGAAGCACAGAATATAAGTGCAGGGAGGTCATGCTGGAACTATGTAAAACACTTCTTAGGTCATAGCTGGAGTACTGCATGCAGTTCTGGTCACTGCACTATAGGAAAGTTGTGACTGTACTAGAGAGGGTGCAGAGGAGATTTATGAGAATGTTGCCTGGATTGGAGAACTTTAGTTATGGAGAAAGATTGGATATTCTTGGGTTGTATTCTTTGGAACAAAGGAAGTTGTAGAAAGACCGAATTGAAATGTATAAAATTATGAGGGGTCTAGATAGAGTGGACAGGAAGGCCCTATTCCCCTTGGTTGAGGGGGTCCATAGCTTTGTCCTAAGAGGTAGGAGGATTACAGGGGATTTGAGGAGAAACATTTTCACCGAGACGCTGGTGGGGATCTGGACTTACTGCTTGAAAGGGTGGTAGAGGCAGAAACCCTCATAACATTTAAAAAGGAATTGGCTATGCACTTGAAGTGCTGTAACCATAAGCCGACAGACCAAGAGCCGAAAAGTGGAATTAGGCTGGTTGGCTGTTTGCCATCTGGTGCAAACACGATGGGCTGAAAAGCCTCCTTCATTGCTGTAAATTTCTATGATTCTATTTATCCAAAAGCACATCCACTTATACAAAGAGAAATGAAGTATTTACCCTGTGCATTGCCTTCGTGCCTATCTAGTGGGTTCCTTCGCCTGTTTTAGTGTTCTGATGGAATGCTACCCCAGTGACTGCAGCAATACTGGTGGAAGGTTTCTGAATTTCACTGGGTGAGATGACCTTTCATGACAACCTCAAGCAGCTCTGGGCCTTGAGGGCCTAGCTTTGGACTGCACAACCTTGTCATGGGTGGCAGCAGTCTGGGCTAGCTGGCTGAGAGGTAACAGCAGGGTACTGACGGAGTGGCAGTGGTGGGAACATGAATACGGTCATCCTGAGAGAGGACAGCAGGTTCATGCTTCATGGTGCCACTGACACTTTCACTGGGCAGCACCTCAAAATACTAGTCATCTGGTGGAAGATTATGGACTGCCACAAGAGTTGTGTGCCCCTTGAGCACTGAGATCTGCAACCATGGTGGCAGCAGCCTTAGCTTGCATGGCACAAAGCATGGATCTCATGACCCCTGTCTGAGTTTCCACTGCAGCCCAGAGATGGGCGGATTTCCCCTGTGCTGCAGTGGAAACTGAGACCGCGGCCACCAGACGCTGCATCATGGGCAGGACAACTAGTTCCGTCATGGAGGCAGACACCTCCATACTTGACAGTGGCTGGAGGCTGTCTGGCAGGCCAGCCAATGGATCAACCAAAGCATCTCAGTGTGCATGCTTATCAGCGTTCTCCTGTATGCTGCCCCATCGAGTCCCTACAGCAGAACTCATTTACGAGCTCGCCTTCCGGGGAGCTAGCAGATGAGCTATCCTTTGTGTTTTGTCTTGCTGCAGCCCACTTGTGCCTGGTGACACACCATGTGTGGATCCCGACTCTATACTAGCCTCTAAAGTTCACACAGTGCCAGTATCTGAACTGGTAGCTGCACGTGTCAGATTAAATGATGGTGCCCTCTTCCTCAGTGGTCAGGTGCAGCTCTCTCCCTTCCTCCGTGGTGGTCCAGGCTGCAGTTCCTGGGTATCTGAAAGCCAAAGATCAGAATGGGATGGTCAGATTGAATGGGAGCTGGGATGTAAATCAAGAGGTCCATGGTCACACAATCTGCAGCTTGCACTTCATGCTGTATTGCAGGATGAGGGTGAGTTGGAAGTTAAGAAGGGGCATACCATTACCCTGAATGCTCTTGGTGATGCCGGATGCTACGGACTCTGTCGTAGTTGACCCCATGCAAGTGGGGCATCATCTCCTGGTGCCTGGTAGCCTCCATTTCTCTACTACTCCCTTGCACTGTGTGAGGCCCAGTCCTGCAAGAGAGAGGGCAGAACATCAGTGATTGTGTTGTACTGTGTTTGGGTGATGTGCCTTCCCTAGCTGAATAATTCAAAGTATTTGGAGGCAGCTGGAGAGGAGCATGAAGCTGGCATAATTGGAAAGCGAGTTGGAGCATCTAGATATTAGGCTTGAGCCCAGAGTGTTAAGAGCTGCTGGTGGGTGAGTGATGGGTATGCGGTGCATTGTGCAGCGCGAGAAATTAGTGGTGTAGTGGGCTGCAGATGCCCTTTGAAGGTGCATTCACTGATCCAGACCACTGCAGGAGATCATTAAACTTCTGGCATTGCTGCCAGCTCCCCAGGGCCAGACTCCGGGAGTTACATAGGACCAGAGGGAGGTCATTTAGCCCATTGAACGTGTTCCACCATTCAATGAAATCGTTGCTGATCTGCGACCTAACTCCTTATACCTGTCCGATGTACCTCCATATACCTGAACCGGGTTCCGAAGAAGGGTCACTGACCCGAAACGTTAGGCAACATGGTTTTGTGCAGGGAAGGTCATGTCTTACCAACTTAATAGAATTCTTTCAGGAAGTGACAAAGTTGACTGATGAGGGAAGGGCTGTAGATGTCATATACATGGACTTCAGTAAGGCGTTTGATAAGGTTCCCCATGGTAGGCTGATGGAGAAAGTGAAGTCGCATGGGGTCCAGGGAGTACTAGCTAGATGGATAAAGAACTAGCTGGGCAACAGGAGACAGAGAGTAGCAGTGGAAGGGAGTTTCTCAAAATGGAGACGTGTGACCAGTGGTGTTCCACAGGGATCCGTGCTGGGACCACTGTTGTTTGTGATATACATAAATGATTTGGAGGAAAGTATAGGTGGTCTGATTAGCAAGTTTGCAGACGACACTAAGATTGGTGGAGTAGCAGATAGTGAGGGGGACTGTCAGAGAATACAGCAGAATATAGATAGATTGGAGAGTTGGGCAGAGAAATGGCAGATGGAGTTCAATCAGAGCAAATGCGAGGTGATGCATTTTGGAAGATCCAATTCAAGAGTGAACTATACAGTAAATGGAAAAGTCCTGGGGAAAATTGATGTACAGAAAGATTTGGGTGTTCAGGTCCATTGTTCCCTGAAGGTGGCAACGCAGGTCAATAGAGTGGTCAAGAAGGCAAACAGCATGCTTTCCTACATCGGACGGGGTATTGAGTACAACAGTTGGCAGGTCATGTTACAGTTGTATAAGACTTTGGTTCGGCCACATTTGGAATACTGCGTGCAGTTCTGGTCGCCACATTACCAAAAGGATGGAGATGCTTTGGAGAGGGTGCAGAGGAGGTTCACCAGGATGCTGCCTGGTATGGAGGGCACTAGCTATGAAGAGAGGTTGAGTAGATTAGGATTATTTTCATTAGAAAGACGGAGGTTGAGGGGGGACCTGATTGAGGTGTACAAAATCATGAGAGGTATAGACAGGGTGGATAGCAAGAAGCTTTTACCCAGAGTGGGGGATTCAATTGCTAGGGGTCACGAGTTCAAAGTGAGAGGGGAAAAGTTTAGGGGGGATATGCGTGGAAAGTTCTTTACACAGAGGGTGGTGGGTGCCTGGAACGCGTTGCCAGCGGAGGTGGTAGACGCGGGCACGATAGCGTCTTTTAAGATGTATCTAGACAGATACATGAATGGGCAGGAAGCAAAGAGATACAGACCCTTAGAAAATAGGCGACATGTTTAGATAGAGGATCTGGATCGGCGCAGGCTTGGAGGGCCAAAGGGCCTGTTCCTGTGCTGTAATTTTCTTTGTTCTTTGTTCTCTCTCCACAGTTGCGGCCAGACCTGCTGAGTATTTCCAGCATTTCTTGTTTTTATTTCAGATTTCCAGCATCCGCAGTATTTTGCTTTTATCCATATACCTGTCTTTGCCTCATATCCCTCAATAGCTTTGATTGACAAATATGTATCAAAGCCAGTTTTATAATTAACAATGGATCTAGCATCAGCTGCCATTTGCAGAAGAGAGTTCCAAACTTATACCGGCATGTAATTACTAAGCTGGTAGTAAGAGATGGGGGTGGGACTTATAAAGGCCAAAAAGGTGCAGGCCAAGGCTAGAATACTTATATACTTTATATTGGTGTTTACTAAGAGGATGCTGACAAAATATCAGTAGAAGCGTAGATGATAGAGGAAATGGATGAGGTGAAAATTGATAGGAAGGATGTACTGGAAAGGCTGGCTATGCATAGAGTGGATAAGTCACCTGGTCCAGATGGTTTGCATCCCAGGTTGCTATAGGAAGTGGGGCGGAGATAGGGGACAGGATTGCCATAATCTTTCAATCTTCCCTAGATACAGGAGAGGTGCCAGAGGATTGGAGAGTGGCAAATGTGATACCCTTATTCAAGAAAGGGTGTAAGAACATTCCAAGTGACTACAGACCAGTCAGTTTAACTTCTGTGGTGGGCAAGGTTTTAGAATCAGGAAAAATAAACAGACATTTGGAGAGGTTCAAATTAATTAAGGAGATCCAGCATGGATTTGTGAAAGGCAGATCGTGCTCGCCTAATCCAATTGATTTTTTTTGATAAAGAAAGAAAGTTTGATGAAGGGAAGGCAAAGGATGTTTTCTGTATGGATTTTAAGAAAGTGTTTGACAAAGTATCACATAAAAGGCAGGTTGCTAAAATTGAGGCTCGTGGAAAAGGAGGGTCAGTGTGAGCTTGGATAAAAAAAATGGCTTCAGAACAGAAAACAGCAAGTCGTGGCAAATGGTTGTTTTTCAGACTGGAGGATAAGGTTCTCCAAGGGTCAGTGCTAGGAGCACTGCTTTTTTTGGTAAATAATAAATGACTTGGAAATTGGAATACAGAGTAAAATTTCAAAATGTGCCGATGATACTAAACTTGGAGGTGTAGCAGACAGCGAGGATGATCCCAATCAATTGCAACTGGACATAGATTGACTAGCAGAATGACAGACAAGTGGGGGATTGAATTTAATACAGAGAAATGTGAGGTAATGCATTTTAGCAGAAGGGTGAGGGAGAGGCAAGATAGACTAAATGGCACAGTTCCTAAGAGTGTGCAGGGACAGAGGGACCTGGGGGTTCAGGTGCACAGATTGTCATTCTTGGAAGGAGCCGTGATGAAATAAACAATGAACTGGAGGACTTAAGAAAATAAAAAGTCAGCTATTAGACTGAACCACAACAACATGGACACTTGTACCACAGGCAAAATGGAGTTGTAGTCATGTGACCCCTCCCGTACTGGAAATACACACCTCTGTCTGTTGAGGATGAAATTCATTAACCTCATCTGAAATAGCTCTGGGAGAACTCATTGAAATTGAAAGAAGAACCATTGCATATTGATGACTCTTAGCTACTTGAATGCACTCACAAAATGTTCTGGAGACAGACTGACTCACAACCCAAACCAAAATGCAGAGGTGTAAAATAGTACCATGATAACAAGAATATTCCCATTCAGACATCAATAAACAGCCATGGTTTCTATATCCTGGTCCATTGTGTGGTTCCACCAGGGAAGAGGGCCAGGTGTCATCTAACAAGCTCAAATGTGATGATTTTTTTTTACCTTAAAAGGTAACCAGCTGGCAAGAGAGGAAGATATCAAAACAAGACCTGGAAAGTCAGTTTCCAGCCAGAGGCTGAGAGAGAGAGAGAGATCCAGCTAAACAGAAGAACCCTTCTAAATAAGAACTGAACAACTACTACAGCAGAGAAATTACAAAGTGACTTTGAGACTCTCCATCTGTGATGATAAACCAAATTCACACACTATCTTTGGAGTGAGTTTTAACCAATAGAACTCTGCAACACCTCAGCAAGTTCAAGACTGCAAACATCCAGGCCTGCACCTTTAAAAAGACTTTGCTCCTGAGAAGAACCAACAGTATTCTGTAAACCACAAACTCTTATATCACCTTGGACTTTAAATTGCATCCTACCCCTTTCTCTCTACCTATCTATTCTTGAGGATGCATGTGTGTGTGCGAATGGGTGAGTGGGTGAAGGTTGCGACCATTTCGGGAATTATTTAAAATAAAGATATATTTTTTAAAACCTATGAGAAAACCTGTCATTTGTCTGTTTATTTGACCCTAAAAACACACCATTTTAACAAAACACAAGCGGTCAGCTGGGAGGTGAAAATTTCAAGCTACCCACACCACTTACCACCTGTCTGTAACAAGATCTTTGAAGGTGGCAGGACATATCAAGAGAGTAGTTCGCAAAGCATATGGGATCTCGGGCTTCATAAATAGTGGTATTGAGTACAAAAGCAGGGAAGTTATACTAAACCTTTATAAAGTCACCACATTTTAGGAAGGATGTGGGGTCCTCAAGCGGATGCAGGGGAAATTTACCAGAATGATTCCAGGGATGAGGGATTTTAGCTACAAAGTTAGGTGAGAGAAGCTGGGATTGTTCTCCTTGAGGCAAAGGAGATTGAAGGGATATTTGATAGACGTGTGCAAGATGATGACAGGTTTAGATAAAGTAGACAAAGAAAAGCTGTTCCCATTAAATAATGGTACAAAAATTAGGAGACAAAGTTTTAAGATTTTGGGCAAGACACACAGGAGGGGTTGTTAGGAAGAACCTTTTTAAAAAAAAAATGCAGTGAGTGGCAGTGACCTGGAGCTCGCTGTCTATGAGGGTGGTAGAAGCGGAGACAATGAATGATTTCAAAAGCAAATTGGATGGGCATTTGAAGAAATAAACTTGCAGGGCTACACGGATACAGTGGGGGAATGGGACTGATTCGATTGCTCCACAGAGCTGGCATGGACTTTATGGGCCGAATGGCCTCCTTTGGTGCCACATAGACTCTATGACCTTTGTGTAGAAGTGTTTCCTAATTACATGCCTGAAAGGTCTTACCCTATTTTTTAGGCTATGCCCCCTAGCCCTTGACTCCCTAATCAGTGGAAATATTTAACGAACATATGAACATACGTATTAGGAGCAGAAGTAGGCCATTCAACCCCTCGAGCCTGCTCCACAATTCAAGAAGATTATGACTGATCTGATTGTGTATCGAATTCCACACTCCCATCTACCCCTGTTAACCTTTGATTCCCTTGCCTAACAGGAATCCATCTACCTCTGCCTTAAAAATATTCAATGACCCCGCCTCCATCACCTTCTGAGGCAGGGAGTTCAAAAGTCACACAACCCTCAGAGAAAAAAATTCTCCTCAGGTCTGTCCTAAAAGGGTGACTCCTAATTTTAAAACAGTGTCCCCCTCGTTCTGGACTCAGCCACAAGAGGAAACATCCTTTCCACATCCACCTTGTCAAGACCGTGCAGGATCTTATATACTTCAATCAAATCTCCCTTCCCTCTTCTAAACAAGCCCAGTCTGTCCAATATTTCCTCATAAGACAACCTGCTCATACCAGGTATCAATCTAATAAACCTCCTCTGAACTGCCTCCAACACATTTACATTCTTCCTTAAATAAGAAGACCAAAACTGCACACAGTTTGAGATGTGGTCTCACCAATGCCCTGTATAACTGAAGCAAAACATCCTTACTTTTATTTTCAATTCCTCTCGTAATAAAGGATAGCATTCCATTAGCCTTCTTTATTACTTGCTGTACCTGCATATTAACTTTTTGTGACTCATGCACGAGAACACCTAGAGCCCTCTGCATCTTGGAATTCTGCAGTTGTTCTCAGTTCTCCATTTTGTCTGTACCGCTCTTTTGAAGCGCCTTCGGATGTTTTACCATGTAAAAGCCTATCATATATAATGCACAATGTATTATATTACTGCTATGATAAAGCTGTGTTTAAGCCAATCTGTCCCTTTAAGCAAACACAGCACCAGGTCACTCTGACTTTAATTTACTATAAGCGAATTTTGCATGTTGGAGCCATAAACCAACCTCTCTGCTGTGCCATTCATAGAGTCAGTCATTTATGGCATTCGGTCTATCGAGCCCATGCCAGCTCTCCAGGGGGCTATTCAGTCAGTCCCATTCCCCGCTTGATCCCCATAGCCCTGCAAGTCTATTTATTTCAAGTGGCCATCCAATTTCCTTTTAAAATCATTGATTGCCTCCACTGTCACCACCCTTGTGGGCAACCTGTTCCAGGTCATTACCATCTGCTGTATAAAAAAAACATTCTTCCTCATAGCCCCCCTGCATCTCTTGCACAAAACCTTCAGTGTCCCCTAGTCCTTGTACCATAAGTTAATGATGATTTGAAGATATTATAGTGCATCACCCAGGGTGTTGGTCACAGACAATGGGATAACAAATGGTTTTACGAGGATGGGAATTTTACATCATGTAATTAGAAACATAGTTTTCTGGTAAGGCTGTGTCCCCCTTAAGAACCCAAGTGTGTACCATATACAAGATGCACTGCAGCAACTCAAGTCTCCTTCGACAGCACCTTCCAAATCCGCAATCTCTACCATCTAGGAGAAGGGCAGCAGACGCATGAAACACCACCACCTTCATGTTTCCCTCCAAGTCACACATCACTGGATCCACAACTTGGATCTGTATTGCTGTTCCTTCACTGTTGCTGAGTCAAAAACCTGGAACTCCCTTCCTAAAAACGCTCTACATAGCTGGGTAAGTTTCTAAGGTAAGAAAGGTTTACAGTTTATTTTCATATATAGTATGTAGTGTTTTTTAGGGAGTTCTGTAGTAACGAGGACCATGGAAGAAGGACTCTAGAGTAATTGATATTATTTGATATTAAGATCTTCCAAAAGGTTTAATTTAAAGGCTTAAGTCATGGCAAAAGAGCTCAAAGTTTCTCTCAATCTACTCTATCTCTTCCCCTTAATATCTTGCAAACTTCAATTAAATCACCCCAAAACCTTTTAAATTCCAGGGAATACAATCCTAGTTTGTGCAATCTCTCCTCATAATTTAACCCTTGAATCTACATTGCACTCCCTCTAAGGTCAATATATCCTTCCTAAGGTGTGGTGCTCAGAACTGCTCACAGTACTCCAAGTGTAGTCTAACTCTGGCTTTGTACAATTGAAGCATGACGACTTCTACTCCCTTGTATTCTAAATCGCTAGACATAAAAGGCCAGCACTGCATTAGCTGTTTTGATTGTTTTCTGTACATGTTCCATGACATTTTAAATGATCTATGTACCTGGACCCCCAAGTCTCTTAGGACCTCCACTGCTTCTAGCTGTTCACCATTTAGAAAGCACCCTGCTCTATCCTTTTATAGGTCCAAAGTGGATGACTTCATATTTGTCAACATTGAAATCCATTTGCCACAGTTTTGTTCATTCACTTGATCTATCAATATCTCTTCGTAATGTTACATTTCCATCCATTCTAGTTACAATGCCACCTATCTTTGTGTCAGTGGCAAATTTGGATATGTGGTTTTCTATCCCATCATCTAAATCATTAATAAATATGGTCAATAGTTGAGGCTCCAACACTGATCCTTGTGGGAATCACTAGTCATATCCTATTAATTAGAGTACCCGCCCCTTATCCCTACTCTCCATTTCCTGCTGCGCAGCCAATTTCCTAAACCGGTTAATAATTTGTCTTCAATTCCATTGGCTTCAACATTAACTGTCTCTTATGAGGAATTTTATCAAATTCCTTCTGGAAGTACAGATAAATAAAATACAAAAACATTCCCCTGTCCACTACTTTAGTCACCTCTTTAAAAAATTCAAATCAGCTTCGTCAGACATGACCTACCTTTACAACTTCATTTTGACTCTCTCTGATCAGCTGCAAAATTTCAAGGTGTTCAGTCACCCTATCCTTAATTAGACTAGAGTAATTTCCCAACCGATCAGGATGAGTTTTGCTGGTATAAAACCAGTAAGTGCTGGAAATACTCAGCAGGGCAGGCAGCATCTGTGGAGAGAGAAGCAGAGTTAACGATTCAGGTCTGTGACCTTTCATCAGGTCACAGACCTGAAACATCAACTCTGCTTCTCTCTCCACAGATGCTGCCTGAACTGCTCAGTATCTCCAGCATTTTGTTATTATTTCAGATTTCCAGCATCTGCAGTATGTTGCTTTTATTTTGAGTTTTAGTGGTTCTTTGTTCTCTATCTCACCTGGGTTCCCCTTACTGAGGGGCGATCTGATTGAAATGTACAAAATTTTGAGGGGCCTGGATAGAGTGGAGGTGAAGGGTCTATTCATCTTAGCAGAGAGGTCAGTGACGAGGGGGCATAGATTTAAAGTGACTGGCAGAAAAATTAGAGGGCGATGAGGAAAAACTTTTTCACCCAGAGGGTGGTGGGAGTCTGGAACGTACTGCCTGAAAGGGTAGTTGAGGCAGAGACCCTCAACTCATTTAAAAGGAGTCTGGATATGCACCTCAAGTGCCATAATCTGCAGGGCTACGGACCAAGTGCTGGAAGGTGGGATTAGAATCGGTGGATCGTTTTTCCGTCGGCACAGACACGATGGGCCAAGTGGCCTCTTTCTGTGCCTTAAACTTTCTATGAATCTACTTTGCACAATAATTGGTCATATTAAACACAATCTGGAAGGCCTCTCTCTACAAGGCGTGACCAAAGTCTGGAGCAAACTGTCCAGATATTGCTCCCCATCCCTTATGTATCGGAATGTCTCCAACTCACACTCCAGCTCAATGTGCCAGAGAGATTCGAGATGGAGACATCGACTGCAGATGTGTTTGCTTGGGAGAGCCTTGCTGTCCAACAACTCCCCCACACAATCGGCTCAGCCATGTCTCAGTCTAGATTATTTAGACTGATTATAACTATTTAGTTTGTTGTAAGTTCTTTTATCTTTTTCTACACTTTCTCTAAGCATTACACACTGGACCAATACAAGCATTGGAGGCAAAAAAAAAGCAGCACCTCCTTCACCTCTGCACCACATTCCTGACTTCTGTGTTCTATTCAAACTGCATTCATTTTATTTACGGCCCTGGCCACCTGCTCCCATTCTCTTCAGAGAGCAGTCCTTGAGGGCCTCCTGGCTCCCCGTGGAAACATGATCTTTCTTTCTGTTCACCTCCATGACCAAGGCCTCCAGCACTGCATCTGTGAACAGCCGAACCCTCTATCCTGATGCTCCATTTCCATTCTTTTCATTTGCAGCAGTGACAGTCAACAGCAGCTTTCTTTGATCCAGTGCAATGACTCTTTAAGAAGGACAGACTGCCTTTAGGAACTGGGGGTTAGTTGGGACACATGCTAGCCTCACACACTGTTAGTTAGGCCCCTTGTGTGTGCCGCCAGCTAGCAATGAGAGTTGTGTTAGACTGCATGGAAACAAGAAGGCAGCACGAAGTTTGTGCGCTACTTGTCTCAACCAGAACGGGCGCAGGAAGATCATGAATTGCAATCCCCTCGTCCGCAAAACAGGCCTTAACATAGATTTTTTAGATTTAGATTTAGAGATACAGCACTGAAACAGGCCCTTCGGCCCACCGAGTCTGTGCCGACCATTAACCACCCATTTATACTAATCCTACACTAATCCATATTTCTACCACATCCTCACCTGTCCCTATATTCCCCTACCACCTACCTATACTAGTGGCAATTTATAATGGCCAATTCACCTATCAACCTGCAAGTCTTTTGGCTGTGGGAGGAAACCGGAGCACCCGGAGGAAACCCACGCAGACACAGGGAGAACTTGCAAACTCCACACAGGCAGTACCCAGAATTGAACCCGGGTCGCTGGAGCTGTGAGGCTGCGGTGCTAACCACTGCGCCACCTTTCCCCCGTACAGGCAGAGACACAAACAGGATAAGATCAGGCAAGTAGCCTCTCCGCAGCAGGCAACATGGCCATTATTATCAAATTCCAGCCAGCTAAGGGAGTATTGCCAACATCAAGCAACATCTTAATATACCAAGCACTAAAACTGCAGGCAGACAGAGATCAAGTACACACATATGCAATGCACCTCCCTAACCCTATACTGTCCACAGATTAAATGCACAACAACTTTCAATATTAAGTGGTTTCCTATTTCTTCTTTATTGCCAAAAGATGCACTTTTAATGAGTGTAGTGGGGGGGAGGGGGTGTGGTTTCAGGGAGAAAAGCTGGAACTGAAAATTATAACCTTTTGTTATTTTGTGTGGATAATAACCCTGTGAAATGAGGAGCGATAATGTCAAGTATGAACTGATTCACTCCTGCCTGGTTAAAACAGAGCTGTGCGTGTGGAATTTTAAATAGTCCCTTCAAATACCAGGGGTCAACTTTAATAAAAATCTATTCCAAAGGCTGAAACCCTGAGCACTGCAGAAAAAGTCTGTATTGTTGCCCCCCTATTTTCTACAATTAGAGTCATGCTGTTAAGAAACACACTGTAGATATATAATAGCTTTAACTGGAGTATGAAAATCCCACCTAGTAAAACTCCCAGTTGCCATCATATAAATCCAAATGTACTATCCAGATACTTCACAAAGACTTAAATTTCTTTCTGTCCTGTGCATTCATTTTTAAAACATTGCAAGTCTTTCAATGGCCAAGATTATTAGAGCAAAAGAAGTAGCTAGTAAGTTTCGCAAAATTTGCAGTCACTTGTCAGTCCTTGCTGTGTGGTTCAAAATATCACATCCACCATCTTGAGAAGACCCTTTTGGTCTCCAGAAGTTGTGCTCAGATGGAGGCTATCATTTTTGAAAAGCTGAGTGTACCACGCTGCCTCAAAGCTTTCGGTAAAACTTTAGCCTCTGACTATCAGGTCATGCCCTCTTGTTCTTGTTAATGCTCACACTTGATCATCTTTAGGATAGTTAGGGAGTGAATTTACTTGCAGCTGCTCCCACTTTTTTGCACAACAGGTGGTGGAAATATGGAACTCTTTCCCCCAAAATGCCGAGGAAGCTGGGTCAATTGGCACTTTCAAGATTGAGATCAATAGATTTCTAATAGGCAAGGGTATCAAGGGATATGGTTCAAAAGTGGATAAATGGAGTTGAGGTACAGATCAGTCATGATCTAATCGTATGCCAGAACAGATTCAAGAGGCTGAATGACTTCTGCTCCTATGTTCTTCAACAACTAAGCAAAACACTCCAAAAGGCTGAAACATGCTTGAAGAGATTGCAGACCTCTGCATCCCTAATTCTCTGACTGAAATTTCCTTTACATACAGCTCAATGTAGGGAGTTTCTTCTATATTGTCAAACCTTACAATGTCAAATGCTGAAACTTTACAGAATTATGTGCAGATGGTATATTCGTCACATCAGGTGAAGTTCACTATATTTCCAGAACATCTGCAATGATGAGGACTGAGCTCTTAATATTCAAGGATATAAAGTGTTCAGAAAGAATAGCGAAGGTAAAAAGGGAGGTGGGCTGGCAGAATAGATTAGAGAAGACATTGTAGTGTTGGAAAAGGAGGATGTCCTTGAAGGGGAATGGATAGAATCCATTTGGTTAGAGCTGAGATGCAAAACAGATATCATCACGCTAACAGGGGTATTCTATTGGCCTCCAAATAGTGAAAGAGAGATAGAGGAGCAAATCTGCAGGGAAATCACAGAAATGTGCAAAAACTATGGAGTGGTGATATGGGGGGACTTTAATTGCCCAAACATCGATTGAGATAACTTTCGAGTAAGGGATAAGGTGGGGGAGGAATTTCTGAAATGTTCAGTATGTTCTCAGCCCAACTAGAAAGCAGGCATTGCTGGATCTGCTGCTGGGAAATGAGGTGGGCCAAGTAGACCAAGTGTCTATCAGGGAGCACTTGGGTAAGAGTGACCATCGTATCATAAGGTTTAAACTCATAATGCAGAAAAGGAAGGAACAAAATAAGGTAGAATTTCTATATTGGAAGAGGACTAATTTCAATGTGGTGAGAAGGGTAGAATGGAACCAAAAACTGACATGAAGAGCTACATTGGAACAATGGGTTATCTTTAAACAAAAGGTGCTTCAGGTACAGGCTAGGTAAATTCTAACAAGTGGGGCCTATTAGAGGCAAAGAGGGTAATATATACTAGGAGGCATAGGGCAGGGCTAATATACTGAATAAGTACTTTGGTTCAGTGTTCACTAAGGAAGCGGAACCAGACAAAATCATCAGTAGAAGGTGAGAGAGTAGAGGCAATGGATAGGGTAAAAATTGAGAGGGGGGAGCTACTAAAAAGGCTGGCTATGCTTTTGATGCTTAGTCATAAGTCGTCTGGTCCAGAAGGCTTGTATCTCCAGTTGCTAAACAAGGCGGGGAAGGAGATAGCAGAAGGGCTTGCCATAATCTTCCAATCTTCCCTGGGTATGGGGGAGTTGCCATTGGAAAATGGCAAATGTGACAACCTTATTCAAGAGAGTGTGTAAGGGCAGTCCTAACAACTACAGACGAGCTAGTTTAATATCAGTGGTGGGTAAGATTTTAGAAACAATAAATCAAGAAAAATAAAATCAACACACACTTGGCGAGGTTTGAGTCAATTAAGGATAGTCAGCACAGATTTGTAAATGGCAGATCATGTTTCACTAATGTCATTGAATTTTTGATGAACAGAGAAGGTTGATGAAGGGAATGCAGTGGATGTTGCCTATATGGATGTTAAGAAGTGTTTGGTAATGTACCACTTAAAGGCTGATTAACAAAATTGAATCTCATTGAATAGGAGGGTCAGTGTACAATTGGATAAAAAAAATTGGCTGAAGACAGAAACAGCAAGTTGCAGTAAATGGTTGTTTTTCACACTGGAGGATAGTAGACAGTGGTGTTCCCCAAGGGCCAATGCTGGGACCATTTGCGATATATTGTCACACCAACCTGCTTTGTTGAATGATAATTTTTTTGTAATCTACTGACTGGAGATCTGAATTTGTATTTTTTGAAGAAATTTTAAAAAGAACAGATAAAAATGACTTTGTAGGCAGTTTAAGATGGCCACCTAATTTGCAACACTATATTCTAAATTGTAAGGCCTGTGAGGAGGGATTATAAATGCCTGCTCATTTCCCAGCAAGAAGCAAAACCCAGGAAGTTTAAAGGAACTGCCTGTTCTTTTAGCAAGAAGAAATACTGCTAACTGCTATGTTTGAATCCCTGAGTGACTGTCATGCGACAAGCCCCTTCCCATTTGTGGTTTCAAGCTGGTATTTTCTCTGCAGCAGAGGAGAAGCTTCTGAGCTCTGACACGTGCAGCCTTAAGCTCTATTTCAGCTTACAAGCTTTGAATTCTGCCAGTTGACTGACCACCTTTGCATACTCCAGCTACAATCAGAAACCCTGTTGGAGGAAATCATCTGCATTGCTGTCTCTAAGAGACCCACCAAACCTGTCATCTAGTGGTTAGCACCACAGCCTCACAGCTCCAGCGACCCAGGTTCAATTCTGGGTACTGCTTGTGTGGAGTTTGCAAGTTCTCCCTGTGACTGCGTGGGTTTTCGCCGGATGCTCCGGTTTCCTCCCACAGCCAAACGACTTGCAGGTTGATAGGTAAAGTGGCCATTATAAATTGCCCCTAGTATAGGTAGGTGGTAGGGGAATATAGGGACAGGTGGGGATGTGGTAGGAATATGGGATTAGTGTAGGAGTAGTATAAATGGGTGGTTGATGGTCGGCACAGCCTCGGTGGGCCGAAGGGCCTGTTTCAGTTCTGTATCTATAAATATAAATATAAACTCTTCAAACTAAAAGCCACAGGACCACTGAATTCAGCTAGAAGCCAGCTGCATCACCAAAAATGACAGACTGTATACCCTTTTTTTGTATGGACTCTAACTCAACCAATCTATCTTTCCCCACTCTGTAACCTATTTATGTGTGTAAACCTCTAGTGTGTATCAGTGAAAGTTGGCGCGTAGTTTGTTATTTTCATTAGTTTGGTTTAGGTACAATAAAGTTAACCCCTTTCTTTGTAAAACACAAGCAAATCTGTCCGATTGGTGCTTGTGATGATTATAGCAAGTACATAATCAAACACCTACTGAACTGGCCAGTACATCGACTTTAAGAAAGAATTAACCTGTTGCGGTTAAACAAGGAGAGGGAAAAGAAGGAAGCCCTTCGACCCCTCCTCACTTGACCATAACAATATAAGTGACTTGGATCTTGAAATAGAGTAGAATCCCAAAATTTGCTGATGACAAACAGTGGCAAACAGTGAGGATGATATGAACCACCTGCAACAGGACACAGATAGGCTAGCAGAATGGGCAGACAGGTGGCAGATGGAATTTAATACAGAGAAGTGTGGGGTGATGCATTTTGGCAGAAGGAATGGGGAGAGGCAACATATATTAATCGCACAGTTCTAAAGAGTATGCAGGAACAGAGGGACCTGGGGTTGCATGTGCATCGACCTTTGAACATGGCAGGACATATTGAGAGAGCGATTAGTAAAGCATATGGGATCTTGGGCTTCATAAACAGAGGCATTGAGCACAAAAGCAGGGAAGTTATGCTGAACCTCTATAAAGCTCTGGTTAGGCCCCAACTAGAGTATTGTGTCCAGTTCCAGTAACCGCACTTTAGGAAGGATGTGAGGGTGCTCGAAAGGGAGCAAAGGAGATTTACCAGAATGATTCCAGGGATGGGGGATTTTAATTACAAGATTAGGTTGGAAAAACTGGGGTTGTTCTCCTTAGAACAACAGGAGATTGAGGGGAGATTTAATAGAAATGTACAAGATTATGATAGGCTTAGATAGGTTAGACAAGGAAAATCTGTTCCCATAACTAATGGTACATGTACTTGGGGACACACATTGAAGGTTTTGGGGGAATATGAGGAAGACCTTTTGTTTTAACAAAGCGGGTCGTGATGATGTGGAACTCACTGCCCACAAAGGTAGTGGAAACGGAGACAATCAATGACTTCAAAAGGAAATTTGATGGCCACTTGAAGCAAAGAGACTTGTAGGGCTAAGGTGGGGGAGGGGGGCGGGAATCGAGCGGTGGAGTGGGACTGACTGGATAGCTCTGTAGAGAGGCAGCATGGACCCGATGTGCTGAATGGCCTCCTTCTGTGCCATAAATGACTATGACTCATTAATGTCACTTACAGCAGCTGTTCAAGCCTTTCTGTTTTTTTAAATGCAAACGATAAAGGACATTTTGTCCAGTTACACCTCCCTTAATTCCCAACTGGGATTTTAATATGGACCTTAATCAGACGATCGACTCACCATTCAAACCTCTTTGAACATGTGATCTTAAGTTTCTTATTTGGAAGACAGAATTATTTGTAGTGCTGGTATTTGCCCACAGGGTTAATGAGCTGCTGATCAACTCTATTTGATTTGGCACGAGAATGAAACAGTTTTAAGGACTCTCCCGGGATTTCCCCCTCAAGCATTCTTTCAGTTTTGTCTGGGTCAGTAGATTATTAAATGTAGATTGTAGGTTTTCACTGCACTGAAGTGCTTTGCTTTTGCATCAACTGGATTGAGGACTTTTTTTTTTGGAATCTTAGCAGTTGTTTGTGTCATTGGGAATAAAGTCAGCTTACTTGGTGACAAAGCAGTGCAACTTATACTGAAGTGGTTATTGGAGTGTATTCTTCATTGTTAAATTTTAACCAGTTGTCAGGCCCAGTAAAGGCATGTCCTATCCATAAATTTAAACAATAGACTGTATTCAGCATAGAATCATCTGGAGCTGAATTTTCTTTTTAAATGAACCGCAATGGAGATTAAAATGCTGCATAAGTTGGCTTCCCAGGGTCAGGTGACTTTTGCAATATTGGCCCTGCCACGGAAGTATCTCAAGCCTCCGGAAAGTTCCTAATTGAATGACCGTGGGTGGAGTGCCTCCCTTGAATGGCCACACCAAAAGGAAACCATTTGTGGAATTCATACTTCCTATTGTTTGTGGTTATACCCAAAGCTCAATATCTATGCACTCCTCGGGCTGCATTTTGCGTAGGAGGCGTGACTCTCAGCGCCAGGCCAAAAAGGCGGGGGAACCCTTGCCTCTGCCTTTTCATGCTCCCACCACACCACCCCCCCGCACCCCCAGGCCCAGCGCTGGACCCCCAGATGAGAGATAGGTGAGGCGAGGTCGCCAGGGCCAGTCCGGAAGGCACCTGGAAGTGGGAAAGGGAGGGGGTGCTGGGGACTGGCCATGCAGTCCGGTGGAGGGGGGGTTCCAGTTCCTCTGTGGGCCACCCCCAAGCCCACAGGGAGGGCACCACGTGTTGCAAGACACCCTCCCCACAGTAGGTGAGATCCCAGAATTGGCTGTTACTAGGCCACTTAAGGGCTTAAACTGGGCTCTGGGAAGGTCATCAGCCTGTCCCACCCCTGGGAAGATCACTTGGTGCTGCGTCCTCCGCCCTACCTGCCACCCATCGTGCTACTCCATGCCCCCCACCGGCCTCCGACCCCGCCTCAGGGGTCCACACAAAATCCAGCCCTTAGACTCACCATCTCAGAGCTTGAAACTTAAAGACAGCTATAAAAAAAAAACAGTCAAATCATAAACTAGGCGCAAATGGCCGCCATCCATCCCCCATTGTGTAGCAGTGGCTTCAAACTTCCAATCGTTCTGGATAGATAATAGAAGTATTGATCAGGTGGTCACCTGACCAAAACTAATTGCGGATATTAAATCTTATTATTCCAAGCACCAGGGAGAGACTGGGCAGTCTTCAAACAGCTGCAGATACAGCAGCAGAGGCAAAACACTTATATCTTAAAACTAGTGATTACTACACCTTAAGGCCTCTGAGCCTGTTCCTTTTCAAGTCCACAAGTACAGAAAACCTATCTCCTAGTAGTAAGACTACAAGCAACTAACTTTGGGACCTGTAGAAAATCCATCCCTTTGAGAGAATCCTGCAAAACTTCAATATAATGACTCCAGCTATCAACTCCACTTTACACTTACGGAGTGAAGGCTCCTTCTTCACTGGGCTTGTAACACTTGTCTTTTCCCCAAGCTGAGCCAAATCATGTGACTTATAAACTCTTCCTTCATTTGTAACTTGTAAAAGTGCACTATTCTCCAAACAGTTTTCTTGTGTGTGTGTGTATATATATATATATATATATATATAGTGTTAGACTTTGAGGTGAACGTGTGAATAAAAATAATTCTCTTTATTTCAATCCAGAGTGCTGCTGGTTATTTAAATTGGCCATACACTCAGGGGTTAAGAAACACACCCATCTTCCTTTTTTCAAAAAAAACCCACTGATTATGGACAGTAAAGCAAAAGGAACTCGGGTTTCAGTTCTCTCTCATTTCTGTCCCTCCCTGCAGTCATCCCCTCAGTCCCTGCTGGATCACTATGGCAATACATAATTTAGTAATACAGAATTTCGGGAAGTCATTTTGAGGTTATTGTAGATCAAAAAGAGATGGTTTATCGTGCAGAGGTTTTATACAGATCAGGAACAGGCGGCCATCACAGAGACGAATCATTGTTAAAAAATGATTCTGCAGAACCAATAAAGATTAGATAGGATCCTATGCAATATAAGGGATGCTATAATTAGAAGAATGATAAAGACCCTACAATGTAGACAACCCTTCTATTCCCTTATGTTTCACTGTTGTAAACAGGTTCCAGAGTTTAAAAAAATGCAAGGCCACACAGCGTTCTAACAGCTGAATATTGCGAGTTAAAGTGCATGTTTTGTGTTATCTGATAAAAAAAACACTTACAATTTAAAAGATTATGGGTTAGTTTCCTTTCACACTATGCACACATGACACCGGACCTCCCAGCACTTAATGCACTCTGATTTTCAAAAGATATAATTACACAGAGAGGTTGGTGAATAGGTATCACTTCTGCAGGTATTAAAATGTATATCGTGCACCATGGAATATGGCAGTTGGCTAAGCAAATTGCGCCTGTGAGTACTGATGCAGTATGAACTGGAGTTCAGTGATTTTGTAGTTTAAACTAAGTGTTATGCATAATTTAAGAATTCCAGGTTTGTACACGTGGTGGTGACTAAAGCATATAGTTGAAAATAGAGCTTAAAATTGTATGACTAAAGTTTGTCCAATTTTTGAAATGGCTTATTTTATAACTAAACGCCTGTTGTTTTGGTCTGTATCATCTGGCTTTGTTGAATATAAGCACTGCTCCCCTACATAATTAGGAATTCCATCATCCATGTGTCAGTTTATCTTAATGAGGTTACCAGTAAAATATGTCCATTCTACAATTTTCAGTGTTTATAAAATTCAATACATCAATTGTAAAACGTATTTAGAGATCTGCACAGGACGTTGGATGGTCCCCAAAAAGGTGTGAGTACAGAAAACATTCTGTGACACTGCCATAATATCCAGGATGATTTTTTTTTCCCCATAACGAGGCACCAATCCAAAAGCTAATATACTGGCTGTGCAAGAAGGAAGATAAAACCCATTTTCTATTCACCACATGTTCCAACTGTGTGCTGTTGAGAACACCTGCTCAGAATTTGCTCAGATAAGAAAGAAACCTTCACTTACAATATCATGAAGCAATTACCATTTCATTACCACTGTATTTTCAGTGTCTCACCAAAGCAAGTAGCACAGCAACACACTGAATTGAAATAAATTTTATACTGGGTAGGTACCAAAAAAAAGCCAACCACTAAAAGACTGTACTATATAATGGTAAATGACCTTTCTGCTCATTAACAGTAATAAGCTCGATGGGATTGTCATTTAAAATGAACTGAAGATAATCTTTTCATTATGCTGTTAATTTTTCTGTTCTGATACTTTCTCAGCTATTTATTCTTGGATTAAACCAATATGTAACTATTTCATTTTTAAGGCTCACTGGATGCAGAGGCATTTGCATTTTCTGCTGCGGATTCTGGGTAATCTAACAGAATGGCAAGATTTCAGGTTGGAATTTTCACTCTGGAATCTTATTGTTACAACCACAGTGAATTTGCTAATGTGAAAAATATGAAATTATGAACCCCCAGGCCAAGTGAAAGAATTAAACAACAAGATTTCATCTTTTAAAACTTTTATTATAACAATTAAACCAAATGAAATCCCCATTAACTAAATGGTACTTTTTAAGTAGCTGATAGCCCAAATTACAAAGGAAGGTGTTTACGTATTAAAATACTTCTAAACCTAACAGCACACTTGTACGTTACATAGTCATCTTTGATGGCAAAATCTTTGCAGTTAAAAGTCCCAAGCTCCTCACAGTTGCAATGGGCTGGATCTCCCAGACCTTTTCAAAGATCAACGTCTTCTTCGCTCACTTCTCTGAGCACTTTCGACCTGGTCGTCTTTGAATAAGGCGATTCCTGCTGAACTTCTACTTCTCTGCAAGCATCAACTTTCAAAACATGCTCTTCGCAGCCTTTTGCTGTATCATAAATCTGAGAGCAGCTGTCTTCTCTCTCTCTTTCTTGAGACTGCTACTGCCGGTTGTCTTCCTTCCAGCCTGCTCTGAGGCCGCAACCACTGGCTTCTTCTCTTACAGCCTGCCTGCCTTCAAAAAAAATTGTTAAATTTATCTGGATTCAAAAGTCAACAGCTTATTGTCCTGTTCCAATATGCAAAGTCCAGAAGTCTGGTTTCACAGAGCCACCTGAGCCTTCCATTGTTCTCAGGTGTTAACAGCTGCTTGGTACATTTCCATCTTAGATTCCTTGTTTTATGACCTGAAAGTCCGGGGAGGGTGAAACCCATTGTTCTTCAGGAGTTACTCCTGCAGTTTCTTTCTTTCAAAAAAAGTATTTGATCTGTCTTGTCCTTTAGCAGAATTGATGTGAGGTTAGCTGACCTTTCAGACCCCATCTTAAACTTTAAAAAAAAAATCACAATTTTTATAATCACGTTACAAAGTCCAGCGCTCATAACACTATTCTCTTTACTGTGGAGCAGGCTGCCCCAAAGCTGACTTCTAAGCAAATTAAATATTAGTTCTCCATGAGGTAATATTACCAAAAATACTAAGCAGTAAAATATTGCAACAGTTATCAGGGAGTGTGAAAATGGTTCTCGCCACAGAATTAAGATGCAGCAGAAAAAGAACTCAGAAAATAAAAGAAATGGGAAATTGTACAAATGTGGTGAAGTGGCTGGCTTCCTCATGTGGCTTAGTTTCCTTTTGCACTTAAGTGTCACTCAAGATCCTCATGAGCCTGGTCGATTGTGCCTCATCACTGGTTACCATAGTTACCTGAGCCTTTTTAAACAGAATGAGCAAAGACAACAAGAAAAATAAAGATGGTTTTGTCATTGGATTTAAAGCAATGTAGCATTTATAATAAATGTTATGCAAGGCGGCAAAGTCAGTTACTACAGTAACAGTGGCATTAAATTCTGAAACATTGTAAAGACAAAAATCAACATTTTAAAGTGGACATCCAGAATTGTCACCCAACAGAAGTACAGAAATACATCTGTGCTCAACTCATCCTCTCTTCAGAGAAGGGTACATGGAAATGCATAGAAAGGTGAATTATTAACAGAAAAAAAAAATCAGACATGCAGAATTAATTATCTCATCCCGAGATTGTGCTTTATGCCCTTGTGAAAATAATTGTCACTGCTAAAACAGTTTAAAAAATGTTGAAAAAACATTATACTCAATGCAAATAATGGCCACTTGTAATATATCTCAAGTGTGTGTTAATAGGTAAATACAGGCCTCATTTAAAAGGTGATGCATTTCACATTCTCACTAAAATATGTGTTGAAATATCTTGTGGCTTCACTTTAACCAGCTTATTTCTAATTTTACAATATCCCCTCATTTTGGATTTCTACTGGAGCAAACTTTATTTTTTCCCTTTCCTAAATTGTTAATTATAATCCTTCTTTAAAATATGCCAATCAGATCACACACAAAACCTCCATCAGTGAGGACTATGAACCAACTTTACCCAGACTTTCAGCATAACTTGTATAAAGGCAATTGCATCACTGAAAGCTCACATAAAATACACAACTTAATTAAGACCAGCAGGTAAGCTTTATTCTCATTTGATTTTTTTCTCAGTATCTCTTGTGAGAGAAACTTTGCTATACAAAAGGACTATGTTGAGCACATTCAGTTCCTGGATCCAAAGAATAAATTACTGATGCTAAAAATACACACTATGGACGGGGTTGGGAACCCAATGCCTGGAACATTTCTGGGTCCTGAACCCACATCACGTCAGTGCACTATTTTTAAATGAAGGTAAGTTAATTGGCCTGGGTGCGAGTCCAGTGCCCAATTGGAGTCACAGGAAGCTTCCTGGAGGCGGGAACCAGTCGCTGAGGGCCTGGTCTTAAAAGGCAAGCAGCAGCCATGACGGGGCTTGCCGTCGCCTTGAGGGAGATCAGAGGGCCCTTGTGGGCATATGCCCCCAAGCGGCACCCCGTTGCTCTAATGCCTCCCTGGAGGCTCTAGTCTATCCAAGAGGAGAGAGCTTGACCGGCTTCATTCCCTAGGATTAGGTCCAATACTGCCCCTTCTCTCGTCGGACTTTCCACATACTGGCTCAAAAAGCTCTCCTGTATGCACTTTAAGAATTCCGCCCCCTTTAAGCCTTTTGCACTAAGACTATCCCAGTTAATATTGGGGAAGTTGAAATCCCCTACTATTATTACCCTATTATTAAAAAATACTAATTACACTAGGGGCCTTGTTCTGCTCCAAACACTACCCACTACAATCTAAAGTCCTTAATAAATTACACTAATTAAAAAAAATATTTAAAAAACACCCTTTAGTACTACTCACCTTATCACTTGAGGTTATTTTTGAAAAATACTTTCCCCTTTTTTAAGCAATTTAAAAAACCCAACCAATCACCTTGCAGAATTTCTGTGATGTCACGGAGTTTGTTTTCTCTTTTCGAGCCTCAGCGTGCGCCGAGAGACACAGGCAGTCTGCCGCCGCTCCGGATCAGCTTCCTCGCAGGTCCGCCAGCCATCGCTCCGCTCCGCTCTCAGCTAATTGAATGAGGGCCTCGAGTCCCGCTCTTTATTTACAGCCGCCGCTCCGGTTCAGCTTCCTCGCAGGTCTGCCGGCCGCCGCTCCGCTCCGCTCTCAGCGAATTGAATGAGGGCCTCGAGCCCCGCTCTTTATTTACAGCCGCCGCTCCGGATCAGCTTCCTCGCAGATCCGCCAGCCGCCGCTCCGCTCTGCTCCCAGGTAACGTTCTGTAAATAGTTAGCTCTATACTGTGTAATAGTTTAGCCGTTTTATAAACCTGTCTGAGATCTTCAACCAACTAGACTCCAAGCATCTCATTTATGTTGCATTAGACAACATAAAAGAACTCGTTACAACAGCCAAATGCAGCACCGCACTGAGTGGTGCAGGAGCAGCGCACGGATATGCACAGGAGTGAAACTCTCTGGAGCAATGACCACTCTGTTACCTAGAGTGGATGCCAACTGTGTCCCAGTCCATGGCCGTCAGGAAAGGGCTGAGACGGTCCGAGCAGAAGATGAAGGGCCCACCCCTCAGGGGGCACCAGAATCACCCTTCGGCCCCCTCCCCCTCTGACTCAGGAACAATCCGTGTGCTAGGGCCCTGTGACTGAGGCAGCCCTGCCATGACACAGCCACAGCAGCATGAGGAGGAGCCCCCAAGAGCACCTCCAAAATGAGAACGGAAACAACGGGCATCTCAGCCAGTAGCAGAGAGTGGGGAGCAGGCTGCCTCCACCTCGTCCTCTGCCACAGGGGGAGCACCCCGTAGACGTGGTAGGGACAGGAAACGCCATGGCATTGAAGTCACTTAATGGGTCACCTGGGTGCTATTGTTTACATCTGTTATTACTTTGTTTGCCTCACAATTTAACTTATTTTACCACTCTGACAGGTGCATTTGTTGGCTCATCTCAAAAGGGGGATGTTGCATTGTGGGGCAGGTGGCAGGGACATGGGGCCCCGAGAATGTTATGTGCCTCTGCCTTGTGATGTTGGACAATGGGGGATGGAGGAACCCTCCATCTGCATATTTGTGGCTGCCAATGCAACTTTGCAGTTAAGAGTCAAAGCGATGAAATAGCTGGAAGGTGCGTTGTGGGGTCATCAGCTGCAAGGGCTCGGGGGAGATCAGGTGAAGTGCTGCTAAATTAGCGGGGCCCTTGCTGCTATGCCAGCCTGCAGTTCAGTGAGGTCTGGGACAGCATGGTTGGGCGCCCTCTGCTCCCTGGGTGCTAGCCACCTCTGGAGCGATCCATTCCTCCTCCTCCTCTGCAGGTGGAGTGACATTCCAACTCCACCACTTCATCCATCTCCAGGCCTCTTTCCAGTGTCATGTTTTGCAGGGTGCAGCCGACGACCATGATAAAGAGACACACTGGCTGGCTCATACTGGAGCCATAAAAGCCCATCTTCAAGAGGCCAATGGTCTGTTCAATGCAGGTCATGTTAGGAGGTGGCTCTGGTTGTCATGCCTCTCTCCATCCATGTCTGGGTCCTGAATGGTGGTCAGCAGCCACCTCCATGCGGATAATCCTTATCCCCCCAAGCAGCCATCCACAGAGTCTGGAAGTGAGCCTGAAAAGGGACTCTTCCAAGATAAAGGAGTCATAATAGCTGCCCAGGAACTGGTGCATACCTGCAAGATTTGCTTCCTGTGGTCACAGACAGCTGCACAATGAGTGGTAGCCCTTTCTGTTGCGGAATCTGACTGGCTTGTATGTTGATGCCTTGATGGCTACGTGGTTGCAATCAATGACCCCCTGGACCTGAAGGAATCCACTGATGGCGGTAAAGCCCAACGACCATCTGTGCCAAAGTGGATGTAGTTTCCCGCCCTCTGGAATATGACATCTGTGACCTTTCTGATGGCGTGATAAGGTGTTGATTGAGAGATGCCACCTAGGTCCACAGCAGATCTCTGGAACTCCTGGTGCATAGAAGTTTAGGGCGATGGTGACTTTAATGGCTGCAGATGCAGAGCTGGCATGGACTTGATGGGCCAAATGGCCTCCTTCTGTGCTGTAAATGACTCTAGGTGAGGTACAGGCATGGGGACCACAAGGCCTCAGGTCACTGGGGATCAAAGAACATAGATTTGAGACCATCTGCCTCTTAGACCATCTGCCTGGATAGGCGTAGCCTCCGATAGCACTGGCGTACTGTCATTTGCAGGTAGCTGACTTTTGGGTGGTAGACCCGATGTCTTCAGCAGCACCTTTTCCATGCAGCTCCCACTTTGCTCCTCTGATCTCCTGCTGTCCAGGAGCTTCGATCTTCTACAGCTCATCCTGGCTGCTGTGTCCAATATTCCCATCTGGCCTCCGTCAGCTGGGCTTTGTGCATTCACCAGGCCTTCCCCTGCTGATCCCAGGTGCCAACGTGATGCCAACAGACTCACCTCCCTCTCTGAATTCCTGCCACTCACAGCTGAGAAAATGCAAGTCTTCCAGTTCCAGCAATGATTACTCTGTGGCAATTTTTGCGCAGCTGTGCTTTATTTTGGGCCTTTGCAGTATTTTAATCAGCCTATCCCAAAGCCCTCATGGGGCTCCTGCATTTTTCATGCCTTGTACTACACCCTACCGTGTTCCAGATATAGCATCCTCCCTGTCCCCTTCCTTTAAAAATTGAAAAGTACTCCTGACAAGCCTTTTGATGAGCTCAACAGGTACTTAATTGGAGGCATGCAGGGATGCCATTCCCTCCTTCCTGGCATCCCTTTAAAAATGGCATTGTGTTCCGGAGGTGGTGGGCCACAGTGCCGACCTCTGAGAACACAATCTTCAAATCGTGCTCACATCTGCCCCGCAGGCTTTAAAAATCCGGGATTCTTGAACAATTAATTCCTTTCCAGTAAATGGCATAACATACTGAAACTTGAATGATGGCATTAGAAATGGAAAGGAAAAATTAATAAGGGCTAATAAAGGGATAGCCAGCACTGATGGAAGGCAACTCATATTTGATTAACCTGATTCAGTTCTTTCATGGAGAAAGGGTTCATGAAAGTATATATGTATTTTTAAAAGGCATTTAATAAATCCCCACATAACAGCCTTCTTTGGAAACTAGAAAACACACGGGATGGTGGTAATGGCAGAGAGGAATGGCGAACAGACATTATTCTGACTGAAGAGATGTATGCAGTGGCATCCCCCAGCAGCTTTCATTAAGTCCATTGTTGTTCTTGTTCTATTTAAATTACCTGGACTGGTGTGCAGGGAATACAATTTCAAAGTTTTTTTGTTGATTTGTTTGGGGGATGTGGGCGTCGCTGGCTCGGACAGCATTTATTGCCCATCCCTTAATTGTTCTTGAGAAGGTGGTGGTGAGTTGCCTTCTTGAACTGCTGCAGTCTTTGGGATGTAGGTACACCCACAGTGCTGTTAGGAAGGGAGTTCCAGGATTTTGACCCAGCGACAGTGAAGGAAAGGCGATATAGTTCCAAGTCAGGATGGTGTGTGGCTTGGAGGGGAACTTGCAGATGATGCTGTTCCCATGCATCTGCTGCCCTTGTCCTTCTAGGTAGTGGAGGTCATGGGTTTGGAAGGTGGTGTTGAAGCAGCCTTGGTGAATTGCTGCCACTGTGCGTCGGTGGTGGAGAGAGTGAATGTATGTATATGGGGTGCCAATCAAGCAGGCTGCTTTGTCCTGGATGGTGTCGAGCTTCTTGAATGTTGCTGGAGCTGCACCCATCCAGGCAAGTGGAGAGTATTCCATCACATTCCTGACTTGTGCCTTGCAGCTGGTGGACAGGTACTGGGAGACAGGAGGAGAGTTACTCGCCACAGAACTCCCAGTCTCTGACCTGCTCTTGTAACCACAGCATTTAGGTGGCTGGCCCAGTTCAGTTTCTGCTCAATGGTGACCCCAGGATGTTGATCATGGGGGATTCAGCGATGGCGATTAATTGAACATCAAGGGAAGATGTTTAGATGCTCTCTTGTTGTAGATCGTCATTGCCTAGCACTTAAGCGAAAAGTAACATTCACACATCAGCTCAAGCCTGGATGTTGTGCAGGTCTTGCTGCATATGGACATGGGCTGCTTCAGTATCTGGGGAGTCACCAATGGTGCTGAACATTGCACAATCAGCGATGATGATACAAAACTTGGCAGCATCGTAAGTAGTGAGCAGAATAGTTGCAGACCTCAAAAGGACTTGGAAAGGCAGGTGAAATAGGCAAATAGACGGTAGGTGAAATTTAATACCGAAATGTGCAAGGTGCTGCACATTTGAGGAACAACACACAGAGGCACTATAATCTAAATTGTACTATTTTGAAGAAGGTGCAAAATACACTTTCTTAACCACCTTATCAGCTTGCCCTGCCCGCTCCAAAGGTCGGTGAATATGTACCTTCAGGTACCTTTGTTCTAGCACCTCCCTCAAAATAGTACCATTTAGATTATACTGCCTCTCCATGTTGCTTAATAATGACCATTGGGGGACCCAGCTGCATACCGCTCTTCTTTGGCCTCCTTATCTCGAGAGACAATGGGTAAGCGCCTGGAGGTGGTCAGTGGTGTGTGGAGCAGTGCCTGGAGTGACTATAGAGGCCAATTCTAGAGTGACAGGCTCTTCCACAGGTGCTGCAGAAAAATTTGTTTGTCGGGGCTGTTACACAGTTGGCTCTCCCCTTGCGCTTCTGTCTTTTTTCCTGCCAACTGCTAAGTCTCTTCGACTCGCCACACTTCAGCCCTGCCTTTATGGCTGCCCGCCAGCTCTGGCGAACGCTGGCAACTGACTCCCACGACTTGTGATCAATGTCACAGGACTTCATGTCGCGTTTGCAGACGTCTTTAAAGCGGAGACATGGACGGCCGGTGGGTCTGATACCAGTGGCGAGCTCGCTGTACAATGTGTCTTTGGGGATCCTGCCATCTTCCATGCGGCTCACATGGCCATGCCATCTCAAGCGCCGCTGACTCAGTAGTGTGAATAAGCTGGGGGTGTTGGCCGCCTCGAGGACTTCTGTGTTGGAGATACGGTCCTGCCACCTGATGCCAAGTATTCTCCGGAGGCAGCGAAGATGGAATGAATTGAGTCGTCGCTCTTGGCTGACATACGTTGTCCAGGCCTCGCTGCCATAGAGCAAGGTACTGAGGACACAGGCTTGATACACTCGGACTTTTGTGTTCCGTGTAAGTGCGCCATTTTCCCACACTCTCTTGGCCAGTCTGGACATAGCAGTGGAAGCCTTTCCCATGCGCTTGTTGATTTCTGCATCTAGAGACAGGTTACTGGTGATAGTTGAGCCCAGGTAGGTGAACTCCTGAACCACTTCCAGAGCGTGGTCGCCAATAGTGATGGATGGAGCATTTCTGACGTCCTGTCCCATGATGTTCGTTTTCTTGAGGCTGATGCTTAGGCCAAATTCGTTGCAGGTAGCCGCAAACCTGTCGATGAGACTCTACAGACACTCTTCAGTGTGAGATGTTAAAGCAGCATCGTCAGCAAAGAGGATTTCCCTGATGAGGACTTTCCATACTTTGGACTTCGCTCTTAGACGGACAAAGTTGAACAACCTGCCCCCTGATCTTGTGTGGAGGAAAATTCCTTCTTCTGAAGACTTGAACGCATGTGAGAGCAGCAGGGAGAAGAAAATCCCAAAAAGTGTGGGTGCGAGAACACAGCCCTGTTTCACGCTACTCAGGATAGGAAAGGGGTCTGATGAGGTGCCGCTATGTTCAATTGTGCCTTTCATATTGTCATGGAATGAGGTGATGATACTTAGTTGCTTTGGTGGACATCCAATCTTATCTAGTAGTCTGAAGAGACCACGTCTGCTGACGAGGTCAAAGGCTTTGGTGAGATCAATGAAAGCAATGTAGAGGGGCATCTGTTGCTCGCGGCATTTCTCCTGTATCTGACGAAGGGAGAACAGCATGTCAATGGTCGATCTCTCTGCACAAAAGCCACACTGTGCCTCAGGGTAGATGCACTCGGCCAGCTTCTGGAGCCTGTTTAAAGCGACTCGAGCAAAGACTTTCCCCACTATGCTGAGCAGGGAGATTCCACGGGTAGTTGTTGCAGTGACCGCGGTCACCTTTGTTTTTATAGAGGGTGATGATATTGGCATCGCACATGTCCTGAGGTACTTCTCCCTCGTCCCAGCACAGGCAAAGCAGTTCATGTAGTGCTGAGAGTACAGCAGGCTTGGCACTCTTGATTATTTCAGGGGTAATGCTGTCCTTCCCAGGGGCTTTTCCGCTGGCTAGAGAATCAACGGCATCACTGAGTTCCGATTTTGTTGGCTGTACATCCAGCTCATCTATGACTGGTGGAGGCTGGGTTGCATTGAGGGCAGTCTCAGTGACAACATTCTCCCTGGAGTACAGTTCTTGGTAGTGCTCAACCCAGCGGTCCATTTGCTTGCGTTCGTCAGTGATTATGTCCTTTGATTTAGATTTGAGGGGGACGATCTTCTTGATGGTTGGCCCAAAAGCTCTCTTAATGCCATCATACATTCCTCTGATGTTTCCGGTGTCGGAGGCCAGCTGAATATGACTGCATAGGTGTTGCCAGTAGTCATTTGCACAACGCCTGGCTGTTCTTTGTGCAGTGCTCCTGGCTGCTTTAAGTGCTACGGATGTTAACTCGCTGAGGGCTTTCTTGTAGTTCAACAGTGCAATGCGCTTAGCGGATATGACAGGTTCCAGCTCTTCAATATGAGATTGAAACCAGTCTGCGTACCGCTCACCAGTCAGAATATCAGCTGTTCAACATTCCTCTCTTGTCATCATTTACCACCATCATTTTAATCCCCTCTGTTTTTATTTTCCAAATAAGTCTATTATGTGATGCTTTGTCAAATGCCTTTTAAAAGTAAAATATTGTCACGGAACTGTATTTTCCCCTCCTCAAAAACTGACGGTTTCCCTCCTCTGTTTAAAACAGTGTGCCTTTAAGACTCTGTTCAAAAACACTGTACCTTTAAGAAAGAGTGAGAAGCTTCCAGACTGAGAACAGTGTGTACAGCAGCTGCACCTGTTACCTAGGCAACAGCAGGAGAGGGAGGAGGTCACATAGGGTACTGCAACTTTTAAAAAAACAGCTTCAACCGGTTTGAACTAGAGAGTCCAGCGAAGCCTGCTGAAGGAAGAAGCTGTCTCCTTCTCTCAGCAGAAATTCTACAATGAGCCACAGACTTTATTACTTGCCTAAAAAAGGAAAACAAAAATTTTGAAGAAAACATTTGTATTGCTGGAGGTAGCAAAGTTCATTTTCTTTACTTCCAATCTAAAACGTCTTTGCTTCAAGACCGAGTCTCTCTTGACTAATTGTGTTTTCTAGAATTCACAGTAAAGTTTCAGCTGAAATACTACCAATTTTAAAATCCAAATAGAGACCTGCCGTTATACTCCGTGTTGAAAGAACTGTGTGATGCATGCTGCAGCCGAAGTGCTTTGAATGTCTATCAAGTAAAGAATGTTCATCTTTGGAGACTTCGAATGGCATCTGATTGTTCTAATCTAGATACCCATCAGAAACAGAGCCCACAAAGACTTACAATCCAGTTTTTATTTATTCTTCAGAAACAGCTAAATTTTAAAACATAATTTTTTTTTTAAATGGTTAACCGTTAGTTTTTGAATGTATGTATGTGATCATGGGGGGGTTAGGTTAAATAAGAAGTTATAAGGTCTTTAGACATAAATTTATCTCAATAGTATTAAGATTTAGTTTATTAATAAATAATTAATTTGTTGTTGTCCAAAGATACCTGGTTTGGTGTATTTTTTTTATTCCAGGGGTTAATAAAGTGTTTAATTTGGCTTGTTTTCTGGTTAGGTGGGGAAACTTTAATAATATGCTGCGACCTGTGGAATGATGGAACTGAAATAACAGTGCTCGTAGCAATATATAAATGTACAGGGCACGACCTTCATTAACCCACTCACTGACTTTATCATTGAACTGAATCAGATTAGTTGTGTAAGGAAAGGGGATTTTTTTTATTCTTTCATGGGATGGGAGTGTCACTGGCAAGGCCAGCATTTATTGCCCATCCCTAATTGCCCTTCAGAAGGTGGTGGTGAGCTGCCTTCATGAACCGCTGCAGTTCATCTGGTGTTGGTACACCCACGGTGCTGTTAGGGAGGGAGTTCCAGGATTTTAACCCAGCAATAGTGAAGAAACAATGATATAGTTGCAAGTCAAGATGGTGTGTGAGTTGAAGGGGAACTTGCAGATGGTGGTTTTCCCATGCATCTGCTGTCCTTGTCCTTCTGGTGTTAGAGGTTGCGGGTTTGGAACATGCTGCTGAAAGAGGCTTGGCGAGTTGCTGCAGTGCATCTTGTATATGGTAAACACTGCTACCACTGTGCACTGGTGGTGGAGCGAATGAATGTTTAAGGTGGTGGATGGGATGCTGATCAAGTGGACAGCTTTGTCCCGATGGTGTTGAGCTTCCTGAATGTTATTGGAGCTGCACTCATCCAGGCGAGTGGAGAGTATTCTGTCAAACTCCTGACTTGACCCTTGTAGATGGTCGACAGGCTTTGGGGAGTCAGGTGTGAGTTACTCGCTGCAGAATTCACAGCTTTTGATCTGCTCTAGTAACCATGGTATTCACATGGCTAGTCCAGTTCAGTTTCTGGTCAATGGTAACCCCCAGGATGTTGATAGTGGGGGATTCAGCCATGGTAATGCCATTGAACATCAAGGGGAGATGGTTAGATTCTCTCTTGCTGTCGACTGGCATTGCCTGGGACTTGTGTGGCGTGAATGTTACTTGCCACTCATCAGCCCAAGCCTGAATATTGTCCAGGTCTTGCTGCATATGGACATGGACTGCTTCAGTATCTGAGAAGTTGCGAATGATACTGAACACTGTGCAAATATCAGCGAATATTCCCACTTCTGAGTTTATGATAGAGGGACGGTCATTGATGAAGATGGTTGGGTTTAGCCTCAGGAACTCCTAAAGCGACGCCCTGGGGTCTAGATGTTTGGCCTCCAATAGCCACAACCATCTTCCTTTGTACTAGGTATGACTCCAACCAGTGGAGCGTTTCCCCCTAATTCACATTGACTGCAGTTTTGCTAGGGCTCCTTGATGCCATACTCAGTCAAATGCTGCCTTGATTTCAAGGGCAGTCACTCTCACCTCTTGAATTCAGTTCTTTTGTCCATGTTTGGATCAAGGCTGTAATGAGGTCTGGAGCCAAATGGCCCTGGCGGAACACAAACTGAGCATGAGAGAGCAAGTTATTGCTGTGTAAGTTACTATTGATAGCACTTCTGATGACAAGTTCCATCATTTTGCTGATGATAGACGGTAAACTGATGTGGGGGGGGTGGGGGGGGGGTGGTATCACATGCTGCTTTCACTGATTTGTCCTGCTTTTTGTGTACAGGACATACCTGGGCAGTTTTCCAAATTGTCTGTTAGATGCCAGTGTAGTAGCTGTACTAGCTCTACTAGCTTGGCTATGGGTGTGGCTAGCTCTGAAGCACACGTCATCAGTACTATTGCTGGAATGTTGTCAGGGCCCACAGCCTTTGCTGTATCCACTGCCTTCAGCAGTTTCTTGCTATCACGTGGAGTGGATTGAATTGACTGAAGGCTGACATCTGATGTTGGGGACCTCAGGAGGAAGCAGAGATGGTTCACTCACTTGGCGCTTCTGGCTGAAATGGTCGCAAATGCTTCAGCCTTATTTTGCACGGAGGTGCTGGGCTCGCCCATCATTTACATTGGGGAAGTTTGTGGATCCTCCTCCTCCAGATGTTTAACTGTCCACCACCATTCACAACTTAGGATGTGGCTGGACAGCAGAGCTTTGATCTGATCCGTTGGTTGTGGGATCGCGTAGCTCGGTCTATCACATGCTGCTTTCGCTGTTCAGCTATTGTTGCTGATGGTCCACTGCGCCTCATGGATGACCAGTTTTGAGCTGCTAGGTCTGTTCTGAATCTATCCCATTTAGCACGGTGGTGGTGCCACACAACACGATGGATGGTATCCTCAGTGTGAAGTCGGATCTTCGTCTTCACGATGACTGTGTGGTGGTCACTCCTACCAATAGTGTCACGGACAGATGCATCTGTGACAAAATAGTGTTATTAAAGGATGCCCCATAATCTTAATGCAATAGGTAGAGATATTTGTCTACGTATGGCCATCTTAATCACTTCTTTTTATGCTTCTGAACTGCGGATAGAGGAAGCCTGGGATGTGAACACTGTGTATAGAATTTGTTCTTCAGACAGCATGATGCTCCATCTACTTACATCAACTGATATAGTGCAATATGGATATATTTCATCCTTCATGATCAAGGCCACTTGACTGCAAAACTACCAGTCAGCGGCTTACCTATCCTGCCAAGATTACAGTCCAGTTGCAATAGGTCTCACACATAGTAGTCTCTTGTAATTGTGCCAAGTATCCAACTGCTAGCCAACTGTCAATAGTGAAATTGTTATTCTACATCAATGGACAATGACAAGGCTGCATTACTTCAGCTGGCTGCATCTTCAGGAGCCTCAATAAGAATTATGAACTGGATACACACAAGGTGATATAGATTAGCTTCCAGGGCTTGGAGCATTTTCTGTTGTCCCAATACAAAATTAGGTCATGATGAAAAAGACCAATTGACATGACATACTCTGACTGATGTGCTGAGTCATTAGTATAGTCATTGATCTATGCTGCTGCTTTGTCCAATCTATATTTTTTATATAATTTACAACTACAAAAACAATAAAACATCATCCAGGGCTTGTACTGATACATTAGAACAAGTTTCTTTCGATTGCAAGTGTGGTTTTTGTCCTTTGGTCATGAAAGCAGAACCTATCCCTCGCTATCTGGCGGAACCTATCCCTTACTGTCTGAATTTAATTTAAAATGTGGATGAAATATCTTATGGTACAGTATGATTTCAACTAAACCAAACTTATATTTGTGATTTTTTTCTTTTTTAAAGTTTTATTCCTAAGATTCTTTTTCAAATTAATATTGCAGATTAATTTCAGCCAATCAATTTGTAGAAAGAAACCCACAAATAACATTCAAACCATTCCACAGATGCTGCCAGACCTGCTGAGTATTACCAGCATTTCTTGTTTTTATTTCAGATTTCCAGCATCTGCAGTATTTTATTTTTATTTTATTCAAACCATTTTATGTATTTTACATGAGAACAGAATCCTCTTTACAGGAAATGTGGTTGTTTGAAATTAATAAAAGCAATTCAATAGACAGGAAATTCCTTCAGCTCACAGACATATTATTTGGAACCTTTCTCAAAATAAAATCCACGTGTTTTGCCGTAGCAAACAACTATTTTCCTTATACTCTCTCAGGGCAGATATTTGGGATGTTGAGTGTGAAAGTACATTAGACAGCTTCTCACAGCAACTGTCAGCAGTAAATTCAGACATCCAATCAGAAATTATTCATTACCATTCCAACCATTGGCCCTCTGCAAAATGCAGAACTTATTACACAAGTGGCAGAAAGTGAACACACAGAATATAACTCACTCAAATTAATGTATTAATCAATCAGTGCAAAAAAAAAAGGATAATTCTCTGGGAGGTAAATTTAAGCAGTGAACTGCAAATAACTTTGGTCTATTATTATGAGAGAAGCCACTGCCATTGCTGTGACCCCCATGACCAACATCCTGGGAGTCACCATTAACCAGAAACTCAATTGAACAGCCACGAAAAATTTGTGGCTGCTAGAGCAGGTCAGACGTTTTTTATTCTGTGGCAACTGGCTCACTTCCTGACTATTCACCATCTAAAAGGCATAAGTCAGGAGTGTGATGGAATATTTCCCATTTGTTTGGATGAGTGCAGCTCCAACAACACTCAAAATGCTCAACACCATCCAAGACAAAGCAGGTTGCTTGATCAGCACCTCATCTACTAGCTTAAGCATCCACTCCCACCACCACTGGTGTACCGTGGCTGCAGTATGCATTTACAGGCTGTGCTGCAGCAACTCACCAAGGCTTTTCAGTCGCACCAGTAGAAAGTCAAAGATAGCAGAAGGATGGGAACACCACCAAGATCCCCTCAGAGTCACACATTATCCTGACTTGGATATATATTCCTTTAGGAGTAGCTTCAACTTCGACTGCAGCAGTTCAAAAAGGTGGCCCACCACCAACTTCTCTTGGGAAACTAGGGATGGGCAATAAATGCTGGCCTTGCCAGCAATGCTCCCATCCCTAAGAATTATGCGTCTCCAGAGTAGACAAAAATTCAAAAATCTGTACAATGACATCATAAAATTGTGACAATTCGGTAATATCAAGTTTATAAATATGCTGTAATATTAGTTAATCCACTAGGTGGAAAGCTAGCCAAGCTTTGCAAAAAAATAAAGTTAGTGTGAGTACCATGTTGCTACTTAGTATCTGTTTTGGTCTTTCAAGCCAAATTTCATAAAAGGCATCTAGACTCCCTTCACCATCTATGGCAGAAATAGTATTTTCTGGAATCTCCTATTATATGGGGTGCCCTGTTATTCACAATGTCATCATCAAGCTAACTGTTTGGTGAGGATCTGGTAAGTGATTAAGGTCCATTCTAACCCTAATGTATAAAATCGTAAAGGAACTTGTGGTAAGTTTAATAAAAAATATAAAAAAGGAAAATAAAATAAATAATTGAATAAAATAATTAAGTAGTTAATTAAAACACATTAAGGCTGGCAGGACAGGTGATGTGTCACAGCTGCAGCATGTGGGAGCTGCTGGACGCCAGTGTGATCCAGGGCAAACACGTCTGCAGTAAGTGTTTGCGGCTCGAAGAGCTTCGGCTCAGAGTCATTGAACTGGGTCCGAGCTCAGACACTGTGACATATCAGGGAGGGGGAAAGTTACCTGGACATTTTGTACCAGGAGGTGGAAACACCCCTTAGGATAGGGTCTTCTGATTTGGTCAGTGGTCAGGGACAGGACAGTGTGGCTGCAGCTGAGGCAGGTAAGGGGACCCAGAAGGCAGGAGTACAGGAGCCTCAGCCCATGTGATTGTGCAACAGATTTGAGGTTCTTTCAGCTTGTTTGGATGAGCATGGGGGCTAAAGGGTGGATGAGCGACCTGACCATGGCACCATGGTACAGGAAGCCATTCAAGTGGAGGGAGAAAAAAGGAATGTAGTGGTAGCAGGGGACAGTATAGTGAGGGGAATTGACACTGTTCTCTACAGCAAAGAGTGAGAGTCCAGACAGCTGTGTTGCCTGCCCGGTTCCAGGGTTTGGACATCTGCTCGGGACTGGGGAGGAACTTGCAGTGGGAGGGGGAGGATCCAGTTGTCGCAGTCCATGTAGGTACCAACGACATAGGTAGGACAAGGAAAGAGGTTATGCATAGTCAGTATGAGGAACTAGGCATCAAATTAAGAGGCAGAACCTCAATGGTAATAATCTCTGGATTATTACCTGAGCCATGTGCAAATTGACATAGGGCTCAAAAACTGCTGTGGTGTGTTCACTGAAGTGAGTTCTAGTTCATGCGCACTGGCACCAGTACTGGTAAAAGTGGGAGCTGTACCGTTGGGACAGTCTACACCTGAACCGTGCTGGGGCCGGTGTTCTAGCGAGCCGCATAACTAGTGAAGTAGAGAGGGTTTTAAACTGAAGAGTGGGGAGCAAGGGATCAAATTTGGGAAGATATGGTAAATCAAGGAGTAGAGATGAGGCAAGAGAGAAGGGTATTGATATGGGAAATGATAGACTGTGACAGGAAGGGGCAGAGCGTACAAATCTAAGAGTAAATCAACAGAGAAGGCTAGAGGTTACAAAGATAATAAAAAAGTACACACATAAAGTCTCTCTATCTGAATGCACATAGCATTTGAAACTAAACAGATGAAATGAGAGCACAAATAGAAATAAATAAGTACAATCCGATAGCCATTGCAGAGAAATGGCTGCAGGACAACATAGATTGGGACCTGAATATTGAAGGGTACATAGCAATTAGGAAGGACAGGAAGCTAGGAAAAGGTTGAGGGGTAGCTCTGTTAATTAATGATGGCATTAGCGCAATAGAGAGGGAGACCAGGATGTAGAAGCAATTTGAGTAGAGATGAGAAATCATAAAGGTAAGAAGTCGCTTGTGTGAGTGGTGTACAGACCACCTAACATTAACCACACTGTAGGACAGCGTATAAAATGTAGAATTATTGGCAGATTGTCAGAAAGGTGTAGCGATTATTATGGGGGATTTTAACCTACATATAGACTGGAAAAATCAGATGGGCAGAAGTATCCTAGATGAGGAGTACATAGAATGTTCTCAGGATAATTTCTTGGAACAATATGTTGTGAAGCCAACCAGAGAGCATGCTGTATAAGTCCTGGTATTGTGCAACAAGATAGGATTAATTAATGACCTCATAGTTAAGGTGTCCCTAAGTAACAGCGATCATAATATGATTGAATTTTACATTCAGTTTGATGGAGAGAAGAGTGGGTCCAAGACTAGTATTTTAAAAACTTAAATAAGGGCAATTAGGAGGACATGAAAGCATCGCTAGCTAAAGTGAACTTGCAAATCAGGTTAAGGGATAGGTCAATAGAGATACAGTGGCAGACATTTAAGGGGATATTTCAGAATACACAGAATAGATACATTTCAACGGAAAAGAAAAATTCCAAGGGTGGGACCCGCCATCTATGGTTAACTAAAACATTTAAAGATGGTATCAAACTTAAAGAAAAAGCATAAAATTGCGCAAAGATGGGAGGCAGGTCAGTTGATTGGACAGGATATTTTAAAAAAAGCAAAGAATGACTAAAAGATAAGGAAGGTAAAATTAGAGTTGGGGAGAAAGCTAGCTAGAAATATAAAGACAGATAGTAAGAGTTTCTGTAGATATTTAAAAAAGAAAAGAGTTAACGAAGTGAGCACTGGTCCTGCAAAAGGTGAGTCTGGGGAATTAATAATGGATAATAAGGAGATGGCAGATGAATTGAACAGATATTTTGCATCGGTCTTCACTACTGAGGATACAAGTAACATCCTAGTATTAGCTGTAAGTCAGGAAATGGAAGGGAGGGAGGAACTCAAGAAAATTACAATCACCAGGGAAGTGGTACTGAACAAACTGTTGGAGCTGCAGGCTGACAAGTCCCCGGGTCCTGATGGACTTCATGCTGGTGTCTTAAAAGAAGTGGCTAGTGAGATAGTTGATGCGTTAGTTTTAATTTTCCAAAGTTCCCTAGATTCAGAGAAGGTTCTGTTAGATTGGAAAATAGCAAATGTAACTCCTTTATTCAAAAAGGGAGGGAGGCAGAAAGCAGGAAACTACAGGCCAGTTAGCTTAACATCTGTCTTAGGGAAAATGTTAGAAGCTATTATTAAAGACGTTATTGCAGGGCATTTAGAAAAATTCAAGGTAATCAGGCAGAGTCATCATGGTTTTGTGAAAGGGAAATCATGTTTAACCAATTTATTGGAGTTCTTTGAGGGAGTTACATGTGCTATGGATAAGGGGAACCTGTGGATGTATTGTACTTAGATTTCCAGAAGGCATTTGATAATGTGCCACATCAACGGTTATTGCAGAAAATAAAAGCTCATGGTGTAGGGGGTAACATATTGGCATGGATAGAAGATTGGTTAGCTAACAGGAAACAGAGAAGACATAAATGGGTTATTTTCTGGTTGGCAAGATGTTAACGAGTGGTGTGCCACAGGGATCTGTGCTGGGGCCTCAACGTTTTACAATTTATATAAATGACTTAGATGGTTGCTAAATTTGCTGATGACACAGAGATAGGTAGGAAAGTAAGTTGTGAAGAGGACATCAGGATACAAGGATCCTGTAAATCCTGTAAAGCTACCAAGGGATCTTCTTCTTCTTTGGCCTCCTTGTCTCGGGAGACAAGGAGTAAGCACCTGCAGGTGGTCAGTGGTTTGCGCTTGGAGTGGCTAGAAAGGCCAATACCAGAGTGACAGACTCTTCCACAGGTGCTGCAGATAAAATTGGTTGTCAGGGCTGTTTCGCAGTTGGCTCTCCCCTTGCGCTTCTGCCTTTTTTCTGCCAACTGCTAAGTCTCTTCGACTCGCCACACTTCAGCCCCGCCTTTATGGCTGCCCGCCAGCTCTGGCGATCGCTGGCAACTGACTCCCACGACTTGTGATCAATGTCACAGGACTTCATGTCGCATTTGCAGACATCTTTAAAGCGGAGACATGGACGGCCGGTGGGTCTGATACCAGTGGCGAGCTCGCTGTACAATGTGTCCTTGGGGATCCTGCCATCTTCCATGCGGCTCACATGGCCAAGCCATCTCAAGCGCCGCTGACTCAGTAGGGTGTATAAGCTGGGGATGTTGGCCGCTTCGAGGGCTTCTGTGTTGGAGATATAGTCCTGCCACCTGATGCCAAGGATTCTCCGGAGGCAGCGAAGATGGAATGAATATGAACTAAGGGATATAGATAGGTTAAGTGATTGGGCAAAAACCTGTCAATGGAGTATCATTTGGGAAAATGTGAAATTGTCCACTTTGGCAGGAAGAATAAAAAAGCATATTATCTAAGTGAGAGATTGCACAGCTCTGAGACGCAGAGGGATCTGGGTGTCCTAGTGCATGAATTGCAAAAGGTTAGTATACAGGTACAGCACGTAATTAGGAAAGCTAATAGAATATTATTGTTTATCGCGAGGGGAATTGAATTCAAAAGTGGGGAGGTTATGCTTCAGCTATACAGGGCATTGGTGAGACCACATTTGGAGTACTATGTAAAGTACTGATCTCCTTATTAAGGAAGGATGAAAATATATTGTAGACAGTACAGAGACTAATACCTGGAATGGGTGGGTTGTCTTATGAGGAAAGATTGGACAGGCTAGGCTTGTATCCACTAGAATTTAGAAGAGTAAGAGGTGACTTGATTGAAACATACAAGATCCTGAGAGGTCTTGACAGGGTGGATGTGGAAATGATGTTTCCCCTTGTGGGAGAATCTAGAACTAGGAGTCACTGTTTAAAAATAAGGGGTCACCCACTTAAGACAGGAGAAATATTTTCTCTCAGAGGGTCATGAGTCTTTGGAATTCTCTTCGTCAAAAGGCGGTGGAAGCAGACTCTTTGAGTATTTTTAAGGCAGATGTAGATAGATTCTTGATATGCAAGGGGGGTGGAAGGTTATAAGGGGTAGGTGGAAATGTGAAGTAATCAGTTCAGTAATGAACTTATTGAATGGCAGAGCATGCTCGTAGGGCCGAGTGGCCTACTCCTGCTCCTAATTCGTATGTTTGTAATATTTTTATCTAGGGAGGGGGTTGGGCTCTGTTCATTAAGCACCTAAATTATTTGATCATCAAAATGTTGCATCTGTAAACTTCTCCCAAACATTCATTTAAAATAATTAATGCTTATTTGAAGCAATGCACTTACATAATTTGAGGTAAACAGATTTTATTAACAAATACCAGTGCTGTTTTGGAAAATTACTATTGCTCCTTTGCTGGAAAGATTTAAACATTCTTTTTGAACTGGGAATCTTGGGAGTTATAAGGAAATTAAACAAAGGGTTTTAAGTCTGTAACTAGTTATGGTTATGAACCTGGTCCAAATGTGACCTGAAGCATCAGGCTTTTGAAACATCAGAATATAAGCTTTACTTAAATTAATTGGATCTGTCTCAATTAGCCAAATTGATGCTTTTAGTTCTCTAGCAGGGACGCTAGAACTAGGAAGCACAGTTTCAGAATTAAGAGTCTCCCATTTAAGACGGAAATAAGGAGAAATTTCTTCTCACAGAGGGTCATTAATCTTTGGAATTCTATCCCCGAGAGAGCAGTGGAAGCTGGTTCACTGAATATATCCAAGGCTGAGTTAGACAAATTTTTGATCTACAAGAGAGTCAAGTGTTATGAGGCAGGCAGAGAAGTAGAGTTGAGGCCACGATCAGCTCAGTCATGATCTTATTGAATGGCGGAGCAGGCTCAAGGGGCCGAATGGCCTACTCCTGCTCCTATTTCTTATGTTCTTAAACTCTTTAATACTATGTTTTATCTATTTCAGAATATACTGATATATATTCATATCAATGAAGTCAGATCCGTAATATCCTTCTAGGTATTAAAATTAGTGATCCACCAAATATCTGCCCCTATTCTCTACAGTAGATGATGTTGTTTGGACTAAAATGCAACTTGAGTGAGCAGCACAGTCATACAGCTGATATTGCTAATTTGCTCTCTAACTTAATTGAACAAAACTAAACTTGAATGCTTACACTTACTTGCACGGAAATAAGTAAAAATTCTTTAAAATCAGACTTGAATGGCTGGATTTGACTAGCCCTTTGAGGACAGTGGGGGGGGGGGGCGGGGCGGGAAGTCATTAGGTGGCATGCCTATCAACTTCCCATCACCATGCCATTTTCCCTGTGGCGGGGAAGGTGGCAGATGAGCTGCCTTAAGTGGCCAATTAAAGGCCTCTTCCTGCCTCTACAGCCATTCTGCCCATGTTGGAAGGGCCCGCCACCGCGTGGGGAGAATGCTCAATGAAACCTGGCAGCCTCCCAGTGGGCTCCAGGATGTGGGGGTGGGGCCTATCTTTTTTGGGAACTCCATGGCCCACAGAGGGACCCCTGGTGGCAATGGCACTGCCTGCCTTCAGTGACATCCTCCCGCCACCCCAGTCGCAGGGGCCTGCTAACCTGGCTCCGGTGTCCCTAGACCCCAGTTACCTTTCTTCAAGGGTGTACGGCCATCGATGCGCCCTCACCCTGCAAGTGTAACCCCAGCAATTGCCACCACTAGCGAGCTTAATAGGATGATAGCCCTAGCGACAGCTACTTAATTGGCTGCCACTGGAAATATGCTGCCCCTGGGTCCTGCCACTGCCTGAAATGTGTTTGCCTCCAAATTCAGCACCAACGGAGGGACTTCTGCCTCTTGCATAAAATTCTGGCTTACCTCTGTGATTACTGTTTCTAAGATCCAGAAAATGGCTGATTTAAGACAATACCTTACTTAGCTTTTTCTGTATGGGATTAGGGTATCAAGTACAGATTTTACTTTTGTATTTTCAGCACAATGTAATTTTTCAAATTGAGTGCTAGAATCTGTTATATACTTCTGTAGGTCATAGGATGATAAAGAATGTGTGCTACATTACAGGCAAGGTGTTTGCAAATAAAAATACTTGAGGATCTTATACAGTTCTGTAAGTTCAATACGGAGAAAAAAATGTAATACATTTGAGGATTATCATATGAGAGTAACTTAGTAAATAGCAGCCAATCTGGATTTAGGACAGGAAGATTCTGTCTGACCAACCCCCTTGACTTTTTTTTTTCAGGACATGGCATATCCCAAGTGGACTACAGAACACCCTACAATGTAGTGCACCTAGATTTCGAAAAAGCAAGTGACCAAGTTCTATTATGAACGTGGTGGAGTTTCCGAGCACATTTTGGGAATGGATAAGGAATCAACCATGCACACGACTTAGAGGAGGCACATCAGATGTATTGAGGGGCTAAGTGTTTACTCCAGGGATTGATGTTGAGACCACCTGTGTTGTTTTTAATATATGATCAGTGACTTGGGTTAAGGAACTCAGTGCAACGTGGCTAAATTTGTAGATGATACGAAGCTCAGGGGGACAACTGAATTTGCAGAGGCAGTTGAGGAACTACAAAATGAATTGGAGAAAACACACAAGTAGGCAGAACAATAGCAGATTGAATTTAACACTGACAAGTGAAAAAAGAACTGCACATACTATATGAATGGTAACTAGCTAAGGAGATATGTACATACAAACATACAAATTAGAAGGAGTAGGCCATTCGGCCCCTCAAGCCTGCTCTGCCATTTGATAAGACCATGGCTGATCTGAACAAGGCCTCAACTCTGCTTTCCTGTCTATCCTCATAACACTTGACTCCCTTTTCTATCAAGAATCTATCTAACACCGCCTTAAATATATTCAATGATCCAGCCTCCACTGTTCTCTGAGGAAGCAAATTCCACAGACTAAACAACAATCAGAAAAAAATCCTCCTCATCTCTGTCGTAAATGGGAGACACGTTATTTTTAAACTGTATCTCCTAGTTCCAGTCTCGACCATAAGTAAACATTCTTCCAGCATCCACTCTGTCAAGCCCCCTCAGAGTTTTATATGTTTCAATCAGGTTACCTCTCATTCTTCTAAACGCCAATGGATACAGGCCCAACCCATTCAATAGTTCCTCATAAGATAACCCCTTCATCCCAGGAATCAGTCAAGTGAACCTTCTCTAAACTGGTTCTAATGCAATTCTATCCTTTCATAAGTCAGGAGACCAAAACTGTTCAAAGTACTACAGATGTGCTCTCACTAAGGCCCTGTATAGCTGTAGCAAAACTTCCTTACGTTTATATTCTATTCCCCTTGCAATAAATGACAACATTCCATTTGCCTTCTTAATCACTTGCTGTACCTGCACACTAACTTTTTGTGATTCATGTACCAGAACAGCCAGATCCTTCTGTACTGCAGAGTTCTGCAGTCTCTCAATTTAAATAATATTCTGCTTTTTCATTCTTCCTGCCTAAGTGGACAAGTTCACATTTTCTCACATTATACTCCAGATGCCAAATTTGTGCCCACTCATTTAACCCAACTATATCCCTTTGCAGACTTTTCTTGTCCTCTTGACAACATACCTTCCTACCTATCTTTGTCATCTCAAATTTAGCTGCCATACATTCGGTGTCTTCATCCAAGTCATTGATGTAGATTGTAAATAGTTGAGGCCCCAACACTGATCCCAGTGTAATCCATTAGATCCAAGAGTTTGAGTGCATACAAATCCAACCATTACATAGCAGCAATCTATGAATCAAATGGACACTGAACTATTTAGTCAAAGCAGTATAGACCAGAGGAATAAAAACAAAGGGCATGCTGGAAATAATCTACAGGTCTGAACTGGTTCTGGCGCAATGTCATCGAGCTGAAACATTAACTCTGTTTCTCTCTCCACAGATGCTGTCAGACCTGTTTATTTCCTGCATTCTCTGTTTTTATTTGAGATTTCCAGCAGCCAAAGCATTTTGCTTTTGTATCGGCCAGAAGAAGTTGTGCTTAAACTATACAAGTCCTCTGGTCAGAAACATGAAAACTGTGTCCAAATCTGTTCATCAAATACAAGGAAAACATTCAAGCCTGACAGCAGTGCAGAGTTCAGCCATGAGGCTGATCCCTTAACATTACTGAACTGAGGCATGAGGCAAGATAAAGAAATGTAGCCTTTTCAGCTTCAAAAGAAAAAGACAAAAATGTAGCCAAATGAGGTACATAAAACGTAGTATTAAATACGGAAAAAGTAAATTTCAACACTTACTTCAAACTAAATTGTGAAAGGATAGGGACATACTAATTACAAAGGAAACTTTAGAACTGAGCTCAAGAGGTGCCTCTTCACAGAAAGAGCAAACAATGCATGGAATACACATCTGGAAAGAGTTGGAGAGGACAGTAAAGAAAGCATTTAAGAAATAATTGAATGCTGTGATGGATGGAAGGAAACTTTGAGTCTTTCTCCAGGATTCGCAGCCTACATCCAGGGAGAAGGCTCGGAGGGCGGAGTTCCGGACCGGTAAGTATAAAAAACTTACCTCTGGTAAAAAAAACTGAAAAAGTGACGTCACAGGAAAGCTGTGACCTGATTGGTTGGTAGGGAATCTGTACTGAATTTGAAAATAGAACATTGATAAAAATTGATTAAAACCCTAATTAACTAATTAATTAATAAGTAGAGTAACTAAACCGGAGGGAGGAGATTACTGTATATAGTTAGCATTTAATATCTATAGTAGAAATCTAGCACTAGGGACCATATAGTTAATTGTAACATAATTTCGTAAGGATTTAATAAATATTTATTTATTTTAAGTTAATTTATTGATTAGTGCTAGAAATGTCAGTTAGACGGGTAAAGTGCTTCATCTGTGAGATGTGGGAGGTCCGTGACGCTTCCAGTGTTCCGGACGACTACATTTGCAGGAAGTGTCCCCTGTTGCAGCTCCTCACAGACCGCACAGATCGCTTGGAGCAGCAATTGAATGCACTTCGGAGCATGTAGGTGGCAGAAAGCATCATAGACAGGACTGGAACTGGTATTGGGGAATGAGCCCGGCCAGGTGGTCGAAGTTTCAGTAGGGGAGCATTTCGGGAACAGTGACCATAATTCCGTAAGTTTTAAGGTACTTGTGGATAAGGATAACAGTAGTACTCGGGTGAAGGTGCTAAATTGGGGGAAGGCTAATTATAACAATATTAGGCAGGAACTGAAGAATTTAGATTGGGGGCGGCTGTTTGAGGGGAAATCAACATCTGACATGTGGGAGTCTTTCAAATGTCAATTGATTAGAATCCAGGACCGGCATGTTCCTGTGAGGAAGGATACGTTTGGCAAGTTTTTGGAAAGTTGGATAACGAGGGATATTGTGAGCCGAGTCAAAAAGAAAAAGGAAGCATTCATAAGGGCTAGAAGGCTGGGAACAGACGAAGCCGTTGAGGAATATAAAGACAATAGGAAGGAACTTAAGCAAGGCGTCAGGAGGGCTAAGAGGGGTCATGAAAAGTCATTGGCAAACAGGATTCAGGTGAATCCCAAAACTTTTTATACGTATATAAAGAGCAAGAGGGTAGCCAGGGAAAGGGTTGGCCCACTCGAGGACAGAGGAGGGAATCTATGTGTGGAGCCAGAGGAAATGGGCGAGGTACTAAATGAGTACTTTGCATCAGTACTCACCAAAGAGAAGGACTTGGTGGATGATGAGTCTAGGGAAGGGAGTGTAGATAGTCTGGGTCATGTCGCTATCAAAATGGAGGAGGTGTTGGGCGTCTTGCAAAGCATTAAGGTAGATAAGTCCCCGGGGCCTGATGGGATCTACCCCAGAATACTGAGGGAGGCAAGGGAAGCAATTGCTGGGGCCTTGACAGAAATCTTTGTATCCTCATTGGCTACAGGTGAGGTCCCAGAGGACTGGAGAATAGCCAATGTTGTTCCTTTGTTTAAGAAGGGTAGCAAGGATAATCCAGGAAATTATAGGCCGGTGAGCCTTACGTCAGTGGTAGGGAAATTATGAGAGAGGATTCTTCAGGGCAGGATTTACTCCCATTTAGAAACAAATGAACTTATTAGCGAGAGGCAGCATGGTTTTGTGAAGGGGAGGTCGTGTCTCACTAATTTGATTGAGTTTTTTGATGAAGTGACAAAGATGATTGATGAAGGAAGGGCAGTGGATGCTGTCTATATGGACTTCAGTAAAGCCTTTGACAAGGTCCCTCATGGCAGACTGGAACAAAAGGTGAAGCCACACGGGATCAGAGGTGAGCTGGCAAGATGGATACAGAACTGGCTCGGTCATAGAAGACAGAGGGTAGCAGTGGAAGGGTGCTTTTCTGAATGGAGGGCTGTGACTAGTGGTGTTCCGCAGGGATCAGTGCTGGGACTTTTGGTGTTTTTAGTATGGATAAATGATTTGAAGGAAAATGTAGCTGGTCTGATTAGTAAGTTTGCGGACGACACAAAGGTTGGTGGAGTTGCGGATAGTGATGAGGATTGTCAGAGGATACAGCAGGATATAGATCGGTTGGAGACTTGGGAGGAGAAATGGCAGATGGAGTTTAATCCGGACAAATGTGAGGTAATGCATTTTGGAAGATCTAATACAGGTGGGAAGTATACAGTAAATGGCAGAACCCTTATTGTATTGACAGGCAGAGAGATCTGGGCGCACAGGTCTACAGGTCACTGAAAGTGGCAACGCAAGTGGATAAGGTAGTCAAGAAGGTATACGGCATGCTTGCCTTCATCGGTCGGGGCATAGAGTATAAAAATTGGCAAGTCATGCTGCAGCTGTACAGAACCTTAGTTAGGCCACACTTAGAATATTGTGTGCAATTCTGGTCACCACACTATCAGAAGGACGTGGAGGCTTTGGAGAGGGTACAGAAGAGGTTTACCAGGATGTTGCCTGGTCTGGAGGGTATTAGCTATGAGAAGAGGTTGTATAAACTCGGACTGTTTTCACTGGAACGACGGAGGTGGAGGGGCAACATGATAGAGGTTTACAAAGTTATGAGTGGCATGGACAGAGTGGATAGTCAGAAGCTTTTTCCCAGGATGGAAGAGTCAGTTACTAGGGGACATAGGTTTAAGGTGCGAGGGGCAAAGTTTAGAGTGGATGTGCGAGGCAAGTTCTTTACACAGAGGGTGATGAGTGCCTGGAACTTGCTGCCGGGGGAGGTAGTGGAAGCAGGTACGATAGTGACGTTTAAGAGGCATCCTGACAAATACATGAATAGGATGGGAATAGAGGGATACGGTCCCCGGAAGTGCAGAAGGTTTTAGTTTAGACAGGCATCAAGCTCGGCACAGGCTTGGAGGGCTCAATGGCCTGTTGCTGTGCTGTACTGTTCTTTGTTCTTCTTTGTTCTTTCTGGATGAATAAATAAGATCTGTCAAATGACTTTACTCATCCACATTTAACTTGTGAACTTGTGTTCTGGGGAGTATTAGTAACCAACAAAGCTAAGTCATTCGTGACAAAGGGCTTGGGTAGAGCATAGGAAAGCTGGCAAAGGGGCTCATTGGCAGCGCTGATACCGATGAAGATTTTGGTGGGCATAAGAGTGTTGCTGTATGTCTGTAGAGGTTTGTGGCAGAGGGGAATAGGTACTGAAGGAGATGCCTGTTCCTCTTGATTCTTCCCAATTTCAGTCACAGCCTGTGCACCACTCAGTTTGATATGGACAAATGTTTTGTCCACATGTATATTAAAAGGAAGAGAGGTTGTTGGGTTGCACCATAGCTGAAATTTAAGTCATGAACCAAACAATTCGTAATAACAGCGTGATTTGCTGCCAGATTATGTTTCATTGGCAACTGACGCATTCAGACGAATTTAGTAACTGGGTTGCCAGCCTCAGCCCATTCTGTTCTAAATTGTTTGCAATTTCTCCCTTTTTGATATGCAGAAAATATTACATTGTTTAAAGCTTGACAGAGACAGATGTTGTACGCCTGATGGTTGAGCATTTCTCATGGCGAGAAATTGGGCTCGTTAGCATCTTATATTGAGCACTGAGTGCCCCAGAGCTCCAAAATGATGTCCATGGTGTACAATGCTGATTTGTCACCGGTGGCACAATTTCAGAGCTCAATGGTCCAGCTAACACCCTCTCGTAACTTCGGACAGCCACCACCACCCAACCCCCACCACACCAGTGCTCGTTAAAAGGGTCAACTACTTAGTTAGTTGCTGGTTGATTTCTTCTGGCTGCTGTTAATGATTCTACAAGTATTTCTACAAGTGCTTTCTATATTTCTTTCAAGTGGCCAAAGTCTACAAGGAATGGTGTGGCAGGTACTGAAGAATTTTTTGCTGACTTCTAGGCTTCTTCACAAGCCATGTGTTCCCAGAGATGGTGTACTAATAGGCATTTCCCTTGGAATGCAGCATGACTTGGAGAATGAACAGATACCACGTAGAGAAGGACAAGCTTTTCGAAGAGGGCAAAGCAGCAGCAGGAAGTCAGATCCACCTCGGGTGTTCAGGGAGAAATTCTCTGACCCGAACATCAGTGAGGAACAATGCCCAACACATCTGCACTTCAGGAAGGACGTCCTCACTGAAATCTGCCACCTGCTACAGCCACAGTACAACCTCAGAACAGGGCAAGGACTGCATTTTCAGTCGCTATGCAACCAATGGATGGTTGTGGCAATGAACTTTTATGTGTCTGGCTCCTTCCAGGCTGGAACAGGAGATATTTGTAGCATCTCTCCATTTGTCATCTACTGTTGCGTAAGGGAGGTCACTAAGGCTCTCTATTCAATGAGAGTGAACTACATTTCATTCCCACTCACTAGACACAGGCAGATGGAGCAAGCATAAGACTTTGCTAAGATTGCAGGTTTCAGGAAAGGAGAAAGAGGAAACAAGGAATTATAGGCCAGTTAACCTGACGTGAGTAATTGGAAAAATGCTGGAATCTATTATTAGGGACATGGTAGCAGCGTACTTAGAAAACCATAAGATGATTGGGCAGAGTAAATATGGATTTATGAAAGGGAAAATCATGTTTGACAAATCTGTTAGTGTTTTTCGAGGATGTAACTACGAAGATGATAGATAAGGCAGAAACCTATGGATGTAGTGTAAGAGGTTTTCAAAAAGTATTTGATAAGGTGCCACAGAAGAGGTATTTCACAATTTTTTTTTATCCGTTTATGGAATGTGGGAGTCGCTGGTTCGGCCTGCATTTATTGCCCATCCCTAATTGACCTCGAGGTGGTAATGGTGAGCTGCCTTCTTGAACCAATGCAGTCCTTGGGGTGTAGGTACACCCACAATGCTGTTAGGAAGGGAGTTCCAGGATTTGGACCGAGCGACAGTGAAGGAACAGCGATATAGTTCCAAGTCAGGATGGTGTGTGACTTGGAGGGGAACTTGCAAGTGATGATGTTCCCATGCATCTGCTGCCCTTGTCCTTCTAGGTGGTAGAGATCACAGGTTTGGAAGGTGCTGTTGAGGGAACCTTGCTGAGTTGCTGCAGTGCATCTTGTAGATGGTATGTACTGCTGCCACTGTCAGTCGATGGAAGAGGGAGTGAATTTTGAATGTGGTAAATGGGGTGCCAATCAAGTGGGCTGCTTTGTCCTGGAATGTGTTGAGCTTCTTGAGTGTTGTTGGAGATGCACCCATCCAGGAAAGTGCACAAGTATCACACTCTTGACTTGTGCCTTGTAGATGGTGCACAGGCACTGGCAAGACAGGAGGTGAGATACTCGCCACAGAATTTCCAGCCTCTGACCTGCTCTTGTAGCCACAGTCCTTATGTGGCTGTTCCATAATTAGTCCTCATAGGATTCGGGTAATATATTAGCATGGATTGAGGATCAGTTAACGAACAGAAAATGGAGAGTAGTAACGGATGTGCCATTTTCGGGTTACTGCAAATATCAGTGCTTGGGCTTCAGTTATTTACAATCTATATCACGGTCATAGATGACGGGATCAAGTGTAATGTATCCAAGTTTGCTGACGATACAAAGTGGGAAAGTAGACTGTGAGGAAGACAAATAAAGTGGGAGGACGACACAAAAAGGCTGCAAAAGGATTTGGACAAGTTACATGAGTGGGCAAGAACATGCCAGATGGAATATAAAGTGGAGAAATGTGAAGTTATCCACATTGATAGGAAGAATAGAAAAGAAGAATATTTTTCAATTGGGAAATGTTGGTATTCAGAGGGAACTGGGTATCCTTTGTGATAGAGTCCACGGCCTGGATTTTACGTTAGGCGGACGGAAGCTGGCCACCAACATAAAAGTTGATGGCGAACCCACTTCTGCCTCGCCTGGGGATCCATCCCGCATTTTTGCGGGTCCCAGGCTTTAATTGTTCTGAGGAAGTCCCGCCTCATTGAGCTGCCATCCGGAAGCGGGGGCGGCCCTCCATTGGGCACCTGTGGAGGCGGGCAAAGGCCCTTAAGTGGCCTTTAAGTGGCAACCTAAGGGCCTTGATTGGCCTGGGGTGGGTGGGTCGTTTATGGCCCCCCCCACCCTACGTAAATGGAGGTGGAGGTGGGAACGATTAGGGAAAGCCTCCCTGGGGAAGAGATGGAGGCAGGCAGACAGGAGAGGAGATGTTCTCAGTCCATGAACACACAGATTTTTGATCTCATGTACTGTTTTCTCCAATTTAAAACTCAGTTCAAACCTCTGCAACAGCCAGTTAGTCATGTGACTAAAACTGGTCTGACCACTTCTGTGGTATTGGGGAAGCAACTACTGGGTCCCCATTGTTTCAACACCGTCTGTTACTGTGCAAATGTCTTTCCAGTCCGAGGCTTGCAACTTTTTTTTAAGTTTTAATGTTCATGTGGCAAAAATCATGTGTGTCTCAGTCTTGGCAGGTGAGGGGTTTGCCTGACAAGGTGCAGACTAGTTTTAAGCAGTGCAGGCTGGCTTTAAATTTTGCTAAGAAGTTATGATTTTGGGCCCCTGCTGATGCCATTAGCATTGGCTGCATGCAGAAATTATGAGCAGGCAGCAAAAAGTTGGTTTGCTACCTGTATTTCATTCAAATAGGTACAGGTTAATCGCAGATCGCTACCTCCCTGCACATTTTCAGCGCAATCCGATTTAGCCCCCAGAAAATGTTCAAAATAATTTAACTATGAATGGTACTTTGAATAATAAAAATCATTGTGACAGTGCAGCTAAGAACTGTGGTAATCCCATTAACAGAGATAACAGACTCATATTCACCAACTGCCCAAAACAGTAAAGATATTGTGATTGACTTTCCTCCTAGGAAACCCTGTTGGAAGCCAGGCAAGCACAGTGTACCTAAGGTTTGCTGCACCTGTAAGGAAGAAAAAGGTATGCTTGAATTTTCTGACCTGGGCCCAGGTGCAATCCCAACGTAAACCTGCCCTTTTACAAGATCTTGTAGCAGGAACTGGAGATAGGAATATGCTGCTCTCACATGCATGCAGCTAATCATAAAACCCTGAGGTTGTCCTGGTGGGGAGAAGAAAATATATTTAAAATTAAAGAAACATTTATTCGCCTTTATTTATCTTCAGCTGTCCCAAGACCCTCATGGACTTGCTGGTCCTTGGAGGGTGAGAGCAAGATTCAACACCGAGGGCTGATTTTTCACTTTGCAGTGTGGGAAAGAGGAGCTGGGACTGTTTACGGGTCCTGAATCTGCCCCCGGGGGAAACAAACAAATAAAGTCACTTGCTGGTATTTTAACTGGGGCACCCCATAATTGGCATGGAGACCGGTTCTCTGTCCAATTAAGGGCAGCAGGTGGGCTTTTGAAGCTGGAGGGCCAGAGGCCTTCCTGCTTCAGAGAAGCAGCCAACTGCCATAAAGGGTAAGTGACTCAGAGGGTGCGTCAACATTGAGGTGCCCTCTCAGCAACTTTAAAAATTTAACTGAAACATTATCTAGGCCACCACTATGGGGCGGGGTGGGAGGGTGGGTGCAATCCCTCTACAGGGTGCTAGCACCCTGGCCTGTCACTGGGTGCCTGCCTCCATGTAGCTGAACTGCCCCACCATTGCGTCAGGAAACTGGAGAAAATCCCAGAGGGCCTCCTTTATCTACTGTTAACAAGGCTCTTAATGCCTTGCAGGGCCCTGAACCCACCTCTCCCCAAATGGCTGGTGGCGGGAACAACATTGGAAAACTGGCAAGCCAGTCAGCGCCAGTACTTTTGGGCCCCATCCACCTCCATTCCAGAGCTTGGCAATGCCTGAAAATCCTGCTCCTGGTTTCTACAGGCAGCTCTCCAACTAGACATCCAATCTTAGGCGTAAACCCAATTCTGTCCATCTAGGTATGTTGAGAAATTCCGGAAAGGCTTAGTGGGAGTACTGGGCCTCTGACACTTTTTCCTCTTCATTGTACCAGCACAGGAAAGACGAAAATATCCTCTACCTTTTCCTTTCTGTCCGAACGCATGTCAATCCAGTGATTCTGAATAATATATAAAACATTTACAGTCCTCTTATCTAGATCAATAAAGAAAGTGTTCAACAGTGTCACTTGCTTTTGATTAGGAAAATAGGAAATAGGAGGCCATTCAGCCCCTCAAGTCTGCTCCGCCATTCAACTAGATCATGGCTAATCTTCCACCTCAATGCCATTTCCACACTATCCCCATATCCCTAGATATCTTTAATATCTAGAACTCTATCCATCTACACTCAATGACTGAGCCTCCATAGCCCTCTGGAGTAGAGAATTCCAAAGATTCACCACCCTCTGAGTGAAGAAATTCCTCTTCATGTGAGTCCTAAATGGTCTACCTCTGATTCTGGGTCTGTGTCCCCTGTTTCTAGAATTCCCCCTCCCCTCCCCCCAACCCCACCACCACCCCAGCCAGGGGAAACATCCTTCCTGCATCAGTTCCATATCCCAATTGCCCTGTGGGGACAAAATTGTTCTAATTTCTAGTTCAATGTCAGGATGTTAGCATTGTAATTATGTCCTGTAATTGATCAGCATACATCGAATGTTTCAATCTACAATATCTGTACCTGCCACCATTTCAAACCCCCTTCTCAGTCTTTTATCCAATGAAAGTTACATTCTTTGAGTATCTTTTCGAAATATATAATTTATATATAATATATATATAATAATATATAATAAAAATATATAAGCCCCGGAGTGATTCTGTTTACTCTCTACTGAACCCTCCTCAACACATCAAAATCTTCTGGTAGTATAGAACTTGAGTATTGCTGAAAATAGAGACATGTCAAAGTTTTTCTTCTTGCAATCATCAGGACAATCCGCAAGAATACCAATGTACAGGAACACAACCACTTGTACTATGCGAGAACGGAGTGCTGATTGGTTGGCACGTGAATTCTGATTGATAGAGGCAAGAAGTAGAGGTAGGGCTTGGCAGTTAACTGTCAGTCACTGTCAGTCAGTTTAAACTGGTGTATTCTTCATGGCAACACCACTACCAAATCAGAGTTCACTTGCCAAACAATCAGCACTATCTTCTCATACTGTATAAGGAGTTGCTTTCCCTTACATTGGCATTCTTGTGAATTGTCATGATAGTGCAAGATGATAAGCTTTGACTAAAGACAACATGTCTTTATTTTCAGCAATATCCAAGTCTTTTCATAGCCAGGTAGCTCAAATTTGCACCCATTTGATCCAAATGTGAGACTTTGCCAATGTGTTGTCACAAGACTACAAACCCTGTTTCAGCTTAAAATAAAATGCTGTTGAACACATGGCTGCTTAAAATTGTTGATGGAGATTGTGATTAAATGGTCAATAATACAAATACATTCCACTTTAGCAAGGGCCAACTGTTACAGCCAACATGAAACATGCATACAATGTGCACTACTTCACCATTAACCCTATTAAAATAGATCTGTGATTAGATTGTCCAACAATTTAATTTACCCACAGTCTTCTGAATTGTATCAACATTTGTCACCAAACTAGCATTGGATATGATTCACAAGTTTTCAGCATTACTAAAAGTACCTTCCGCCATATAATTTATGGATTGTGGAAATTCAGAGAATCAGACAACAATCACTTACATTGAAATAGTGGCTTCACCACAGAAATATGTCCCACAGTGCTTCACAAAGGCATGAGAAAAAGATTGAACAAAGGCAAAAAAGAGGAGTAGAGGAGGAGGGGTGACAAAAAGCTTAGTCAAAGAGATGGGTTTACGCAGGGTCTTAAAAAGGGAGAGGGAGTAGAGAGATAGAGGGGTTGAGGGAGGTATTTCAGAGAATAGGAAATAGGCGGCCGAAAGCAGATGACAACAACAATTTATATTTATATAGTGCCTTTAACGTAATAAAAAAATTCCCAAGGTGCTTCACAGGAGCATTATAAAACAAAATATGATACCTAGCCACGAATGGAGATGTTAGGTCAGATGACCAAAAGCTTATAGGTTTTAACAGGTAGGTTTTAAAGGAGTGTCTTAAAAGGAAGAAAGCGAGGTAGAGAGGCAGAGAGGTGTAGGGAGGGAATTCCAGAGCTTGGGGCCTAGGCAACTGAAATCACGACCACCAATGGTGCGGCGACTAAAATCAGGGATGCACAAGAGGCCGGAATTAGAGCAGCGCAGATATCTTGGAGGGTTGTGGGGGTGGGGGAGATTACAGAGATAGGGAGGGGCAAGGCCATGGAGGGATTTGAAAACAAGGATAAGAACTTTAAAATTAAGACATTAATGATGGTGCAAGGAAGGGGGATAGACTAATGGTAGAAGTCAGGACAGAATGTTTGAGAGTTGTAGTGCTGAAAGAGGTTACAAAGATAGAAAGCGGCGAAGCCATGAAGGGATTTAAAACACAAGGATGCGCATTTTAAACTTGAGGCATTGTAAGCCAATATAAATCAGCAGGAACAGTACTAATAGTGAGTGGGACTTTGTGCAGAATATAAATTATAAAGGAAAGTGTTGGGTCAACTGAAGTCTATGGCCCAGACAAAACTCTTGTGGAATTTCATTAGTCATAGTTGCCATGCACTGTTTTATTTTGCATATACAATTTCAAAGATAATTTGCCATCAATTCTTTGAGCTTTAATTTTATTTGAAAGCTTCAAACGCAGAACTTGAATAATTGCCGAATGAAAGTAAATAAAACTGCAACCAATAGATAGTACTCATGACTATTTGAGCTTCACTCCCAAAAATTAACATTAAATTTGTAAGGCATGGATATATGTTTCGAAGACCATGCTAAATATACCTTATGGCTCCATGCTTAGGTTAAATTCACTGAATGCC